>NW_027526583.1:0-302431 GCF_052857255.1 Amblyomma americanum | reverse complement strand
TGGAACACTTGTAATACCGATGTGTTGTGATTTAGCTCGTTTCGGTCTAAAAACAGCTTGTTTCGCTGTATTAAGCAAGAATACATGCTTTTCGCGCAGTTATAAGAGAAAAAGTTTTGACGCGTATCAGAGGACCACTTGTAAAACCGATGTGTTGTGATTTAGCTCATTTCGGTCTAAAACAGCTTGTTTCGTTGTATTAAGCAAGAATACATGCTTTTCGCGCAGTTATAAGAGAAAAAGTTTAGACGCGTATCAGAGGAACAATTGTAAAACCGATGTGTTGTGATTTAGCTCGTTTCGGTCTAAAACAGCTTGTTTCGCTGTATTAAGCAGAAATACATGCTTTTCGCGCAGTGATAAGAGAAAAAGCTTTAAAGGCGTGTCACAGGGACACTTGTAAAAACGATGTGTTCAGATTTACCTCGTTTCGGTCTAAAACAGCTTGTTTCGTTGGACTAAGCACGAATACATGCTTTTCGCGCAGTTATAAGAGAAAAAAGAGTTGACGCGTATCAGAGGAACACTTGTAAAACCGATGTGTTGTGATTTAGCTCGTTTTGGTCTAAAACAGCTTGTTTCGCTGTATTAAGCAAGAATACATGCTTTTCGCGCAGTTATAAGAGAAAAAATTTGACGCTTATCAGAGGAACACTTGTAAAACCGATGTGTTGTGATTTAGCTCGTTTTGGTCTAAAACAGCTTGTTTCGCTGTATTAAGCAGTAATACATGCTTTTCGCGCAGTTATAAGAGAAAAAGTTTTAAAGGCATGTCACAAGGACACTTGTAAAACCGATGTGTTCAGATTTACCTCGTTTCGGTCTAAAACAGCTTGTTTCGTTGTATTAAGCACGAATACATGCTTTTCGCGCAGTTAAAAGAGAAAAAGTTTTGACGAGTATCACGTGGAACACTTGTAATACCGATGTGTTGTGATTTAGCTCGTTTCGGTCTAAAACAGCTTGTTTCGCTGTATTAAGCAAGAATACATGCTTTTCGCGCCGTTATAAGAGAAAAAGTTTTGACGCGTATCAGAGGAACACTTGTAAAACCGATGTGTTGTGATTTAGCTCATTTCGGTCTAAAACAGCTTGTTTCGCTGTATTAAGCAAGAATACATGCTTTTCGCGCAATTATAAGAGAAAAAGTTTTTACGCGTATCAGAGGAACACTTGTAAAACCGATGTGTTGTGATTTAGCTCGTTTCGGTCTAAAACAGCTTGTTTCGCTGTATTAAGCAAGAATACATGCTTTTCGCGCAGTTATAAGAGAAAAAGTTTTGCCGCGTATCAGAGGAACACTTGTAAAACCGATGTGTTCAGATTTAGCTCGTTTCTGTCTAAAACAGCTTGTTTCGTTGTATTAGGCACGAATACATGCTTTACGCGCAGTTATAGAAGAAAAAGTTTTGACGCGTATCAGAGACACTTGTAAAACCGATGTGTTGTGATTTAGCTCGTTTCGGTCTAAAACAGCTTGTTTCGTTTGTATTAAGCAAGAATACATGCTTTTCGCGCAGTTATAAGAGAAAAAGTTTTGACGAGTATCACGTGGATACTTGTAAAACCGATGTGTTCAGATTTAGCTCGTTTCGGTCTAAAACAGCTTGTTTCGTTGTATTAAGCACGAATACATGCTTTTCGCGCAGTTATAAGAGAAAAAGTTTTGACGAGTATCACGTGGAACACTTGTAATACCGATGTGTTGTGATTTATCTCGTTTCGGTTTAAAACAGCTTGTTTCGCTGTAATAAGCAAGAATACATGCTTTTCGCGCAGTGTATAAGAGAAAAAGTTTTGACGCGTATCAGAGGAACACTTGTAAAACCGACGCGTTCAGATTTAGCTCGTTTCGGTCTGAAACAGCTTGTTTCGTTGTATTAAGCACGAATACATGCTTTTCGCGCAGTTATAAGAGAAAAAGTTTAGACGCGTATCAGAGGAACACTTGTAAAACCGATGTGTTGTGATTTAGCTCGTTTCGGTGTAAAACAGCTTGTTTCGTAGTATTAAGCAAGAATACATGCTTTTCGCGCAGTTATAAGAGAAAAAGATTTGACGCGTATTAGAGGAACACTTGTAAAACCTTTGTGTTGTGATTTAGCTCGTTTCGGTCTAAAACAGCTTGTTTCGCTGTATTAAGCAAGAATACATGCTTTTCGCGCAGTTATAAGAGAAAAAGTTTTGACGCGTGTCACAGGGACACTTGTAAAACCGATGTGTTTCAGATTTAGCTCGTTTCGGTCTAAAACAACTTGTTTCGTTGTATTAAGCACGAATACATGCTTTACGCGCAGTTATAGAAGAAAATGTTTTGACGCCTATTAGAGAGACACTTGTAATACCGATGTGTTGTGATTTAGCTCGTTTCGGTCTAAAACAGCTTGTTTCGCTGTATTAAGCACGAATACATGCTTTTACGCGCAGTTATAGAAGAAAATGTTTTGACGCCTATTAGAGAGACACTTGTAATACCGATGTGTTGTGATTTAGCTCGTTTCGGTCTAAAACAGCTTGTTTCGCTGTATTAAGCACGAATACATGCTTTACGCGCAGTTATAGAAGAAAAAGTTTTGAAGCGTATCAGAGACACTTGTAAAACCGATGTGTTGTTATTTAGCTCGTTTCGGTCTAAAACAGCTTGTTTCGTTGTATTAAGCAAGAATACATGCTTTTCGCGCAGTTATAAGAGAAAAGTTTTGACGAGTATCACGTGGATACTTGTAAAACCGAAGTGTTCAGATTTAGCTCGTTTCGGTCTAAAACAGCTTGTTTCGTTGTATTAAGCACGAATACATGCTTTTCGCGCAGTTATAAGAGAAAACGTTTTGACGAGTATCGCGTGGAACACTTGTAATACCGATGTGTTGTGATTTAGCTCGTTTCGGTCTAAAACAGCTTGTTTCGCTGTATTAAGCAAGAATACATGCTTTTCGCGCAGTTATAAGACAAAAAGTTTTGACGCGTATCAGAGGAACACTTGTAAAACCGATGTGTTGTGATTTAGCTCATTTCGGTCTAAAACAGCTTGTTTCGTTGTATTAAGCAAGAATACATGATTTCGCGCAGTTATAAGAGAAAAAGTTTAGACGCGTATCAGAGGAACAATTGTAAAACCGATGTGTTGTGATTTAGCTCGTTTCGGTCTAAAACAACTTGTTTCGCTGTATTAAGCAGAAATACATGCTTTTCGCGCAGTGATAAGAGAAAAAGCTTTAAAGGCGTGTCACAGGGACACTTGTAAAACCTTTGTGTTGTGATTTAGCTCGTTTCGGTCTAAAACAGCTTGTTTCGCTGTATTAAGCAAGAATACATGCTTTTCGCGCAGTTATAAGAGAAAAAGTTTTGACGCGTGTCACAGGGACACTTGTAAAACCGATGTGTTCAGATTTAGCTCGTTTCGGTCTAAAACAACTTGTTTCGTTGTATTAAGCACGAATACATGCTTTACGCGCAGTTATAGAAGAAAATGTTTTGACGCCTATTAGAGAGACACTTGTAATACCGATGTGTTGTGATTTAGCTCGTTTCGGTCTAAAACAGCTTGTTTCGCTGTATTAAGCACGAATACATGCTTTACGCGCAGTTATAGAAGAAAATGTTTTGACGCCTATTAGAGAGACACTTGTAATACCGATGTGTTGTGATTTAGCTCGTTTCGGTCTAAAACAGCTTGTTTCGCTGTATTAAGCACGAATACATGCTTTACGCGCAGTTATAGAAGAAAAAGTTTTGACGCGTATCAGAGACACTTGTAAAACCGATGTGTTGTTATTTAGCTCGTTTCGGTCTAAAACAGCTTGTTTCGTTGTATTAAGCAAGAATACATGCTTTTCGCGCAGTTATAAGAGAAAAAGTTTTGACGAGTATCACGTGGATACTTGTAAAACCGAAGTGTTCAGATTTAGCTCGTTTCGGTCTAAAACAGCTTGTTTCGTTGTATTAAGCACGAATACATGCTTTTCGCGCAGTTATAAGAGAAAACGTTTTGACGAGTATCGCGTGGAACACTTGTAATACCGATGTGTTGTGATTTAGCTCGTTTCGGTCTAAAACAGCTTGTTTCGCTGTATTAAGCAAGAATACATGCTTTTCGCGCAGTTATAAGACAAAAAGTTTTGACGCGTATCAGAGGAACACTTGTAAAACCGATGTGTTGTGATTTAGCTCATTTCGGTCTAAAACAGCTTGTTTCGTTGTATTAAGCAAGAATACATGATTTCGCGCAGTTATAAGAGAAAAAGTTTAGACGCGTATCAGAGGAACAATTGTAAAACCGATGTGTTGTGATTTAGCTCGTTTCGGTCTAAAACAGCTTGTTTCGCTGTATTAAGCAGAAATACATGCTTTTCGCGCAGTGATAAGAGAAAAAGCTTTAAAGGCGTGTCACAGGGACACTTGTAAAACCGATGTGTTCAGATTTACCTCGTTTCGGTCTAAAACAGCTTGTTTCGTTGGACTAAGCACGAATACATGCTTTTCGCGCAGCTATAAGAGAAAAAAGAGTTGACGCGTATCAGAGGAACACTTGTAAAACCGATGTGTTGTGATTTAGCTCGTTTCGGTCTAAAACAGCTTGTTTCGCTGTATTAAGCAAGAATACATGCTTTTCGCGCAGTTATAAGAGAAAAAGTTTTGACGCGTATCAGAGGAACACTTGTAAAACCGACGTGTTCAGATTTAGCTCGTTTCGGTCTGAAACAGCTTGTTTCGTTGTATTAAGCACGAATACATGCTTTTCGCGCAGTTATAGAAGAAAAAGTTTTGACGCGTGTCACAGGGACACTTGTAAAACCGATGTGTTCAGATTTAGCTCGTTTCGGTCTAAAACAACTTGTTTCGTTGTATTAAGCACGAATACATGCTTTACGCGCAGTTATAGAAGAAAAAGTTTTGACGCGTATCAGAGACACTTGTAAAACCGATGTGTTGTGATTTAGCTCGTTTCGGTCTAAAACAGCTTGTTTCGTTTGTATTAAGCAAGAATACATGCTTTTCGCGCAGTTATAAGAGAAAAAGTTTTGACGAGTATCACGTGGATACTTGTAAAACCGATGTGTTCAGATTTAGCTCGTTTCGGTCTAAAACAGCTTGTTTCGTTGTATTAAGCACGAATACATGCTTTTCGCGCAGCTATAAGAGAAAAAAGAGTTGACGCGTATCAGAGGAACACTTGTAAAACCGATGTGTTGTGATTTAGCTCGTTTCGGTCTAAAACAACTTGTTTCGCTGTATTAAGCAAGAATACATGCTTTTCGCGCAGTTATAAGAGAAAAAGTTTTGACGCGTATCAGAGGAACACTTGTAAAACCGACGTGTTCAGATTTAGCTCGTTTCGGTCTGAAACAGCTTGTTTCGTTGTATTAAGCACGAATACATGCTTTTCGCGCAGTTATAGAAGAAAAAGTTTTGACGCGTGTCACAGGGACACTTGTAAAACCGATGTGTTCAGATTTAGCTCGTTTCGGTCTGAAACAGCTTGTTTCGTTGTATTAAGCACGAATACATGCTTTTCGCGCAGTTATAAGAGAAAAAGTTTAGACGCGTATCAGAGGAACACTTGTAAAACCGATGTGTTGTGATTTAGCTCGTTTCGGTGTAAAACAGCTTGTTTCGTAGTATTAAGCAAGAATACATGCTTTTCGCGCAGTTATAAGAGAAAAAGTTTTGACGCGTATTAGAGGAACACTTGTAAAACCTTTGTGTTGTGATTTAGCTCGTTTCGGTCTAAAACAGCTTGTTTCGCTGTATTAAGCAAGAATACATGCTTTTCGCGCAGTTATAAGAGAAAAAGTTTTGACGCGTGTCACAGGGACACTTGTAAAACCGATGTGTTCAGATTTAGCTCGTTTCGGTCTAAAACAACTTGTTTCGTTGTATTAAGCACGAATACATGCTTTACGCGCAGTTATAGAAGAAAAAGTTTTGACGCGTATCAGAGACACTTGTAAAACCGATGTGTTGTTATTTAGCTCGTTTCGGTCTAAAACAGCTTGTTTCGTTGTATTAAGCAAGAATACATGCTTTTCGCGCAGTTATAAGAGAAAAAGTTTTGACGCGTATTAGAGAGACACTTGTAAAACCGATGTGTTGTGATTTAGCTCGTTTCGGTCTAAAACAGCTTGTTTCGTTGTATTAAGCAAGAATACATGCTTTTCGCGCAGTTATAAGAGAAAAAGTTTTGACGAGTATCACGTGGATACTTGTAAAACCGAAGTGTTCAGATTTAGCTCGTTTCGGTCTAAAACAGCTTGTTTCGTTGTATTAAGCACGAATACATGCTTTTCGCGCAGTTATAAGAGAAAACGTTTTGACGAGTATCACGTGGAACACTTGTAATACCGATGTGTTGTGATTTAGCTCGTTTCGGTCTAAAACAGCTTGTTTCGCTGTATTAAGCAAGAATACATGCTTTTCGCGCAGTTATAAGACAAAAAGTTTTGACGCGTATCAGAGGAACACTTGTAAAACCGATGTGTTGTGATTTAGCTCATTTCGGTCTAAAACAGCTTGTTTCGTTGTATTAAGCAAGAATACATGATTTCGCGCAGTTATAAGAGAAAAAGTTTAGACGCGTATCAGAGGAACAATTGTGAAACCGATGTGTTGTGATTTAGCTCGTTTCGGTCTAAAACAGCTTGTTTCGCTGTATTAAGCAGAAATACATGCTTTTCGCGCAGTGATAAGAGAAAAAGCTTTAAAGGCGTGTCACAGGGACACTTGTAAAACCGATGTGTTCAGATTTACCTCGTTTCGGTCTAAAACAGCTTGTTTCGTTGGACTAAGCACGAATACATGCTTTTCGCGCAGCTATAAGAGAAAAAAGAGTTGACGCGTATCAGAGGAACACTTGTAAAACCGATGTGTTGTGATTTAGCTCGTTTCGGTCTAAAACAACTTGTTTCGCTGTATTAAGCAAGAATACATGCTTTTCGCGCAGTTATAAGAGAAAAAGTTTTGACGCGTATCAGAGGAACACTTGTAAATCCGACGTGTTCAGATTTAGCTCGTTTCGGTCTGAAACAGCTTGTTTCGTTGTATTAAGCACGAATACATGCTTTTCGCGCAGTTATAGAAGAAAAAGTTTTGACGCGTGTCACAGGGACACTTGTAAAACCGATGTGTTCAGATTTAGCTCGTTTCGGTCTGAAACAGCTTGTTTCGTTGTATTAAGCACGAATACATGCTTTTCGCGCAGTTATAAGAGAAAAAGTTTAGACGCGTATCAGAGGAACACTTGTAAAACCGATGTGTTGTGATTTAGCTCGTTTCGGTGTAAAACAGCTTGTTTCGTAGTATTAAGCAAGAATACATGCTTTTCGCGCAGTTATAAGAGAAAAAGTTTTGACGCGTATTAGAGGAACACTTGTAAAACCTTTGTGTTGTGATTTAGCTCGTTTCGGTCTAAAACAGCTTGTTTCGCTGTATTAAGCAAGAATACATGCTTTTCGCGCAGTTATAAGAGAAAAAGTTTTGACGCGTGTCACAGGGACACTTGTAAAACCGATGTGTTCAGATTTAGCTCGTTTCGGTCTAAAACAACTTGTTTCGTTGTATTAAGCACGAATACATGCTTTACGCGCAGTTATAGAAGAAAAAGTTTTGACGCCTATTAGAGAGACACTTGTAAAACCGATGTGTTATGATTTAGCTCGTTTCGGTCTAAAACAGCTTGTTTCGTTGTATTAATCAAGAATACATGCTTTTCGCGCAGTTATAAGAGAGAAAGTTTTGACGAGTATCACGTGGATACTTGTAAAACCGATGTGTTCAGATTTAGCTCGTTTCGGTCTAAAACAGCTTGTTTCGTTGTATTAAGCAAGAATACATGCTTTACGCGCAGTTATAGAAGAAAAAGTTTTGACGCGTATCAGAGAGACACTTGTAAAACCGATGTGTTGTGATTTAGCTCGTTTCGGTCTAAAACAGCTTGTTTCGTTGTATTAAGCAAGAATACATGCTTTTCGCGCAGTTATAAGAGAAAAAGTTTTGACGAGTATCACGTGGATACTTGTAAAACCGAAGTGTTCAGATTTAGCTCGTTTCGGTCTAAAACAGCTTGTTTCGTTGTATTAAGCAAGAATACATGCTTTTCGCGCAGTTATAAGAGAAAAAGTTTAGACGCGTATCAGAGGAACAATTGTAAAACCGATGTGTTGTGATTTAGCTCGTTTCGGTCTAAAACAGCTTGTTTCGCTGTATTAAGCAGAAATACATGCTTTTCGCGCAGTGATAAGAGAAAAAGCTTTAAAGGCGTGTCACAGGGACACTTGTAAAACCGATGTGTTCAGATTTACCTCGTTTCGGTCTAAAACAGCTTGTTTCGTTGGACTAAGCACGAATACATGCTTTTCGCGCAGTGATAAGAGAAAAAGCTTTAAAGGCGTGTCACAGGGACGCTTGTAAAACCGATGTGTTCAGATTTACCTCGTTTCGGTCTAAAACAGCTTGTTTCGTTGGACTAAGCACGAATACATGCTTTTCGCGCAGCTATAAGAGAAAAAAGAGTTGACGCGTATCAGAGGAACACTTGTAAAACCGATGTGTTGTGATTTAGCTCGTTTCGGTCTAAAACAACTTGTTTCGCTGTATTAAGCAAGAATACATGCTTTTCGCGCAGTTATAAGAGAAAAAGTTTTGACGCGTATCAGAGGAACACTTGTAAAACCGACGTGTTCAGATTTAGCTCGTTTCGGTCTGAAACAGCTTGTTTCGTTGTATTAAGCACGAATACATGCTTTTCGCGCAGTTATAGAAGAAAAAGTTTTGACGCGTGTCACAGGGACACTTGTAAAACCGATGTGTTCAGATTTAGCTCGTTTCGGTCTGAAACAGCTTGTTTCGTTGTATTAAGCACGAATACATGCTTTTCGCGCAGTTATAAGAGAAAAAGTTTAGACGCGTATCAGAGGAACACTTGTAAAACCGATGTGTTGTGATTTAGCTCGTTTCGGTGTAAAACAGCTTGTTTCGTAGTATTAAGCAAGAATACATGCTTTTCGCGCAGTTATAAGAGAAAAAGTTTTGACGCGTATTAGAGGAACACTTGTAAAACCTTTGTGTTGTGATTTAGCTCGTTTCGGTCTAAAACAGCTTGTTTCGCTGTATTAAGCAAGAATACATGCTTTTCGCGCAGTTATAAGAGAAAAAGTTTTGACGCGTGTCACAGGGACACTTGTAAAACCGATGTGTTCAGATTTAGCTCGTTTCGGTCTAAAACAACTTGTTTCGTTGTATTAAGCACGAATACATGCTTTACGCGCAGTTATAGAAGAAAAAGTTTTGACGCCTATTAGAGAGACACTTGTAAAACCGATGTGTTATGATTTAGCTCGTTTCGGTCTAAAACAGCTTGTTTCGTTGTATTAAGCAAGAATACATGCTTTTCGCGCAGTTATAAGAGAAAAAGTTTTGACGAGTATCACGTGGATACTTGTAAAACCGAAGAGTTCAGATTTAGCTCGTTTCGGTCTAAAACAGCTTGTTTCGTTGTATTAAGCACGAATACATGCTTTTCGCGCAGTTATAAGAGAAAACGTTTTGACGAGTATCACGTGGAACACTTGTAATACCGATGTGTTGTGATTTAGCTCGTTTCGGTCTAAAACAGCTTGTTTCGCTGTATTAAGCAAGAATACATGCTTTTCGCGCAGTTATAAGAGAAAAAGTTTTGACGCGTATCAGAGGAACACTTGTAAAACCGATGTGTTGTGATTTAGCTCATTTCGGTCTAAAACAGCTTGTTTCGTTGTATTAAGCAAGAATACATGCTTTTCGCGCAGTTATAAGAGAAAAAGTTTAGACGCGTATCAGAGGAACAATTGTAAAACCGATGTGTTGTGATTTAGCTCGTTTCGGTCTAAAACAGCTTGTTTCGCTGTATTAAGCAGAAATACATGCTTTTCGCGCAGTGATAAGAGAAAAAGCTTTAAAGGCGTGTCACAGGGACACTTGTAAAACCGATGTGTTCAGATTTACCTCGTTTCGGTCTAAAACAGCTTGTTTCGTTGGACTAAGCACGAATACACGCTTTTCGCGCAGTTATAAGAGAAAAAAGAGTTGACGCGTATCAGAGGAACACTTGTAAAACCGATGTGTTGTGATTTAGCTCGTTTTGGTCTAAAACAGCTTGTTTCGCTGTATTAAGCAAGAATACATGCTTTTCGCGCAGTTATAAGAGAAAAAATTTGACGCGTATCAGAGGAACACTTGTAAAACCGATGTGTTGTGATTTAGCTCGTTTTGGTCTAAAACAGCTTGTTTCGCTGTATTAAGCAGTAATACATGCTTTTCGCGCAGTTATAAGAGAAAAAGTTTTAAAGGCATGTCACAAGGACACTTGTAAAACCGATGTGTTCAGATTTACCTCGTTTCGGTCTAAAACAGCTTGTTTCGTTGTATTAAGCACGAATACATGCTTTTCGCGCAGTTAAAAGAGAAAAAGTGTTGACGAGTATCACGTGGAACACTTGTAATACCGATGTGTTGTGATTTAGCTCGTTTCGGTCTAAAACAGCTTGTTTCGCTGTATTAAGCAAGAATACATGCTTTTCGCGCCGTTATAAGAGAAAAAGTTTTGACGCGTATCAGAGGAACACTTGTAAAACCGATGTGTTGTGATTTAGCTCATTTCGGTCTAAAACAGCTTGTTTCGCTGTATTAAGCAAGAATACATGCTTTTCGCGCAGTTATAAGAGAAAACGTTTTGACGCGTATCAGAGGAACACTTGTAAAACCGATGTGTTGTGATTTAGCTCGTTTCGGTCTAAAACAGCTTGTTTCGCTGTATTAAGCAAGAATACATGCTTTTCGCGCAGTTATAAGAGAAAATGTTTTGACGCGTATCAGAGGAACACTTGTAAAACCGATGTGTTGTGATTTAGCTCGTTTCGGTCTAAAACAGCTTGTTTCGCTGTATTAAGCAAGAATACATGCTTTTCGCGCAGTTATAAGAGAAAAAGTTTTGCCGCGTATCAGAGGAACACTTGTAAAACCGATGTGTTCAGATTTAGCTCGTTTCTGTCTAAAACAGCTTGTTTCGTTGTATTAGGCACGAATACATGCTTTACGCGCAGTTATAGAAGAAAAAGTTTTGACGCGTATCAGAGACACTTGTAAAACCGATGTGTTGTGATTTAGCTCGTTTCGGTCTAAAACAGCTTGTTTCGTTTGTATTAAGCAAGAATACATGCTTTTCGCGCAGTTATAAGAGAAAAAGTTTTGACGAGTATCACGTGGATACTTGTAAAACCGATGTGTTCAGATTTAGCTCGTTTCGGTCTAAAACAGCTTGTTTCGTTGTATTAAGCACGAATACATGCTTTTCGCGCAGTTATAAGAGAAAAAGTTTTGACGAGTATCACGTGGAACACTTGTAATACCGATGTGTTGTGATTTATCTCGTTTCGGTTTAAAACAGCTTGTTTCGCTGTATTAAGCAAGAATACATGCTTTTCGCGCAGTTATAAGAGAAAAAGTTTTGACGCGTATCAGAGGAACACTTGTAAAACCGATGTGTTGTGATTTAGCTCATTTCGGTCTAAAACAGCTTGTTTCGTTGTATTAAGCAAGAATACATGCTTTTCGCGCAGTTATAAGAGAAAAAGTTTAGACGCGTATCAGAGGAACAATTGTAAAACCGATGTGTTGTGATTTAGCTCGTTTCGGTCTAAAACAGCTTGTTTCGCTGTATTAAGCAGAAATACATGCTTTTCGCGCAGTGATAAGAGAAAAAGCTTTAAAGGCGTGTCACAGGGACACTTGTAAAACCGATGTGTTCAGATTTACCTCGTTTCGGTCTAAAACAGCTTGTTTCGTTGGACTAAGCACGAATACATGCTTTTCGCGCAGCTATAAGAGAAAAAAGAGTTGACGCGTATCAGAGGAACACTTGTAAAACCGATGTGTTGTGATTTAGCTCGTTTCGGTCTAAAACAACTTGTTTCGCTGTATTAAGCAAGAATACATGCTTTTCGCGCAGTTATAAGAGAAAAAGTTTTGACGCGTATCAGAGGAACACTTGTAAAACCGACGTGTTCAGATTTAGCTCGTTTCGGTCTGAAACAGCTTGTTTCGTTGTATTAAGCACGAATACATGCTTTTCGCGCAGTTATAGAAGAAAAAGTTTTGACGCGTGTCACAGGGACACTTGTAAAACCGATGTGTTCAGATTTAGCTCGTTTCGGTCTGAAACAGCTTGTTTCGTTGTATTAAGCACGAATACATGCTTTTCGCGCAGTTATAAGAGAAAAAGTTTAGACGCGTATCAGAGGAACACTTGTAAAACCGATGTGTTGTGATTTAGCTCGTTTCGGTGTAAAACAGCTTGTTTCGTAGTATTAAGCAAGAATACATGCTTTTCGCGCAGTTATAAGAGAAAAAGTTTTGACGCGTATTAGAGGAACACTTGTAAAACCTTTGTGTTGTGATTTAGCTCGTTTCGGTCTAAAACAGCTTGTTTCGCTGTATTAAGCAAGAATACATGCTTTTCGCGCAGTTATAAGAGAAAAAGTTTTGACGCGTGTCACAGGGACACTTGTAAAACCGATGTGTTCAGATTTAGCTCGTTTCGGTCTAAAACAACTTGTTTCGTTGTAATAAGCACGAATACATGCTTTACGCGCAGTTATAGAAGAAAAAGTTTTGACGCCTATTAGAGAGACACTTGTAAAACCGATGTGTTATGATTTAGCTCGTTTCGGTCTAAAACAGCTTGTTTCGTTGTATTAATCAAGAATACATGCTTTTCGCGCAGTTATAAGAGAGAAAGTTTTGACGAGTATCACGTGGATACTTGTAAAACCGATGTGTTCAGATTTAGCTCGTTTCGGTCTAAAACAGCTTGTTTCGTTGTATTAAGCAAGAATACATGCTTTACGCGCAGTTATAGAAGAAAAAGTTTTGACGCGTATCAGAGAGACACTTGTAAAACCGATGTGTTGTGATTTAGCTCGTTTCGGTCTAAAACAGCTTGTTTCGTTGTATTAAGCAAGAATACATGCTTTTCGCGCAGTTATAAAAGAAAAAGTTTTGACGAGTATCACGTGGATACTTGTAAAACCGAAGTGTTCAGATTTAGCTCGTTTCGGTCTAAAACAGCTTGTTTCGTTGTATTAAGCACGAATACATGCTTTTCGCGCAGTTATAAGAGAAAACGTTTTGACGAGTATCACGTGGAACACTTGTAATACCGATGTGTTGTGATTTAGCTCGTTTCGGTCTAAAACAGCTTGTTTCGCTGTATTAAGCAAGAATACATGCTTTTCGCGCAGTTATAAGAGAAAAAGTTTTGACGCGTATCAGAGGAACACTTGTAAAACCGATGTGTTGTGATTTAGCTCATTTCGGTCTAAAACAGCTTGTTTCGTTGTATTAAGCAAGAATACATGCTTTTCGCGCAGTTATAAGAGAAAAAGTTTAGACGCGTATCAGAGGAACAATTGTAAAACCGATGTGTTGTGATTTAGCTCGTTTCGGTCTAAAACAGCTTGTTTCGCTGTATTAAGCAGAAATACATGCTTTTCGCGCAGTGATAAGAGAAAAAGCTTTAAAGGCGTGTCACAGGGACACTTGTAAAACCGATGTGTTCAGATTTACCTCGTTTCGGTCTAAAACAGCTTGTTTCGTTGGACTAAGCACGAATACACGCTTTTCGCGCAGTTATAAGAGAAAAAAGAGTTGACGCGTATCAGAGGAACACTTGTAAAACCGATGTGTTGTGATTTAGCTCGTTTTGGTCTAAAACAGCTTGTTTCGCTGTATTAAGCAAGAATACATGCTTTTCGCGCAGTTATAAGAGAAAAAATTTGACGCGTATCAGAGGAACCCTTGTAAAACCGATGTGTTGTGATTTAGCTCGTTTTGGTCTAAAACAGCTTGTTTCGCTGTATTAAGCAGTAATACATGCTTTTCGCGCAGTTATAAGAGAAAAAGTTTTAAAGGCATGTCACAAGGACACTTGTAAAACCGATGTGTTCAGATTTACCTCGTTTCGGTCTAAAACGGCTTGTTTCGTTGTATTAAGCACGAATACATGCTTTTCGCGCAGTTAAAAGAGAAAAAGTTTTGACGAGTATCACGTGGAACACTTGTAATACCGATGTGTTGTGATTTAGCTCGTTTCGGTCTAAAACAGCTTGTTTCGCTGTATTAAGCAAGAATACATGCTTTTCGCGCCGTTATAAGAGAAAAAGTTTTGACGCGTATCAGAGGAACACTTGTAAAACCGATGTGTTGTGATTTAGCTCATTTCGGTCTAAAACAGCTTGTTTCGCTGTATTAAGCAAGAATACATGCTTTTCGCGCAGTTATAAGAGAAAAAGTTTTGACGCGTATCAGAGGAACACTTGTAAAACCGATGTGTTGTGATTTAGCTCGTTTCGGTCTAAAACAGCTTGTTTCGCTGTATTAAGCAAGAATACATGCTTTTCGCGCAGTTATAAGAGAAAATGTTTTGACGCGTATCAGAGGAACACTTGTAAAACCGATGTGTTGTGATTTAGCTCGTTTCGGTCTAAAACAGCTTGTTTCGCTGTATTAAGCAAGAATACATGCTTTTCGCGCAGTTATAAGAGAAAAAGTTTTGCCGCGTATCAGAGGAACACTTGTAAAACCGATGTGTTCAGATTTAGCTCGTTTCTGTCTAAAACAGCTTGTTTCGTTGTATTAGGCACGAATACATGCTTTACGCGCAGTTATAGAAGAAAAAGTTTTGACGCGTATCAGAGACACTTGTAAAACCGATGTGTTGTGATTTAGCTCGTTTCGGTCTAAAACAGCTTGTTTCGTTTGTATTAAGCAAGAATACATGCTTTTCGCGCAGTTAGAAGAGAAAAAGTTTTGACGAGTATCACGTGGATACTTGTAAAACCGATGTGTTCAGATTTAGCTCGTTTCGGTCTAAAACAGCTTGTTTCGTTGTATTAAGCACGAATACATGCTTTTCGCGCAGTTATAAGAGAAAAAGTTTTGACGAGTATCACGTGGAACACTTGTAATACCGATGTGTTGTGATTTATCTCGTTTCGGTTTAAAACAGCTTGTTTCGCTGTAATAAGCAAGAATACATGCTTTTCGCGCAGTTATAAGAGAAAAAGTTTTGACGCGTATCAGAGGAACACTTGTAAAACCGACGCGTTCAGATTTAGCTCGTTTCGGTCTAAAACAGCTTGTTTCGCTGTATTAAGCAGAAATACATGCTTTTCGCGCAGTGATAAGAGAAAAAGCTTTAAAGGCGTGTCACAGGGACACTTGTAAAACCGATGTGTTCAGATTTACCTCGTTTCGGTCTAAAACAGCTTGTTTCGTTGGACTAAGCACGAATACATGCTTTTCGCGCAGTTATAAGAGAAAAAGTTTAGACGCGTATCAGAGGAACAATTGTAAAACCGATGTGTTGTGATTTAGCTCGTTTCGGTCTAAAACAGCTTGTTTCGCTGTATTAAGCAGAAATACATGCTTTTCGCGCAGTGATAAGAGAAAAAGCTTTAAAGGCGTGTCACAGGGACACTTGTAAAACCGATGTGTTCAGATTTACCTCGTTTCGGTCTAAAACAGCTTGTTTCGTTGGACTAAGCACGAATACATGCTTTTCGCGCAGTTATAAGAGAAAAAGTTTTGACGCGTATTAGAGAGACACTTGTAAAACCGATGTGTTGTGATTTAGCTCGTTTCGGTCTAAAACAGCTTGTTTCGTTGTATTAAGCAAGAGTACATGCTTTTCGCGCAGTTATAAGAGAAAAAGTTTTGACGAGTATCACGTGGATACTTGTAAAACCGATGTGTTCAGATTTAGCTCGTTTCGGTGAAAAACAGCTCGTTTCGTTGTATTAAGCACGAATACATGCTTTTCGCGCAGTTAAAAGAGAAAAAGTTTTGACGAGTATCACGTGGAACACTTGTAAAACCGATGTGTTCAGATTTAGCTCGTTTCGGTCTAAAACAGCTTGTTTCGTTGTATTAAGCACGAATACATGCTTTTCGCGCAGTTATAAGAGAAAAAGTTTTGACGAGTATCACGTGGAACACTTGTAATACCGATGTGTTGTGATTTATCTCGTTTCGGTTTAAAACAGCTTGTTTCGCTGTAATAAGCAAGAATACATGCTTTTCGCGCAGTTATAAGAGAAAACGTTTTGACGCGTATCAGAGGAACACTTGTAAAACCGACGCGTTCAGATTTAGCTCGTTTCGGTCTAAAACAGCTTGTTTCGCTGTATTAAGCAGAAATACATGCTTTTCGCGCAGTGATAAGAGAAAAAGCTTTAAAGGCGTGTCACAGGGACACTTGTAAAACCGATGTGTTCAGATTTACCTCGTTTCGGTCTAAAACAGCTTGTTTCGTTGGACTAAGCACGAATACATGCTTTTCGCGCAGTTATAAGAGAAAAAGTTTAGACGCGTATCAGAGGAACAATTGTAAAACCGATGTGTTGTGATTTAGCTCGTTTCGGTCTAAAACAGCTTGTTTCGCTGTATTAAGCAGAAATACATGCTTTTCGCGCAGTGATAAGAGAAAAAGCTTTAAAGGCGTGTCACAGGGACACTTGTAAAACCGATGTGTTCAGATTTACCTCGTTTCGGTCTAAAACAGCTTGTTTCGTTGGACTAAGCACGAATACATGCTTTTCGCGCAGTTATAAGAGAAAAAGTTTTGACGCGTATTAGAGAGACACTTGTAAAACCGATGTGTTGTGATTTAGCTCGTTTCGGTCTAAAACAGCTTGTTTCGTTGTATTAAGCAAGAGTACATGCTTTTCGCGCAGTTATAAGAGAAAAAGTTTTGACGAGTATCACGTGGATACTTGTAAAACCGATGTGTTCAGATTTAGCTCGTTTCGGTGAAAAACAGCTCGTTTCGTTGTATTAAGCACGAATACATGCTTTTCGCGCAGTTAAAAGAGAAAAAGTTTTGACGAGTATCACGTGGAACACTTGTAATACCGATGTGTTGTGATTTAGCTCGTTTCGGTCTAAAACAGCTTGTTTCGCTGTATTAAGCAAGAATACATGCTTTTCGCGCCGTTATAAGAGAAAAAGTTTTGACGCGTATCAGAGGAACACTTGTAAAACCGATGTGTTGTGATTTAGCTCATTTCGGTCTAAAACAGCTTGTTTCGCTGTATTAAGCAAGAATACATGCTTTTCGCGCAGTTATAAGAGAAAAAGTTTTGACGCGTATCAGAGGAACATTTGTAAAACCGATGTGTTGTGATTTAGCTCGTTTCGGTCTAAAACAGCTTGTTTCGCTGTATTAAGCAAGAATACATGCTTTTCGCGCAGTTATAAGAGAAAAAGTTTTGACGCGTATCAGAGGAACACTTGTAAAACCGATGTGTTGTGATTTAGCTCGTTTCGGTCTAAAACAGCTTGTTTCGCTGTATTAAGCAAGAATACATGCTTTTCGCGCAGTTATAAGAGAAAAAGTTTTGCCGCGTATCAGAGGAACACTTGTAAAACCGATGTGTTCAGATTTAGCTCGTTTCTGTCTAAAACAGCTTGTTTCGTTGTATTAGGCACGAATACATGCTTTACGCGCAGTTATAGAAGAAAAAGTTTTGACGCGTATCAGAGACACTTGTAAAACCGATGTGTTGTGATTTAGCTCGTTTCGGTCTAAAACAGCTTGTTTCGTTTGTATTAAGCAAGAATACATGCTTTTCGCGCAGTTATAAGAGAAAAAGTTTTGACGAGTATCACGTGGATACTTGTAAAACCGATGTGTTCAGATTTAGCTCGTTTCGGTCTAAAACAGCTTGTTTCGTTGTATTAAGCACGAATACATGCTTTTCGCGCAGTTATAAGAGAAAAAGTTTTGACGAGTATCACGTGGAACACTTGTAATACCGATGTGTTGTGATTTATCTCGTTTCGGTTTAAAACAGCTTGTTTCGCTGTAATAAGCAAGAATACATGCTTTTCGCGCAGTTATAAGAGAAAAAGTTTTGACGCGTATTAGAGGAACACTTGTAAAACCTTTGTGTTGTGATTTAGCTCGTTTCGGTCTAAAACAGCTTGTTTCGCTGTATTAAGCAAGAATACATGCTTTTCGCGCAGTTATAAGAGAAAAAGTTTTGACGCGTGTCACAGGGACACTTGTAAAACCGATGTGTTCAGATTTAGCTCGTTTCGGTCTAAAACAACTTGTTTCGTTGTATTAAGCACGAATACATGCTTTACGCGCAGTTATAGAAGAAAATGTTTTGACGCCTATTAGAGAGACACTTGTAAAACCGATGTGTTCAGATTTAGCTCGTTTCGGTCTAAAACAGCTTGTTTCGTTGTATGTATTAAGCAAGAATACATGCTTTACGCGCAGTTATAGAAGAAAAAGTTTTGACGCGTATCAGAGAGACACTTGTAAAACCGATGTGTTGTGATTTAGCTCGTTTCGGTCTAAAACAGCTTGTTTCGTTGTATTAAGCAAGAATACATGCTTTTCGCGCAGTTATAAGAGAAAAAGTTTTGACGAGTATCACGTGGATACTTGTAAAACCGAAGTGTTCAGATTCAGCTCGTTTCGGTCTAAAACAGCTTGTTTCGTTGTATTAAGCACGAATACATGCTTTTCGCGCAGTTATAAGAGAAAACGTTTTGACGAGTATCACGTGGAACACTTGTAATACCGATGTGTTGTGATTTAGCTCGTTTCGGTCTAAAACAGCTTGTTTCGCTGTATTAAGCAAGAATACATGCTTTTCGCGCAGTTATAAGAGAAAAAGTTTTGACGCGTATCAGAGGAACACTTGTAAAACCGATGTGTTGTGATTTAGCTCATTTCGGTCTAAAACAGCTTGTTTCGTTGTAATAAGCAAGGATACGTGCTTTTCGCGCAGTTATAAGAGAAAAAGTTTAGACGCGTATCAGAGGAACAATTGTAAAACCGATGTGTTGTGATTTAGCTCGTTTCGGTCTAAAACAGCTTGTTTCGCTGTATTAAGCAGAAATACATGCTTTTCGCGCAGTGATAAGAGAAAAAGCTTTAAAGGCGTGTCACAGGGACACTTGTAAAACCGATGTGTTCAGATTTACCTCGTTTCGGTCTAAAACAGCTTGTTTCGTTGGACTAAGCACGAATACATGCTTTTCGCGCAGCTATAAGAGAAAAAAGAGTTGACGCGTATCAGAGGAACACTTGTAAAACCGATGTGTTGTGATTTAGCTCGTTTCGGTCTAAAACAGCTTGTTTCGCTGTATTAAGCAAGAATACATGCTTTTCGCGCAGTTATAAGAGAAAAAGTTTTGACGCGTATCAGAGGAACACTTGTAAAACCGACGTGTTCAGATTTAGCTCGTTTCGGTCTGAAACAGCTTGTTTCGTTGTATTAAGCACGAATACATGCTTTTCGCGCAGTTATAGAAGAAAAAGTTTTGACGCGTGTCACAGGGACACTTGTAAAACCGATGTGTTCAGATTTAGCTCGTTTCGGTCTAAAACAACTTGTTTCGTTGTATTAAGCACGAATACATGCTTTACGCGCAGTTATAGAAGAAAAAGTTTTGACGCCTATTAGAGAGACACTTGTAAAACCGATGTGTTATGATTTAGCTCGTTTCGGTCTAAAACAGCTTGTTTCATTGTATTAAGCAAGAATACATGCTTTTCGCGCAGTTATAAGAGAAAAAGTTTTGACGAGTATCACGTGGATACTTGGAAAACCGAAGTGTTCAGATTTAGCTCGTTTCGGTCTAAAACAGCTTGTTTCGTTGTATTAAGCACGAATACATGCTTTTCGCGCAGTTATAAGAGAAAACGTTTTGACGAGTATCACGTGGAACACTTGTAATACCGATGTGTTGTGATTTAGCTCGTTTCGGTCTAAAACAGCTTGTTTCGCTGTATTAAGCAAGAATACATGCTTTTCGCGCAGTTATAAGAGAAAAAGTTTTGACGCGTATCAGAGGAACACTTGTAAAACCGATGTGTTGTGATTTAACTCATTTCGGTCTAAAACAGCTTGTTTCGTTGTAATAAGCAAGGATACGTGCTTTTCGCGCAGTTATAAGAGAAAAAGTTTAGACGCGTATCAGAGGAACAATTGTAAAACCGATGTGTTGTGATTTAGCTCGTTTCGGTCTAAAACAGCTTGTTTCGCTGTATTAAGCAGAAATACATGCTTTTCGCGCAGTGATAAGAGAAAAAGCTTTAAAGGCGTGTCACAGGGACACTTGTAAAACCGATGTGTTCAGATTTACCTCGTTTCGGTCTAAAACAGCTTGTTTCGTTGGACTAAGCACGAATACATGCTTTTCGCGCAGTTATAAGAGAAAAAGTTTAGACGCGTATCAGAGGAACAATTGTAAAACCGATGTGTTGTGATTTAGCTCGTTTCGGTCTAAAACAGCTTGTTTCGCTGTATTAAGCAGAAATACATGCTTTTCGCGCAGTGATAAGAGAAAAAGCTTTAAAGGCGTGTCACAGGGACACTTGTAAAACCGATGTGTTCAGATTTACCTCGTTTCGGTCTAAAACAGCTTGTTTCGTTGGACTAAGCACGAATACATGCTTTTCGCGCAGTTATAAGAGAAAAAGTTTTGACGCGTATTAGAGAGACACTTGTAAAACCGATGTGTTGTGATTTAGCTCGTTTCGGTCTAAAACAGCTTGTTTCGTTGTATTAAGCAAGAGTACATGCTTTTCGCGCAGTTATAAGAGAAAAAGTTTTGACGAGTATCACGTGGATACTTGTAAAACCGATGTGTTCAGATTTAGCTCGTTTCGGTGAAAAACAGCTCGTTTCGTTGTATTAAGCACGAATACATGCTTTTCGCGCAGTTAAAAGAGAAAAAGTTTTGACGAGTATCACGTGGAACACTTGTAATACCGATGTGTTGTGATTTAGCTCGTTTCGGTCTAAAACAGCTTGTTTCGCTGTATTAAGCAAGAATACATGCTTTTCGCGCCGTTATAAGAGAAAAAGTTTTGACGCGTATCAGAGGAACACTTGTAAAACCGATGTGTTGTGATTTAGCTCATTTCGGTCTAAAACAGCTTGTTTCGCTGTATTAAGCAAGAATACATGCTTTTCGCGCAGTTATAAGAGAAAAAGTTTTGACGCGTATCAGAGGAACATTTGTAAAACCGATGTGTTGTGATTTAGCTCGTTTCGGTCTAAAACAGCTTGTTTCGCTGTATTAAGCAAGAATACATGCTTTTCGCGCAGTTATAAGAGAAAAAGTTTTGACGCGTATCAGAGGAACACTTGTAAAACCGATGTGTTGTGATTTAGCTCGTTTCGGTCTAAAACAGCTTGTTTCGCTGTATTAAGCAAGAATACATGCTTTTCGCGCAGTTATAAGAGAAAAAGTTTTGCCGCGTATCAGAGGAACACTTGTAAAACCGATGTGTTCAGATTTAGCTCGTTTCTGTCTAAAACAGCTTGTTTCGTTGTATTAGGCACGAATACATGCTTTACGCGCAGTTATAGAAGAAAAAGTTTTGACGCGTATCAGAGACACTTGTAAAACCGATGTGTTGTGATTTAGCTCGTTTCGGTCTAAAACAGCTTGTTTCGTTTGTATTAAGCAAGAATACATGCTTTTCGCGCAGTTATAAGAGAAAAAGTTTTGACGAGTATCACGTGGATACTTGTAAAACCGATGTGTTCAGATTTAGCTCGTTTCGGTCTAAAACAGCTTGTTTCGTTGTATTAAGCACGAATACATGCTTTTCGCGCAGTTATAAGAGAAAAAGTTTTGACGAGTATCACGTGGAACACTTGTAATACCGATGTGTTGTGATTTATCTCGTTTCGGTTTAAAACAGCTTGTTTCGCTGTAATAAGCAAGAATACATGCTTTTCGCGCAGTTATAAGAGAAAAAGTTTTGACGCGTATTAGAGGAACACTTGTAAAACCTTTGTGTTGTGATTTAGCTCGTTTCGGTCTAAAACAGCTTGTTTCGCTGTATTAAGCAAGAATACATGCTTTTCGCGCAGTTATAAGAGAAAAAGTTTTGACGCGTGTCACAGGGACACTTGTAAAACCGATGTGTTCAGATTTAGCTCGTTTCGGTCTAAAACAACTTGTTTCGTTGTATTAAGCACGAATACATGCTTTACGCGCAGTTATAGAAGAAAATGTTTTGACGCCTATTAGAGAGACACTTGTAAAACCGATGTGTTCAGATTTAGCTCGTTTCGGTCTAAAACAGCTTGTTTCGTTGTATGTATTAAGCAAGAATACATGCTTTACGCGCAGTTATAGAAGAAAAAGTTTTGACGCGTATCAGAGAGACACTTGTAAAACCGATGTGTTGTGATTTAGCTCGTTTCGGTCTAAAACAGCTTGTTTCGTTGTATTAAGCAAGAATACATGCTTTTCGCGCAGTTATAAGAGAAAAAGTTTTGACGAGTATCACGTGGATACTTGTAAAACCGAAGTGTTCAGATTCAGCTCGTTTCGGTCTAAAACAGCTTGTTTCGTTGTATTAAGCACGAATACATGCTTTTCGCGCAGTTATAAGAGAAAACGTTTTGACGAGTATCACGTGGAACACTTGTAATACCGATGTGTTGTGATTTAGCTCGTTTCGGTCTAAAACAGCTTGTTTCGCTGTATTAAGCAAGAATACATGCTTTTCGCGCAGTTATAAGAGAAAAAGTTTTGACGCGTATCAGAGGAACACTTGTAAAACCGATGTGTTGTGATTTAGCTCATTTCGGTCTAAAACAGCTTGTTTCGTTGTAATAAGCAAGGATACGTGCTTTTCGCGCAGTTATAAGAGAAAAAGTTTAGACGCGTATCAGAGGAACAATTGTAAAACCGATGTGTTGTGATTTAGCTCGTTTCGGTCTAAAACAGCTTGTTTCGCTGTATTAAGCAGAAATACATGCTTTTCGCGCAGTGATAAGAGAAAAAGCTTTAAAGGCGTGTCACAGGGACACTTGTAAAACCGATGTGTTCAGATTTACCTCGTTTCGGTCTAAAACAGCTTGTTTCGTTGGACTAAGCACGAATACATGCTTTTCGCGCAGCTATAAGAGAAAAAAGAGTTGACGCGTATCAGAGGAACACTTGTAAAACCGATGTGTTGTGATTTAGCTCGTTTCGGTCTAAAACAGCTTGTTTCGCTGTATTAAGCAAGAATACATGCTTTTCGCGCAGTTATAAGAGAAAAAGTTTTGACGCGTATCAGAGGAACACTTGTAAAACCGACGTGTTCAGATTTAGCTCGTTTCGGTCTGAAACAGCTTGTTTCGTTGTATTAAGCACGAATACATGCTTTTCGCGCAGTTATAGAAGAAAAAGTTTTGACGCGTGTCACAGGGACACTTGTAAAACCGATGTGTTCAGATTTAGCTCGTTTCGGTCTAAAACAACTTGTTTCGTTGTATTAAGCACGAATACATGCTTTACGCGCAGTTATAGAAGAAAAAGTTTTGACGCCTATTAGAGAGACACTTGTAAAACCGATGTGTTATGATTTAGCTCGTTTCGGTCTAAAACAGCTTGTTTCATTGTATTAAGCAAGAATACATGCTTTTCGCGCAGTTATAAGAGAAAAAGTTTTGACGAGTATCACGTGGATACTTGGAAAACCGAAGTGTTCAGATTTAGCTCGTTTCGGTCTAAAACAGCTTGTTTCGTTGTATTAAGCACGAATACATGCTTTTCGCGCAGTTATAAGAGAAAACGTTTTGACGAGTATCACGTGGAACACTTGTAATACCGATGTGTTGTGATTTAGCTCGTTTCGGTCTAAAACAGCTTGTTTCGCTGTATTAAGCAAGAATACATGCTTTTCGCGCAGTTATAAGAGAAAAAGTTTTGACGCGTATCAGAGGAACACTTGTAAAACCGATGTGTTGTGATTTAACTCATTTCGGTCTAAAACAGCTTGTTTCGTTGTAATAAGCAAGGATACGTGCTTTTCGCGCAGTTATAAGAGAAAAAGTTTAGACGCGTATCAGAGGAACAATTGTAAAACCGATGTGTTGTGATTTAGCTCGTTTCGGTCTAAAACAGCTTGTTTCGCTGTATTAAGCAGAAATACATGCTTTTCGCGCAGTGATAAGAGAAAAAGCTTTAAAGGCGTGTCACAGGGACACTTGTAAAACCGATGTGTTCAGATTTACCTCGTTTCGGTCTAAAACAGCTTGTTTCGTTGGACTAAGCACGAATACATGCTTTTCGCGCAGTTATAAGAGAAAAAGTTTAGACGCGTATCAGAGGAACAATTGTAAAACCGATGTGTTGTGATTTAGCTCGTTTCGGTCTAAAACAGCTTGTTTCGCTGTATTAAGCAGAAATACATGCTTTTCGCGCAGTGATAAGAGAAAAAGCTTTAAAGGCGTGTCACAGGGACACTTGTAAAACCGATGTGTTCAGATTTACCTCGTTTCGGTCTAAAACAGCTTGTTTCGTTGGACTAAGCACGAATACATGCTTTTCGCGCAGTTATAAGAGAAAAAGTTTTGACGCGTATTAGAGAGACACTTGTAAAACCGATGTGTTGTGATTTAGCTCGTTTCGGTCTAAAACAGCTTGTTTCGTTGTATTAAGCAAGAGTACATGCTTTTCGCGCAGTTATAAGAGAAAAAGTTTTGACGAGTATCACGTGGATACTTGTAAAACCGATGTGTTCAGATTTAGCTCGTTTCGGTGAAAAACAGCTCGTTTCGTTGTATTAAGCACGAATACATGCTTTTCGCGCAGTTAAAAGAGAAAAAGTTTTGTCGAGTATCACGTGGAACACTTGTAATACCGATGTGTTGTGATTTAGCTCGTTTCGGTCTAAAACAGCTTGTTTCGCTGTATTAAGCAAGAATACATGCTTTTCGCGCCGTTATAAGAGAAAAAGTTTTGACGCGTATCAGAGGAACACTTGTAAAACCGATGTGTTGTGATTTAGCTCATTTCGGTCTAAAACAGCTTGTTTCGCTGTATTAAGCAAGAATACATGCTTTTCGCGCAGTTATAAGAGAAAAAGTTTTGACGCGTATCAGAGGAACATTTGTAAAACCGATGTGTTGTGATTTAGCTCGTTTCGGTCTAAAACAGCTTGTTTCGCTGTATTAAGCAAGAATACATGCTTTTCGCGCAGTTATAAGAGAAAAAGTTTTGACGCGTATCAGAGGAACACTTGTAAAACCGATGTGTTGTGATTTAGCTCGTTTCGGTCTAAAACAGCTTGTTTCGCTGTATTAAGCAAGAATACATGCTTTTCGCGCAGTTATAAGAGAAAAAGTTTTGACGCGTATCAGAGGAACACTTGTAAAACCGATGTGTTCAGATTTAGCTCGTTTCGGTCTAAAAGAGCTTGTTTCGTTGTATTAAGCACGAATACATGCTTTACGCGCAGTTATAGAAGAAAACGTTTTGACGCGTATCAGAGACTTGTAAAACCGATGTGTTGTGATTTAGCTCGTTTCGGTATAAAACAGCTTGTTTCGTTTTATTAAGCAAGAATACATGCTTTTCGCGCAGTTATCAGAGAAAAAGTTTTGACGAGTATCACGTGGATACTTGTAAAACCGATGTGTTCAGATTTAGCTCGTTTCGGTCTAAAACAGCTTGTTTCGTTGTATTAGGCACGAATACATGCTTTTCGCGCAGTTATAAGAGAAAAAGTTTTGACGAGTATCACGTGGAACACTTGTAAAACCGATGTGTTGTGATTTAGCTCATTTCGGTCTAAAACAGCTTGTTTCGTTGTATTAAGCAAGAATACATGCTTTTCGCGCAGTTATAAGAGAAAAAGTTTTGACGCGTATCAGAGGAACACTTGTAAAACCGATGTGTTGTGATTTAGCTCATTTCGGTCTAAAACAGCTTGTTTCGTTGTATTAAGCAAGAATACATGCTTTTCGCGCAGTTATAAGAGAAAAAGTTTAGACGCGTATCAGAGGAACAATTGTAAAACCGATGTGTTGTGATTTAGCTCGTTTCGGTCTAAAACAGCTTGTTTCGCTGTATTAAGCAGAAATACATGCTTTTCGCGCAGTGATAAGAGAAAAAGCTTTAAAGGCGTGTCACAGGGACACTTGTAAAACCGATGTGTTCAGATTTACCTCGTTTCGGTCTAAAACAGCTTGTTTCGTTGGACTAAGCACGAATACATGCTTTTCGCGCAGCTATAAGAGAAAAAAGAGTTGACGCGTATCAGAGGAACACTTGTAAAACCGATGTGTTGTGATTTAGCTCGTTTCGGTCTAAAACAACTTGTTTCGCTGTATTAAGCAAGAATACATGCTTTTCGCGCAGTTATAAGAGAAAAAGTTTTGACGCGTATCAGAGGAACACTTGTAAAACCGACGTGTTCAGATTTAGCTCGTTTCGGTCTGAAACAGCTTGTTTCGTTGTATTAAGCACGAATACATGCTTTTCGCGCAGTTATAGAAGAAAAAGTTTTGACGCGTGTCACAGGGACACTTGTAAAACCGATGTGTTCAGATTTAGCTCGTTTCGGTCTGAAACAGCTTGTTTCGTTGTATTAAGCACGAATACATGCTTTTCGCGCAGTTATAAGAGAAAAAGTTTAGACGCGTATCAGAGGAACACTTGTAAAACCGATGTGTTGTGATTTAGCTCGTTTCGGTGTAAAACAGCTTGTTTCGTAGTATTAAGCAAGAATACATGCTTTTCGCGCAGTTATAAGAGAAAAAGTTTTGACGCGTATTAGAGGAACACTTGTAAAACCTTTGTGTTGTGATTTAGCTCGTTTCGGTCTAAAACAGCTTGTTTCGCTGTATTAAGCAAGAATACATGCTTTTCGCGCAGTTATAAGAGAAAAAGTTTTGACGCGTGTCACAGGGACACTTGTAAAACCGATGTGTTCAGATTTAGCTCGTTTCGGTCTAAAACAACTTGTTTCGTTGTATTAAGCACGAATACATGCTTTACGCGCAGTTATAGAAGAAAAAGTTTTGACGCCTATTAGAGAGACACTTGTAAAACCGATGTGTTATGATTTAGCTCGTTTCGGTCTAAAACAGCTTGTTTCGTTGTATTAATCAAGAATACATGCTTTTCGCGCAGTTATAAGAGAGAAAGTTTTGACGAGTATCACGTGGATACTTGTAAAACCGATGTGTTCAGATTTAGCTCGTTTCGGTCTAAAACAGCTTATTTCGTTGTATTAAGCAAGAATACATGCTTTACGCGCAGTTATAGAAGAAAAAGTTTTGACGCGTATCAGAGAGACACTTGTAAAACCGATGTGTTGTGATTTAGCTCGTTTCGGTCTAAAACAGCTTGTTTCGTTGTATTAAGCAAGAATACATGCTTTTCGCGCAGTTATAAAAGAAAAAGTTTTGACGAGTATCACGTGGATACTTGTAAAACCGAAGTGTTCAGATTTAGCTCGTTTCGGTCTAAAACAGCTTGTTTCGTTGTATTAAGCACGAATACATGCTTTTCGCGCAGTTATAAGAGAAAACGTTTTGACGAGTATCACGTGGAACACTTGTAATACCGATGTGTTGTGATTTAGCTCGTTTCGGTCTAAAACAGCTTGTTTCGCTGTATTAAGCAAGAATACATGCTTTTCGCGCAGTTATAAGAGAAAAAGTTTTGACGCGTATCAGAGGAACACTTGTAAAACCGATGTGTTGTGATTTAGCTCATTTCGGTCTAAAACAGCTTGTTTCGTTGTATTAAGCAAGAATACATGCTTTTCGCGCAGTTATAAGAGAAAAAGTTTAGACGCGTATCAGAGGAACAATTGTAAAACCGATGTGTTGTGATTTAGCTCGTTTCGGTCTAAAACAGCTTGTTTCGCTGTATTAAGCAGAAATACATGCTTTTCGCGCAGTGATAAGAGAAAAAGCTTTAAAGGCGTGTCACAGGGACACTTGTAAAACCGATGTGTTCAGATTTACCTCGTTTCGGTCTAAAACAGCTTGTTTCGTTGGACTAAGCACGAATACACGCTTTTCGCGCAGTTATAAGAGAAAAAAGAGTTGACGCGTATCAGAGGAACACTTGTAAAACCGATGTGTTGTGATTTAGCTCGTTTTGGTCTAAAACAGCTTGTTTCGCTGTATTAAGCAAGAATACATGCTTTTCGCGCAGTTATAAGAGAAAAAATTTGACGCGTATCAGAGGAACCCTTGTAAAACCGATGTGTTGTGATTTAGCTCGTTTTGGTCTAAAACAGCTTGTTTCGCTGTATTAAGCAGTAATACATGCTTTTCGCGCAGTTATAAGAGAAAAAGTTTTAAAGGCATGTCACAAGGACACTTGTAAAACCGATGTGTTCAGATTTACCTCGTTTCGGTCTAAAACGGCTTGTTTCGTTGTATTAAGCACGAATACATGCTTTTCGCGCAGTTAAAAGAGAAAAAGTTTTGACGAGTATCACGTGGAACACTTGTAATACCGATGTGTTGTGATTTAGCTCGTTTCGGTCTAAAACAGCTTGTTTCGCTGTATTAAGCAAGAATACATGCTTTTCGCGCCGTTATAAGAGAAAAAGTTTTGACGCGTATCAGAGGAACACTTGTAAAACCGATGTGTTGTGATTTAGCTCATTTCGGTCTAAAACAGCTTGTTTCGCTGTATTAAGCAAGAATACATGCTTTTCGCGCAGTTATAAGAGAAAAAGTTTTGACGCGTATCAGAGGAACACTTGTAAAACCGATGTGTTGTGATTTAGCTCGTTTCGGTCTAAAACAGCTTGTTTCGCTGTATTAAGCAAGAATACATGCTTTTCGCGCAGTTATAAGAGAAAATGTTTTGACGCGTATCAGAGGAACACTTGTAAAACCGATGTGTTGTGATTTAGCTCGTTTCGGTCTAAAACAGCTTGTTTCGCTGTATTAAGCAAGAATACATGCTTTTCGCGCAGTTATAAGAGAAAAAGTTTTGCCGCGTATCAGAGGAACACTTGTAAAACCGATGTGTTCAGATTTAGCTCGTTTCTGTCTAAAACAGCTTGTTTCGTTGTATTAGGCACGAATACATGCTTTACGCGCAGTTATAGAAGAAAAAGTTTTGACGCGTATCAGAGACACTTGTAAAACCGATGTGTTGTGATTTAGCTCGTTTCGGTCTAAAACAGCTTGTTTCGTTTGTATTAAGCAAGAATACATGCTTTTCGCGCAGTTATAAGAGAAAAAGTTTTGACGAGTATCACGTGGATACTTGTAAAACCGATGTGTTCAGATTTAGCTCGTTTCGGTCTAAAACAGCTTGTTTCGTTGTATTAAGCACGAATACATGCTTTTCGCGCAGTTATAAGAGAAAAAGTTTTGACGAGTATCACGTGGAACACTTGTAATACCGATGTGTTGTGATTTATCTCGTTTCGGTTTAAAACAGCTTGTTTCGCTGTAATAAGCAAGAATACATGCTTTTCGCGCAGTTATAAGAGAAAAAGTTTTGACGCGTATCAGAGGAACACTTGTAAAACCGACGCGTTCAGATTTAGCTCGTTTCGGTCTGAAACAGCTTGTTTCGTTGTATTAAGCACGAATACATGCTTTTCGCGCAGTTATAAGAGAAAAAGTTTAGACGCGTATCAGAGGAACACTTGTAAAACCGATGTGTTGTGATTTAGCTCGTTTCGGTCTAAAACAGCTTGTTTCGCTGTATTAAGCAGAAATACATGCTTTTCGCGCAGTGATAAGAGAAAAAGCTTTAAAGGCGTGTCACAGGGACACTTGTAAAACCGATGTGTTCAGATTTACCTCGTTTCGGTCTAAAACAGCTTGTTTCGTTGGACTAAGCACGAATACACGCTTTTCGCGCAGTTATAAGAGAAAAAAGAGTTGACGCGTATCAGAGGAACACTTGTAAAACCGATGTGTTGTGATTTAGCTCGTTTTGGTCTAAAACAGCTTGTTTCGCTGTATTAAGCAAGAATACATGCTTTTCGCGCAGTTATAAGAGAAAAAATTTGACGCGTATCAGAGGAACCCTTGTAAAACCGATGTGTTGTGATTTAGCTCGTTTTGGTCTAAAACAGCTTGTTTCGTTGTATTAAGCAGTAATACATGCTTTTCGCGCAGTTATAAGAGAAAAAGTTTTAAAGGCATGTCACAAGGACACTTGTAAAACCGATGTGTTCAGATTTACCTCGTTTCGGTCTAAAACAGCTTGTTTCGTTGTATTAAGCACGAATACATGCTTTTCGCGCAGTTAAAAGAGAAAAAGTTTTGACGAGTATCACGTGGAACACTTGTAATACCGATGTGTTGTGATTTAGCTCGTTTCGGTCTAAAACAGCTTGTTTCGCTGTATTAAGCAAGAATACATGCTTTTCGCGCCGTTATAAGAGAAAAAGTTTTGACGCGTATCAGAGGAACACTTGTAAAACCGATGTGTTGTGATTTAGCTCATTTCGGTCTAAAACAGCTTGTTTCGCTGTATTAAGCAAGAATACATGCTTTTCGCGCAGTTATAAGAGAAAAAGTTTTGACGCGTATCAGAGGAACACTTGTAAAACCGATGTGTTGTGATTTAGCTCGTTTCGGTCTAAAACAGCTTGTTTCGCTGTATTAAGCAAGAATACATGCTTTTCGCGCAGTTATAAGAGAAAATGTTTTGACGCGTATCAGAGGAACACTTGTAAAACCGATGTGTTGTGATTTAGCTCGTTTCGGTCTAAAACAGCTTGTTTCGCTGTATTAAGCAAGAATACATGCTTTTCGCGCAGTTATAAGAGAAAAAGTTTTGCCGCGTATCAGAGGAACACTTGTAAAACCGATGTGTTCAGATTTAGCTCGTTTCTGTCTAAAACAGCTTGTTTCGTTGTATTAGGCACGAATACATGCTTTACGCGCAGTTATAGAAGAAAAAGTTTTGACGCGTATCAGAGACACTTGTAAAACCGATGTGTTGTGATTTAGCTCGTTTCGGTCTAAAACAGCTTGTTTCGTTTGTATTAAGCAAGAATACATGCTTTTCGCGCAGTTATAAGAGAAAAAGTTTTGACGAGTATCACGTGGATACTTGTAAAACCGATGTGTTCAGATTTAGCTCGTTTCGGTCTAAAACAGCTTGTTTCGTTGTATTAAGCACGAATACATGCTTTTCGCGCAGTTATAAGAGAAAAAGTTTTGACGAGTATCACGTGGAACACTTGTAATACCGATGTGTTGTGATTTATCTCGTTTCGGTTTAAAACAGCTTGTTTCGCTGTAATAAGCAAGAATACATGCTTTTCGCGCAGTTATAAGAGAAAAAGTTTTGACGCGTATTAGAGGAACACTTGTAAAACCTTTGTGTTGTGATTTAGCTCGTTTCGGTCTAAAACAGCTTGTTTCGCTGTATTAAGCAAGAATACATGCTTTTCGCGCAGTTATAAGAGAAAAAGTTTTGACGCGTGTCACAGGGACACTTGTAAAACCGATGTGTTCAGATTTAGCTCGTTTCGGTCTAAAACAACTTGTTTCGTTGTATTAAGCACGAATACATGCTTTACGCGCAGTTATAGAAGAAAATGTTTTGACGCCTATTAGAGAGACACTTGTAAAACCGATGTGTTATGATTTAGCTCGTCTCGGTCTAAAACAGCTTGTTTCGTTGTATTAAGCAAGAATACATGCTTTTCGCGCAGTTATAAGAGAGAAAGTTTTGACGAGTATCACGTGGATACTTGTAAAACCGATGTGTTCAGATTTAGCTCGTTTCGGTCTAAAACAGCTTGTTTCGTTGTATGTATTAAGCAAGAATACATGCTTTACGCGCAGTTATAGAAGAAAAAGTTTTGACGCGTATCAGAGAGACACTTGTAAAACCGATGTGTTGTGATTTAGCTCGTTTCGGTCTAAAACAGCTTGTTTCGTTGTATTAAGCAAGAATACATGCTTTTCGCGCAGTTATAAGAGAAAAAGTTTTGACGAGTATCACGTGGATACTTGTAAAACCGAAGTGTTCAGATTCAGCTCGTTTCGGTCTAAAACAGCTTGTTTCGTTGTATTAAGCACGAATACATGCTTTTCGCGCAGTTATAAGAGAAAACGTTTTGACGAGTATCACGTGGAACACTTGTAATACCGATGTGTTGTGATTTAGCTCGTTTCGGTCTAAAACAGCTTGTTTCGCTGTATTAAGCAAGAATACATGCTTTTCGCGCAGTTATAAGAGAAAAAGTTTTGACGCGTATCAGAGGAACACTTGTAAAACCGATGTGTTGTGATTTAGCTCATTTCGGTCTAAAACAGCTTGTTTCGTTGTAATAAGCAAGGATACGTGCTTTTCGCGCAGTTATAAGAGAAAAAGTTTAGACGCGTATCAGAGGAACAATTGTAAAACCGATGTGTTGTGATTTAGCTCGTTTCGGTCTAAAACAGCTTGTTTCGCTGTATTAAGCAGAAATACATGCTTTTCGCGCAGTGATAAGAGAAAAAGCTTTAAAGGCGTGTCACAGGGACACTTGTAAAACCGATGTGTTCAGATTTACCTCGTTTCGGTCTAAAACAGCTTGTTTCGTTGGACTAAGCACGAATACATGCTTTTCGCGCAGCTATAAGAGAAAAAAGAGTTGACGCGTATCAGAGGAACACTTGTAAAACCGATGTGTTGTGATTTAGCTCGTTTCGGTCTAAAACAGCTTGTTTCGCTGTATTAAGCAAGAATACATGCTTTTCGCGCAGTTATAAGAGAAAAAGTTTTGACGCGTATCAGAGGAACACTTGTAAAACCGACGTGTTCAGATTTAGCTCGTTTCGGTCTGAAACAGCTTGTTTCGTTGTATTAAGCACGAATACATGCTTTTCGCGCAGTTATAGAAGAAAAAGTTTTGACGCGTGTCACAGGGACACTTGTAAAACCGATGTGTTCAGATTTAGCTCGTTTCGGTCTAAAACAACTTGTTTCGTTGTATTAAGCACGAATACATGCTTTACGCGCAGTTATAGAAGAAAAAGTTTTGACGCCTATTAGAGAGACACTTGTAAAACCGATGTGTTATGATTTAGCTCGTTTCGGTCTAAAACAGCTTGTTTCATTGTATTAAGCAAGAATACATGCTTTTCGCGCAGTTATAAGAGAAAAAGTTTTGACGAGTATCACGTGGATACTTGGAAAACCGGTGTTCAGATTTAGCTCGTTTCGGTCTAAAACAGCTTGTTTCGTTGTATTAAGCACGAATACATGCTTTTCGCGCAGTTATAAGAGAAAACGTTTTGACGAGTATCACGTGGAACACTTGTAATACCGATGTGTTGTGATTTAGCTCGTTTCGGTCTAAAACAGCTTGTTTCGCTGTATTATGCAAGAATACATGCTTTTCGCGCAGTTATAAGAGAAAAAGTTTTGACGCGTATCAGAGGAACACTTGTAAAACCGATGTGTTGTGATTTAACTCATTTCGGTCTAAAACAGCTTGTTTCGTTGTAATAAGCAAGGATACGTGCTTTTCGCGCAGTTATAAGAGAAAAAGTTTAGACGCGTATCAGAGGAACAATTGTAAAACCGATGTGTTGTGATTTAGCTCGTTTCGGTCTAAAACAGCTTGTTTCGCTGTATTAAGCAGAAATACATGCTTTTCGCGCAGTGATAAGAGAAAAAGCTTTAAAGGCGTGTCACAGGGACACTTGTAAAACCGATGTGTTCAGATTTACCTCGTTTCGGTCTAAAACAGCTTGTTTCGTTGGACTAAGCACGAATACATGCTTTTCGCGCAGTTATAAGAGAAAAAGTTTAGACGCGTATCAGAGGAACAATTGTAAAACCGATGTGTTGTGATTTAGCTCGTTTCGGTCTAAAACAGCTTGTTTCGCTGTATTAAGCAGAAATACATGCTTTTCGCGCAGTGATAAGAGAAAAAGCTTTAAAGGCGTGTCACAGGGACACTTGTAAAACCGATGTGTTCAGATTTACCTCGTTTCGGTCTAAAACAGCTTGTTTCGTTGGACTAAGCACGAATACATGCTTTTCGCGCAGTTATAAGAGAAAAAGTTTTGACGCGTATTAGAGAGACACTTGTAAAACCGATGTGTTGTGATTTAGCTCGTTTCGGTCTAAAACAGCTTGTTTCGTTGTATTAAGCAAGAGTACATGCTTTTCGCGCAGTTATAAGAGAAAAACTTTGACGAGTATCACGTGGATACTTGTAAAACCGATGTGTTCAGATTTAGCTCGTTTCGGTGAAAAACAGCTCGTTTCGTTGTATTAAGCACGAATACATGCTTTTCGCGCAGTTAAAAGAGAAAAAGTTTTGACGAGTATCACGTGGAACACTTGTAATACCGATGTGTTGTGATTTAGCTCGTTTCGGTCTAAAACAGCTTGTTTCGCTGTATTAAGCAAGAATACATGCTTTTCGCGCCGTTATAAGAGAAAAAGTTTTGACGCGTATCAGAGGAACACTTGTAAAACCGATGTGTTGTGATTTAGCTCATTTCGGTCTAAAACAGCTTGTTTCGCTGTATTAAGCAAGAATACATGCTTTTCGCGCAGTTATAAGAGAAAAAGTTTTGACGCGTATCAGAGGAACATTTGTAAAACCGATGTGTTGTGATTTAGCTCGTTTCGGTCTAAAACAGCTTGTTTCGCTGTATTAAGCAAGAATACATGCTTTTCGCGCAGTTATAAGAGAAAAAGTTTTGACGCGTATCAGAGGAACACTTGTAAAACCGATGTGTTGTGATTTAGCTCGTTTCGGTCTAAAACAGCTTGTTTCGCTGTATTAAGCAAGAATACATGCTTTTCGCGCAGTTATAAGAGAAAAAGTTTTGACGCGTATCAGAGGAACACTTGTAAAACCGATGTGTTCAGATTTAGCTCGTTTCGGTCTAAAAGAGCTTGTTTCGTTGTATTAAGCACGAATACATGCTTTACGCGCAGTTATAGAAGAAAACGTTTTGACGCGTATCAGAGACTTGTAAAACCGATGTGTTGTGATTTAGCTCGTTTCGGTATAAAACAGCTCGTTTCGTTTTATTAAGCAAGAATACATGCTTTTCGCGCAGTTATCAGAGAAAAAGTTTTGACGAGTATCACGTGGATACTTGTAAAACCGATGTGTTCAGATTTAGCTCGTTTCGGTCTAAAACAGCTTGTTTCGTTGTATTAGGCACGAATACATGCTTTTCGCGCAGTTATAAGAGAAAAAGTTTTGACGAGTATCACGTGGAACACTTGTAAAACCGATGTGTTGTGATTTAGCTCATTTCGGTCTAAAACAGCTTGTTTCGTTGTATTAAGCAGAAATACATGCTTTTCGCGCAGTGATAAGAGAAAAAGCTTTAAAGGCGTGTCACAGGGACACTTGTAAAACCGATGTGTTCAGATTTACCTCGTTTCGGTCTAAAACAGCTTGTTTCGTTGGACTAAGCACGAATACATGCTTTTCGCGCAGCTATAAGAGAAAAAAGAGTTGACGCGTATCAGAGGAACACTTGTAAAACCGATGTGTTGTGATTTAGCTCGTTTCGGTCTAAAACAGCTTGTTTCGCTGTATTAAGCAAGAATACATGCTTTTCGCGCAGTTATAAGAGAAAAAGTTTTGACGCGTATCAGAGGAACACTTGTAAAACCGACGTGTTCAGATTTAGCTCGTTTCGGTCTGAAACAGCTTGTTTCGTTGTATTAAGCACGAATACATGCTTTTCGCGCAGTTATAGAAGAAAAAGTTTTGACGCGTGTCACAGGGACACTTGTAAAACCGATGTGTTCAGATTTAGCTCGTTTCGGTCTAAAACAACTTGTTTCGTTGTATTAAGCACGAATACATGCTTTACGCGCAGTTATAGAAGAAAAAGTTTTGACGCCTATTAGAGAGACACTTGTAAAACCGATGTGTTATGATTTAGCTCGTTTCGGTCTAAAACAGCTTGTTTCGTTGTATTAAGCAAGAATACATGCTTTTCGCGCAGTTATAAGAGAAAAAGTTTTGACGAGTATCACGTGGATACTTGTAAAACCGAAGTGTTCAGATTTAGCTCGTTTCGGTCTAAAACAGCTTGTTTCGTTGTATTAAGCACGAATACATGCTTTTCGCGCAGTTATAAGAGAAAACGTTTTGACGAGTATCACGTGGAACACTTGTAATACCGATGTGTTGTGATTTAGCTCGTTTCGGTCTAAAACAGCTTGTTTAGCTGTATTAAGCAAGAATACATGCTTTTCGCGCAGTTATAAGAGAAAAAGTTTTGACGCGTATCAGAGGAACACTTGTAAAACCGATGTGTTGTGATTTAGCTCATTTCGGTCTAAAACAGCTTGTTTCGTTGTAATAAGCAAGGATACGTGCTTTTCGCGCAGTTATAAGAGAAAAAGTTTAGACGCGTATCAGAGGAACAATTGTAAAACCGATGTGTTGTGATTTAGCTTGTTTCGGTCTAAAACAACTTGTTTCGCTGTATTAAGCAGAAATACATGCTTTTCGCGCAGTGATAAGAGAAAAAGCTTTAAAGGCGTGTCACAGGGACACTTGTAAAACCGATGTGTTCAGATTTACCTCGTTTCGGTCTAAAACAGCTTGTTTCGTTGGACTAAGCACGAATACATGCTTTTCGCGCAGTTATAAGAGAAAAAGTTTTGACGCGTATCAGAGAGACACTTGTAAAACCGATGTTTTGTGATTTAGCTCGTTTCGGTCTAAAACAGCTTGTTTCGTTGTATTAAGCAAGAATACATGCTTTTCGCGCAGTTATAAGAGAAAAAGTTTTGACGAGTCTCACGTGGATACTTGTAAAACCGAAGTGTTCAGATTTACCTCGTTTCGGTCTAAAACAGCTTGTTTCGTTGTATTAGGCACGAATACATGCTTTTCGCGCAGTTAAAAGAGAAAACGTTTTGACGAGTATCACGTGGAACACTTGTAATACCGATGTGTTGTGATTTAGCTCGTTTCGGTCTAAAACAACTTGTTTCGCTGTATTAAGCAAGAATACATGCTTTTCGCGCAGTTATAAGAGAAAAAGTTTTGACGCGTATCAGAGGAACACTTGTAAAACCGATGTGTTGTGATTTAGCTCATTTCGGTCTAAAACAGCTTGTTTCGTTGTATTAAGCAAGAATACATGCTTTTCGCGCAGTTATAAGAGAAAAAGTTTTGACGCGTATCAGAGGAACATTTGTAAAACCGATGTGTTGTGATTTAGCTCGTTTCGGTCTAAAACAGCTTGTTTCGCTGTATTAAGCAAGAATACATGCTTTTCGCGCAGTTATAAGAGAAAAAGTTTTGACGCGTATCAGAGGAACACTTGTAAAACCGATGTGTTGTGATTTAGCTCGTTTCGGTCTAAAACAGCTTGTTTCGCTGTATTAAGCAAGAATACATGCTTTTCGCGCAGTTATAAGAGAAAAAGTTTTGACGCGTATCAGAGGAACACTTGTAAAACCGATGTGTTCAGATTTAGCTCGTTTCGGTCTAAAAGAGCTTGTTTCGTTGTATTAAGCACGAATACATGCTTTACGCGCAGTTATAGAAGAAAAAGTTTTGACGCGTATCAGAGAGACACTTGTAAAACCGATGTGTTGTGATTTAGCTCGTTTCGGTCTAAAACAGCTTGTTTCGCTGTATTAAGCAAGAATACATGCTTTTCGCGCTGTTATAAGAGAAAAAGTTTTGACGCGTGTCACAGGGACACTTGTAAAACCGATATGTTCAGATTTAGCTCGTTTCGGTCTAAAACAACTTGTTCCGTTGTATTAAGCACGAATACATGCTTTACGCGCAGTTATAGAAGAAAAAGTTTTGACGCCTATTAGAGAGACACTTGTAAAACCGATGTGTTATGATTTAGCTCGTTTCGGTCTAAAACAGCTTGTTTCGTTGTATTAAGCAAGAATACATGCTTTTCGCGCAGTTATAAGAGAGAAAGTTTTGACGAGTATCACGTGGATACTTGAAAAACCGATGTGTTCAGATTTAGATCGTTTCGGTCTAAAACAGCTTGTTTCGTTGTATTAAGCAAGAATACATGCTTTACGCGCAGTTATAGAAGAAAAAGTTTTGACGCGTATCAGAGAGACACTTGTAAAACCGATGTGTTGTGATTTAGCTCGTTTCGGTCTAAAACAGCTTGTTTCGTTGTATTAAGCAAGAATACATGCTTTTCGCGCAGTTATAAGAGAAAAAGTTTTGAGTCTCACGTGGATACTTGTAAAACCGAAGTGTTCAGATTTACCTCGTTTCGGTCTAAAACAGCTTGTTTCGTTGTATTAGGCACGAATACATGCTTTTCGCGCAGTTATAAGAGAAAACGTTTTGACGAGTATCACGTGGAACACTTGTAATACCGATGTGTTGTGATTTAGCTATTTTCGGTCTAAAACAACTTGTTTCGCTGTATTAAGCAAGAATACATGCTTTTCGCGCAGTTATAAGAGAAAAAGTTTTGACGCGTGTCAAAGGGACACTTGTAAAACCGATGTGTTCAGATTTAGCTCGTTTCGGTCTAAAACAGCTTGTTTCGTTGTTTTAAGCACGAATACATGCTTTTCGCGCAGTTATAAGAGAAAAAGTTTTTACGAGTATCACGTGGAACACTTGTAATACCGATGTGTTGTGATTTGGCTCGTTTCGGTCTAAAACAGCTTGTTTCGTTGTAATAAGCAAGAATACATGCTTTTCGCGCAGTTATAAGAGAAAAAGTTTTGACGCGTATCAGAGGAACACTTGTAAAACCGATGTGTTCAGATTTAACTCTTTTCGGACTAAAACAGCTTGTTTCGTTGTATTAAGCACGAATACATGCTTTTCGCGCAGTTATAAGAGAAAAAGTTTAGACGCGTATCAGAGGAACACTTGTAAAACCTTTGTGTTGTGATTTAGCTCGTTTCGGTCTAAAACAGCTTGTTTCGCTGTATTAAGCAAGAATACATGCTTTTCGCGCTGTTATAAGAGAAAAAGTTTTGACGCGTGTCACAGGGACACTTGTAAAACCGATGTGTTCAGATTTAGCTCGTTTCGGTCTAAAACAACTTGTTCCGTTGTATTAAGCACGAATACATGCTTTACGCGCAGTTATAGAAGAAAAAGTTTTGACGCCTATTAGAGAGACACTTGTAAAACCGATGTGTTATGATTTAGGTCGTTTCGGTCTAAAACAGCTTGTTTCGTTGTATTAAGCAAGAATACATGCTTTTCGCGCAGTTATAAGAGAGAAAGTTTTGACGAGTATCACATGGATACTTGAAAAACCGATGTGTTCAGATTTAGATCGTTTCGGTCTAAAACAGCTTGTTTCGTTGTATTAAACAAGAATACATGCTTTACGCGCAGTTATAGAAGAAAAAGTTTTGACGCGTATCAGAGAGACACTTGTAAAACCGATGTGTTGTGATTTAGCTCGTTTCGGTCTAAAACAGCTTGTTTCGTTGTATTAAGCAAGAATACATGCTTTTCGCGCAGTTATAAGAGAAAAAGTTTTGACGAGTCTCACGTGGATACTTGTAAAACCGAAGTGTTCAGATTTACCTCGTTTCGGTCTAAAACAGCTTGTTTCGTTGTATTAGGCACGAATACATGCTTTTCGCGCAGTTATAAGAGAAAACGTTTTGACGAGTATCACGTGGAACACTTGTAATACCGATGTGTTGTGATTTAGCTCGTTTCGTTCTAAAACTTGTTTCGCTGTATTAAGCAAGAATACATGCTTTTCGCGCAGTTATAAGAGAAAAAGTTTTGACGCGTATCAGAGGAACACTTGTAAAACCGATGTGTTGTGATTTAGCTCATTTCGGTCTAAAACAGCTTGTTTCGTTGTATTAAGCAAGAATACATGCTTTTCGCGCAGTTATAAGAGAAAAAGTTTAGACGCGTATCAGAGGAACAATTGTAAAACCGATGTGTTGTGATTTAGCTCGTTTCGGTCTAAAACAGCTTGTTTCGCTGTATTAAGCAGAAATACATGCTTTTCGCGCAGTGATAAGAGAAAAAGCTTTAAAGGCGTGTCACAGGGACACTTGTAAAACCGATGTGTTCAGATTTACCTCGTTTCGGTCTAAAACAGCTTGTTTCGTTGGACTAAGCACGAATACATGCTTTTCGCGCAGTTATAAGAGAAAAAGTTTAGACGCGTATCAGAGGAACAATTGTAAAACCGATGTGTTGTGATTTAGCTTGTTTCGGTCTAAAACAACTTGTTTCGCTGTATTAAGCAGAAATACATGCTTTTCGCGCAGTGATAAGAGAAAAAGCTTTAAAGGCGTGTCACAGGGACACTTGTAAAACCGATGTGTTCAGATTTACCTCGTTTCGGTCTAAAACAGCTTGTTTCGTTGGACTAAGCACGAATACATGCTTTTCGCGCAGTTATAAGAAAAAAAGTTTTGACGCGTATCAGAGAGACACTTGTAAAACCGATGTGTTGTGATTTAGCTCGTTTCGGTCTAAAACAGCTTGTTTCGTTGTATTAAGCAAGAATACATGCTTTTCGCGCAGTTATAAGAGAAAAAGTTTTGACGAGTCTCACGTGGATACTTGTAAAACCGAAGTGTTCAGATTTACCTCGTTTCGGTCTAAAACAGCTTGTTTCGTTGTATTAGGCACGAATACATGCTTTTCGCGCAGTTAAAAGAGAAAACGTTTTGACGAGTATCACGTGGAACACTTGTAATACCGATGTGTTGTGATTTAGCTCGTTTCGGTCTAAAACAACTTGTTTCGCTGTATTAAGCAAGAATACATGCTTTTCGCGCAGTTATAAGAGAAAAAGTTTTGACGCGTATCAGAGGAACACTTGTAAAACCGATGTGTTGTGATTTAGCTCATTTCGGTCTAAAACAGCTTGTTTCGTTGTATTAAGCAAGAATACATGCTTTTCGCGCAGTTATAAGAGAAAAAGTTTTGACGCGTATCAGAGGAACATTTGTAAAACCGATGTGTTGTGATTTAGCTCGTTTCGGTCTAAAACAGCTTGTTTCGCTGTATTAAGCAAGAATACATGCTTTTCGCGCAGTTATAAGAGAAAAAGTTTTGACGCGTATCAGAGGAACACTTGTAAAACCGATGTGTTGTGATTTAGCTCGTTTCGGTCTAAAACAGCTTGTTTCGCTGTATTAAGCAAGAATACATGCTTTTCGCGCAGTTATAAGAGAAAAAGTTTTGACGCGTATCAGAGGAACACTTGTAAAACCGATGTGTTCAGATTTAGCTCGTTTCGGTCTAAAAGAGCTTGTTTCGTTGTATTAAGCACGAATACATGCTTTACGCGCAGTTATAGAAGAAAAAGTTTTGACGCGTATCAGAGAGACACTTGTAAAACCGATGTGTTGTGATTTAGCTCGTTTCGGTCTAAAACAGCTTGTTTCGTTGTTTTAAGCACGAATACATGCTTTTCGCGCAGTTATAAGAGAAAAAGTTTTTACGAGTATCACGTGGAACACTTGTAATACCGATGTGTTGTGATTTGGCTCGTTTCGGTCTAAAACAGCTTGTTTCGTTGTAATAAGCAAGAATACATGCTTTTCGCGCAGTTATAAGAGAAAAAGTTTTGACGCGTATCAGAGGAACACTTGTAAAACCGATGTGTTCAGATTTAACTCTTTTCGGACTAAAACAGCTTGTTTCGTTGTATTAAGCACGAATACATGCTTTTCGCGCAGTTATAAGGAAAAAGTTTTGACGTGTATCACATGGACACTTGGAAAACCGATGTGTTCAGATTTAGCTCGTTTTGGTCTAAAACAGCTTGTTTCGCTGTATTAAGCACGAATACATGCTTTTCGCGCAGTTATAAGAGAAAAAGTTTTGACGAGTATCACGTGGATACTTGTAATACCGATGTGTTGTGATTTAGCTCATTTCGGTCTACAACAGCTTGTTTCGTTGAATTAAGCAAGAATACATGCTTTTCGCGCAGTTATAGAAGAAAAAGTTTTGACGCGTATCAGAGACACTTGTAAAACCGATGTGTTGTGATTTAGCTCGTTTCGGTCTAAAACAGCTTGTTTCGTTGTATTAAGCAAGAATACATGCTTTTCGCGCAGTTATAAGAGAAAAAGTTTAGACGCGTATCAGAGGAACACTAGTAAAACCTTTGTGTTGTGATTTAGCTCGTTTCGGTCTAAAACAGCTTGTTTCGCTGTATTAAGCAAGAATACATGCTTTTCGCGCTGTTATAAGAGAAAAAGTTTTGACGCGTGTCACAGGGACACTTGTAAAACCGATGTGTTCAGATTTAGCTCGTTTCGGTCTGAAACAGCTTGTTTCGTTGTATTAAGCACGAATACATGCTTTTCGCGCAGTTATAAGAGAAAAAGTTTAGACGCGTATCAGAGGAACACTAGTAAAACCTTTGTGTTGTGATTTAGCTCGTTTCGGTCTAAAACAGCTTGTTTCGCTGTATTAAGCAAGAATACATGCTTTTCGCGCTGTTATAAGAGAAAAAGTTTTGACGCGTGTCACAGGGACACTTGTAAAACCGATATGTTCAGATTTAGCTCGTTTCGGTCTAAAACAACTTGTTCCGTTGTATTAAGCACGAATACATGCTTTACGCGCAGTTATAGAAGAAAAAGTTTTGACGCCTATTAGAGAGACACTTGTAAAACCGATGTGTTATGATTTAGCTCGTTTCGGTCTAAAACAGCTTGTTTCGTTGTATTAAGCAAGAATACATGCTTTTCGCGCAGTTATAAGAGAGAAAGTTTTGACGAGTATCACGTGGATACTTGAAAAACCGATGTGTTCAGATTTAGATCGTTTCGGTCTAAAACAGCTTGTTTCGTTGTATTAAGCAAGAATACATGCTTTACGCGCAGTTATAGAAGAAAAAGTTTTGACGCGTATCAGAGAGACACTTGTAAAACCGATGTGTTGTGATTTAGCTCGTTTCGGTCTAAAACAGCTTGTTTCGTTGTATTAAGCAAGAATACATGCTTTTCGCGCAGTTATAAGAGAAAAAGTTTTGAGTCTCACGTTGATACTTGTAAAACCGAAGTGTTCAGATTTACCTCGTTTCGGTCTAAAACAGCTTGTTTCGTTGTATTAGGCACGAATACATGCTTTTCGCGCAGTTATAAGAGAAAACGTTTTGACGAGTATCACGTGGAACACTTGTAATACCGATGTGTTGTGATTTAGCTATTTTCGGTCTAAAACAACTTGTTTCGCTGTATTAAGCAAGAATACATGCTTTTCGCGCAGTTATAAGAGAAAAAGTTTTGACGCGTGTCACAGGGACACTTGTAAAACCGATGTGTTCAGATTTAGCTCGTTTCGGTCTAAAACAGCTTGTTTCGTTGTTTTAAGCACGAATACATGCTTTTCGCGCAGTTATAAGAGAAAAAGTTTTTACGAGTATCACGTGGAACACTTGTAATACCGATGTGTTGTGATTTGGCTCGTTTCGGTCTAAAACAGCTTGTTTCGTTGTAATAAGCAAGAATACATGCTTTTCGCGCAGTTATAAGAGAAAAAGTTTTGACGCGTATCAGAGGAACACTTGTAAAACCGATGTGTTCAGATTTAACTCTTTTCGGACTAAAACAGCTTGTTTCGTTGTATTAAGCACGAATACATGCTTTTCGCGCAGTTATAAGAGAAAAAGTTTAGACGCGTATCAGAGGAACACTTGTAAAACCTTTGTGTTGTGATTTAGCTCGTTTCGGTCTAAAACAGCTTGTTTCGCTGTATTAAGCAAGAATACATGCTTTTCGCGCTGTTATAAGAGAAAAAGTTTTGACGCGTGTCACAGGGACACTTGTAAAACCGATGTGTTCAGATTTAGCTCGTTTCGGTCTAAAACAACTTGTTCCGTTGTATTAAGCACGAATACATGCTTTACGCGCAGTTATAGAAGAAAAAGTTTTGACGCCTATTAGAGAGACACTTGTAAAACCGATGTGTTATGATTTAGGTCGTTTCGGTCTAAAACAGCTTGTTTCGTTGTATTAAGCAAGAATACATGCTTTTCGCGCAGTTATAAGAGAGAAAGTGTTTTGACGAGTATCACATGGATACTTGAAAAACCGATGTGTTCAGATTTAGATCGTTTCGGTCTAAAACAGCTTGTTTCGTTGTATTAAGCAAGAATACATGCTTTACGCGCAGTTATAGAAGAAAAAGTTTTGACGCGTATCAGAGAGACACTTGTAAAACCGATGTGTTGTGATTTAGCTCGTTTCGGTCTAAAACAGCTTGTTTCGTTGTATTAAGCAAGAATACATGCTTTTCGCGCAGTTATAAGAGAAAAAGTTTTGACGAGTCTCACGTGGATACTTGTAAAACCGAAGTGTTCAGATTTACCTCGTTTCGGTCTAAAACAGCTTGTTTCGTTGTATTAGGCACGAATACATGCTTTTCGCGCAGTTATAAGAGAAAACGTTTTGACGAGTATCACGTGGAACGCTTGTAATACCGATGTGTTGTGATTTAGCTCGTTTCGGTCTAAAACAGCTTGTTTCGCTGTATTAAGCAAGAATACATGCTTTTCGCGCAGTTATAAGAGAAAAAGTTTTGACGCGTATCAGAGGAACACTTGTAAAACCGAGGTGTTGTGATTTAGCTCATTTCGGTCTAAAACAGCTTGTTTCGTTGTATTAAGCAAGAATACATGCTTTTCGCGCAGTTATAAGAGAAAAAGTTTTGACGCGTGTCACGGACACCTGTAAAACCGATGTGTTCAGATTTAGCTCGTTTCGGTCTAAAACAGCTTGTTTCGTTGTATTAAGCACGAATACATGCTTTTCGCGCAGTTAAAAGAGAAAACGTTTTGACGAGTATCACGTGGAACACTTGTAATACCGATGTGTTGTGATTTAGCTCGTTTCGGTCTAAAACAGCTTGTTTCGCTGTATTAAGCAAGAATACGTGCTTTTCGCGCAGTTATAAGAGAAAAAGTTTTGACGAGTATCACGTGGAACACTTGATATACCGATGTGTTGTGATTTAGCTCGTTTCGGTCTAAAACAACTTGATTCGCTGTATTAAGCAAGAATACATGCTTTTCGCGCAGTTATAAAAGAAAAAGTTTTGACGCGTATCAGAGGAACACTTGTAAAACCGATGTGTTGTGATTTAGCTCATTTCGGTCTAAAACAGCTTGTTTCGCTGTATTAAGCAAGAATACATGCTTTTCGCGCAGTTATAAGAGAAAAAGTTTTGACGAGTATCACGTGGATACTTGTAAAACCGATGTGTTCAGATTTAGCTCGTTTCGGTCTAAAACAGCTTGTTTCGTTGTATTAAGCAAGAATACATGCTTTTCGCGCAGTTATAAGAGAAAACGTTTTGACGCGTATTAGAGAGACACTTGTAAAACCGATGTGTTGTGATTTAGCTCGTTTCGGTCTAAAACAGCTTGTTTCGTTGTATTAAGCAAGAATACATGCTTTTCGCGCAGTTATAAGAGAAAAAGTTTTGACGAGTATCACGTGGATACTTGTAAAACCGATGTGTTCAGATTTAGCTCGTTTCGGTCTAAAACAGCTTGTTTCGTTGTATTAAGCAAGAATACATGCTTTTCGCGCAGTTATAAGAGAAAAAGTTTTGACACGTATTAGAGAGACACTTGTAAAACCGATGTGTTGTGATTTAGCTCGTTTCGGTCTAAAACAGCTTGTTTCGTTGTATTAAGGAAGAATACATGCTTTTCGCGCCGTTATAAGAGAAAAAGTTTTGACGCGTATCAGAGGAACACTTGTAAAACCGATGTGTTGTGATTTAGCTCATTTCGGTCTAAAACAGCTTGTTTCGCTGTATTAAGCAAGAATACATGCTTTTCGCGCAGTTATAAGAGAAAACGTTTTGACGCGTATCAGAGGAACACTTGTAAAACCGATGTGTTGTGATTTAGCTCGTTTCGGTCTAAAACAGCTTGTTTCGCTGTATTAAGCAAGAATACATGCTTTTCGCGCATTTATAAGAGAAAAAGTTTTGACGCGTATCAGAGGAACACTTGTAAAACCGATGTGTTGTGATTTAGCTCGTTTCGGTCTAAAACAGCTTGTTTCGCTGTATTAAGCAAGAATACATGCTTTTCGCGCAGTTATAAGAGAAAAAGTTTTGACGCGTATCAGAGGAACACTTGTAAAACCGGTGTGTTTCAGATTTAGCTCGTTTCGGTCTAAAACAGCTTGTTTCGTTGTATTAAGCACGAATACATGCTTTACGCGCAGTTATAGAAGAAAAAGTTTTGACGCGTATCAGAGACACTTGTAAAACCGATGTGTTGTGATTTAGCTCGTTTCGGTCTAAAACAGCTTGTTTCGTTGTATTAAGCAAGAATACATGCTTTTCGCGCAGTTATAAGAGAAAAGTTGACGAGTATCACGTGGATACTTGTAAAACCAATGTGTTCAGATTTAGCTCGTTTCGGTCTAAAAAAGCTTGTTTCGTTGTATTAAGCACGAATACATGCTTTTCGCGCAGTTATAAGAGAAAAAGTTTTGACGAGTATCACGTGGAACACTTGTAAAACCGATGTGTTCAGATTTAGCTCAATTCGGTCTGAAACAGCTTGTTTCGTTGTATTAAGCACGAATACATGCTTTTCGCGCAGTTATAAGAGAAAAAGTTTAGACGCGTATTAGAGGAACACTTGTAAAACCTTTGTGTTGTGATTTAGCTCGTTTCGGTCTAAAACAGCTTGTTTCGCTGTATTAAGCAAGAATACATGCTTTTCGCGCAGTTATAAGAGAAAAAGTTTTGACGCGTGTCACAGGGACACTTGTAAAACCGATGTGTTCAGATTTAGCTCGTTTCGGTCTAAAACAACTTGTTTCATTGTATTAAGCACGAATACATGCTTTACGCGCAGTTATAGAAGAAAAAGTTTTGACGCCTATTAGAGAGACACTTGTAAAACCGATGTGTTATGATTTAGCTCGTTTCGGTCTAAAACAGCTTGTTTCGTTGTATTAAGCAAGAATACATGCTTTTCGCGCAGTTATAAAGAGAGAAAGTTTTGACGAGTATCACGTGGATACTTGTAAAGCCGATGTGTTCAGATTTAGCTCGTTTTGGTCTAAAACAGCTTGTTTCGTTGTATTAAGCAAGAATACATGCTTTTCGCGCAGTTATAAGAGAAAACGTTTTGACGAGTATCACGTGGAACACTTGTAATACCGATGTGTTGTGATTTAGCTCGTTTCGGTCTCAAACAGCTTGTTTCGCTGTATTAAGCAAGAATACATGCTTTTCGCGCAGTTATAAGAGAAAAAGTTTGACGCGTGTCACGGACACCTGTAAAACCGATGTGTTCAGATTTAGCTCGTTTCGGTCTAAAACAGCTTGTTTCGTTGTATTAAGCACGAATACATGCTTTTCGCGCAGTTATAAGAGAAAAAGTTTTGACGAGTATCACGTGGAACACTTGTAATACCGATGTGTTGTGATTTGGCTCCGTTTCGGTCTAAAACAGCTTGTTTCGCTGTATTAAGCAAGAATACATGCTTTTCGCGCCGTTATAAGAGAAAAAGTTTTGACGCGTATCAGAGGAACACTTGTAAAACCGATGTGTTCAGATTTAACTCTTTTCGGACTAAAACAGCTTGTTTCGTTGTATTAAGCACGAATACATGCTTTTCGCGCAGATATAAGAGAAAAAGTTTTGACGAGTATCACGTGGAACACTTGTAAAACCGATGTGTTCAGATTTAGCTCGTTTCGGTCTAAAACAGCTTGTTTCGTTGTATTAAGCAAGAATACATGCTTTTCGCGCAGTTATAAGAGAAAAAGTTTTCACGCGTATTAGAGAGACACTTGTAAAACCGATGTGTTGTGATTTAGCTCGTTTCGGTCTAAAACAGCTTGTTTCGTTGTATTAAGCAAGAATACATGCTTTTCGCGCAGTTATAAGAGAAAAAGTTTTGACGAGTATCACGTGGATACTTGTAAAACCGATGTGTTCAGATTTAGCTCGTTTCGGTCAAAAACAGCTTGTTTCGTTGTATAAGCACGAATACATGCTTTTCGCGCAGTAAAAGAGAAAACGTTTTGACGAGTATCACGTGGAACACTTGTAATACCGATGTGTTGTGATTTAGCTCGTTTCGGTCTAAAACAGCTTGTTTCGCTGTATTAAGCAAGAATACATGCTTTTCGCGCAGTTATAAGAGAAAAAGTTTTGACGAGTATCACGTGGAACACTTGTAATACCGATGTGTTGTGATTTAGCTCATCTCGGTCTAAAACAACTTGATTCGCTGTATTAAGCAAGAATACATGCTTTTCGCGCAGTTATAAAAGAAAAAGTTTTGACGCGTATCAGAGGAACACTTGTAAAACCGATGTGTTGTGATTTAGCTCATTTCGGTCTAAAACAGCTTGTTTCGCTGTATTAAGCAAGAATACATGCTTTTCGCGCAGTTATAAGAGAAAAAGTTTTGACGAGTATCACGTGGATACTTGTAAAACCGATGTGTTCAGATTTAGCTCGTTTCGGTCTAAAACAGCTTGTTTCGTTGTATTAAGCAAGAATACATGCTTTTCGCGCAGTTATAAGAGAAAAAGTTTTGACGAGTATCACGTGGAACACTTGTAAAACCGATGTGTTCAGATTTAGCTCGTTTCGGTCTAAAACAGCTTGTTTCGTTGTATTAAGCAAGAATACATGCTTTTCGCGCAGTTATAAGAGAAAAAGTTTGACGCGTATTAGAGAGACACTTGTAAAACCGATGTGTTGTGATTTAGCTCGTTTCGGTCTAAAACAGCTTGTTTCGTTGTATTAAGCAAGAATACATGCTTTTCGTGCAGTTATAAGAGAAAAAGTTTTGACGAGTATCACGTGGATACTTGTAAAACCGATGTGTTCAGATTTAGCTCGTTTCGGTCAAAAACAGCTTGTTTCGTTGTATTAAGCACGAATACATGCTTTTCGCGCAGTTAAAAGAGAAAACGTTTTGACGAGTATCACGTGGAACACTTGTAATACCGATGTGTTGTGATTTAGCTCGTTTCGGTCTAAAACAGCTTGTTTCGCTGTATTAAGCAAGAATACATGCTTTTCGCGCAGTTATAAGAGAAAAAGTTTTGACGAGTATCACGTGGAACACTTGTAATACCGATGTGTTGTGATTTAGCTCATTTCGGTCTAAAACAACTTGATTCGCTGTATTAAGCAAGAATACATGCTTTTCGCGCAGATATAAGAGAAAAAGTTTTGACGAGTATCACGTGGAACACTTGTAAAACCGATGTGTTCAGATTAGCTCGTTTCGGTCTAAAACAGCTTGTTTCGTTGTATTAAGCAAGAATACATGCTTTTCGCGCAGTTATAAGAGAAAAAGTTTTCACGCGTATTAGAGAGACACTTGTAAAACCGATGTGTTGTGATTTAGCTCGTTTCGGTCTAAAACAGCTTGTTTCGTTGTATTAAGCACGAATACATGCTTTTCGCGCAGATATAAGAGAAAAAGTTTTGACGAGTATCACGTGGAACACTTGTAAAACCGATGTGTTCAGATTTAGCTCGTTTCGGTCTAAAACAGCTTGTTTCGTTGTATTAAGCAAGAATACATGCTTTTCGCGCAGTTATAAGAGAAAAAGTTTTCACGCGTATTAGAGAGACACTTGTAAAACCGATGTGTTGTGATTTAGCTCGTTTCGGTCTAAAACAGCTTGTTTCGTTGTATTAAGCAAGAATACATGCTTTTCGCGCAGTTATAAGAGAAAAAGTTTTAAAGAGTATCACGTGGAACACTTGTAATACCGATGTGTTGTGATTTAGCTCATTTCGGTCTAAAACAACTTGATTCGCTGTATTAAGCAAGAATACATGCTTTTCGCGCAGTTATAAAAGAAAACGTTTTGACGCGTATCAGAGGAACACTTGTAAAACCGATGTGTTGTGATTTAGCTCATTTCGGTCTAAAACAGCTTGTTTCGCTGTATTAAGCAAGAATACATGCTTTTCGCGCAGTTATAAGAGAAAAAGTTTTGACGAGTATCACGTGGATACTTGTAAAACCGATGTGTTCAGATTTAGCTCGTTTCGGTCTAAAACAGCTTGTTTCGTTGTATTAAGCAAGAATACATGCTTTTCGCGCAGTTATAAGAGAAAAAGTTTTGACGAGTATCACGTGGAACACTTGTAAAACCGATGTGTTCAGATTTAGCTCGTTTCGGTCTAAAACAGCTTGTTTCGTTGTATTAAGCAAGAATACATGCTTTTCGCGCAGTTATAAGAGAAAAAGTTTTGACGCGTATTAGAGAGACACTTGTAAAACCGATGTGTTGTGATTTAGCTCGTTTCGGTCTAAAACAGCTTGTTTCGTTGTATTAAGCAAGAATACATGCTTTTCGTGCAGTTATAAGAGAAAAAGTTTTGACGAGTATCACGTGGATACTTGTAAAACCGATGTGTTCAGATTTAGCTCGTTTCGGTCAAAAACAGCTTGTTTCGTTGTATTAAGCACGAATACATGCTTTTCGCGCAGTTAAAAGAGAAAACGTTTTGACGAGTATCACGTGGAACACTTGTAATACCGATGTGTTGTGATTTAGCTCGTTTCGGTCTAAAACAGCTTGTTTCGCTGTATTAAGCAAGAATACATGCTTTTCGCGCAGTTATAAGAGAAAAAGTTTTGACGAGTATCACGTGGAACACTTGTAAAACCGATGTGTTGTGATTTAGCTCATTTCGGTCTAAAACAGCTTGTTTCGCTGTATTAAGCAAGAATACATGCTTTTCGCGCAGTTATAGGAGAAAAGTTTTGACGAGTATCACGTGGATACTTGTAAAACCGATGTGTTCAGATTTAGCTCGTTTCGGTCTAAAACAGCTTGTTTCGTTGTATTAGGCAAGAATACATGCTTTTCGCGCATTTATAAGAGAAAAAGTTTTGACGCGTATCAGAGGAACACTTGTAAAACCGATGTGTTGTGATTTAGCTCGTTTCGGTCTAAAACAGCTTGTTTCGCTGTATTAAGCAAGAATACATGCTTTTCGCGCAGTTATAAGAGAAAAAGTTTTGACGCGTATCAGAGGAACACTTGTAAAACCGGTGTGTTCAGATTTAGCTCGTTTCGGTCTAAAACAGCTTGTTTCGTTGTATTAAGCACGAATACATGCTTTACGCGCAGTTATAGAAGAAAAAGTTTTGACGCGTATCAGAAACACTTGTAAAACCGATGTGTTGTGATTTAGCTCGTTTCGGTCTAAAACAGCTTGTTTCGTTGTATTAAGCAAGAATACATGCTTTTCGCGCTGTTATAAGAGAAAAAGTTGACGAGTATCACGTGGATACTTGTAAAACCGATGTGTTCAGATTTAGCTCGTTTCGGTCTAAAAAAGCTTGTTTCGTTGTATTAAGCACGAATACATGCTTTTCGCGCAGTTATAAGAGAAAAAGTTTTGACGAGTATCACGTGGAACACTTGTAAAACCGATGTGTTCAGATTTAGCTCAATTCGGTCTGAAACAGCTTGTTTCGTTGTATTAAGCACGAATACATGCTTTTCGCGCAGTTATAAGAGAAAAAGTTTAGACGCGTATTAGAGGAACACTTGTAAAACCTTTGTGTTGTGATTTAGCTCGTTTCGGTCTAAAACAGCTTGTTTCGCTGTATTAAGCAAGAATACATGCTTTTCGCGCAGTTATAAGAGAAAAAGTTTTGACGCGTGTCACAGGGACACTTGTAAAACCGATGTGTTCAGATTTAGCTCGTTTCGGTCTAAAACAACTTGTTTCGTTGTATTAAGCACGAATACATGCTTTACGCGCAGTTATAGAAGAAAAAGTTTTGACGCCTATTAGAGAGACACTTGTAAAACCGATGTGTTATGATTTAGCTCGTTTCGGTCTAAAACAGCTTGTTTCGTTGTATTAAGCAAGAATACATGCTTTTCGCGCAGTTATAAGAAAGTTTTGACGAGTATCACGTGGATACTTGTAAAGCCGATGTGTTCAGATTTAGCTCGTTTTGGTCTAAAACAGCTTGTTTCGTTGTATTAAGCAAGAATACATGCTTTTCGCGCAGTTATAAGAGAAAACGTTTTGACGAGTATCACGTGGAACACTTGTAATACCGATGTGTTGTGATTTAGCTCGTTTCGGTCTCAAACAGCTTGTTTCGCTGTATTAAGCAAGAATACATGCTTTTCGCGCAGTTATAAGAGAAAAAGTTTTGACGCGTATCAGAGGAACACTTGTAAAACCGAGGTGTTGTGATTTAGCTCATTTCGGTCTAAAACAGCTTGTTTCGTTGTATTAAGCAAGAATAGATGCTTTTCGCGCAGTTATAAGAGAAAAAGTTTTGACGCGTGTCACGGACACCTGTAAAACCGATGTGTTCAGATTTAGCTCGTTTCGGTCTAAAACAGCTTGTTTCGTTGTATTAAGCACGAATACATGCTTTTCGCGCAGTTATAAGAGAAAAAGTTTTGACGAGTATCACGTGGAACACTTGTAATACCGATGTGTTGTGATTTGGCTCGTTTCGGTCTAAAACAGCTTGTTTCGCTGTATTAAGCAAGAATACATGCTTTTCGCGCCGTTATAAGAGAAAAAGTTTTGACGCGTATCAGAGGAACACTTGTAAAACCGATGTGTTCAGATTTAACTCTTTTCGGACTAAAACAGCTTGTTTCGTTGTATTAAGCACGAATACATGCTTTTCGCGCAGATATAAGAGAAAAAGTTTTGACGAGTATCACGTGGAACACTTGTAAAACCGATGTGTTCAGATTTAGCTCGTTTCGGTCTAAAACAGCTTGTTTCGTTGTATTAAGCAAGAATACATGCTTTTCGCGCAGTTATAAGAGAAAAAGTTTTCACGCGTATTAGAGAGACACTTGTAAAACCGATGTGTTGTGATTTAGCTCGTTTCGGTCTAAAACAGCTTGTTTCGTTGTATTAAGCAAGAATACATGCTTTTCGCGCAGTTATAAGAGAAAAAGTTTTGACGAGTATCACGTGGATACTTGTAAAACCGATGTGTTCATATTTAGCTCGTTTCGGTCAAAAACAGCTTGTTTCGTTGTATTAAGCACGAATACATGCTTTTCGCGCAGTTAAAAGAGAAAACGTTTTGACGAGTATCACGTGGAACACTTGTAATACCGATGTGTTGTGATTTAGCTCGTTTTGGTCTAAAACAGCTTGTTTCGCTGTATTAAGCAAGAATACATGCTTTTCGCGCAGTTATAAGAGAAAAAGTTTTGACGAGTATCACGTGGAACACTTGTAATACCGATGTGTTGTGATTTAGCTCATTTCGGTCTAAAACAACTTGATTCGCTGTATTAAGCAAGAATACATGCTTTTCGCGCAGTTATAAAAGAAAAAGTTTTGACGCGTATCAGAGGAACACTTGTAAAACCGATGTGTTGTGATTTAGCTCATTTCGGTCTAAAACAGCTTGTTTCGCTGTATTAAGCAAGAATACATGCTTTTCGCGCAGTTATAAGAGAAAAAGTTTTGACGAGTATCACGTGGATACTTGTAAAACCGATGTGTTCAGATTTAGCTCGTTTCGGTCTAAAACAGCTTGTTTCGTTGTATTAAGCAAGAATACATGCTTTTCGCGCAGTTATAAGAGAAAAAGTTTTGACGAGTATCACGTGGAACACTTGTAAAACCGATGTGTTCAGATTTAGCTCGTTTCGGTCTAAAACAGCTTGTTTCGTTGTATTAAGCAAGAATACATGCTTTTCGCGCAGTTATAAGAGAAAAAGTTTTGACGCGTATTAGAGAGACACTTGTAAAACCGATGTGTTGTGATTTAGCTCGTTTCGGTCTAAAACAGCTTGTTTCGTTGTATTAAGCAAGAATACATGCTTTTCGTGCAGTTATAAGAGAAAAAGTTTTGACGAGTATCACGTGGATACTTGTAAAACCGATGTGTTCAGATTTAGCTCGTTTCGGTCAAAAACAGCTTGTTTCGTTGTATTAAGCACGAATACATGCTTTTCGCGCAGTTAAAAGAGAAAACGTTTTGACGAGTATCACGTGGAACACTTGTAATACCGATGTGTTGTGATTTAGCTCGTTTCGGTCTAAAACAGCTTGTTTCGCTGTATTAGGCAAGAATACATGCTTTTCGCGCAGTTATAAGAGAAAAAGTTTTGACGAGTATCACGTGGAACACTTGTAATACCGATGTGTTGTGATTTAGCTCATTTCGGTCTAAAACAACTTGATTCGCTGTATTAAGCAAGAATACATGCTTTTCGCGCAGTTATAAAAGAAAACGTTTTGACGCGTATCAGAGGAACACTTGTAAAACCGATGTGTTGTGATTTAGCTCGTTTCGGTCTAAAACAGCTTGTTTCGTTGTATTAGGCAAGAATACATGCTTTTCGCGCATTTATAAGAGAAAAAGTTTTGACGCGTATCAGAGGAACACTTGTAAAACCGATGTGTTGTGATTTAGCTCGTTTCGGTCTAAAACAGCTTGTTTCGCTGTATTAAGCAAGAATACATGCTTTTCGCGCAGTTATAAGAGAAAAAGTTTTGACGCGTATCAGAGGAACACTTGTAAAACCGGTGTGTTCAGATTTAGCTCGTTTCGGTCTAAAACAGCTTGTTTCGTTGTATTAAGCACGAATACATGCTTTACGCGCAGTTATAGAAGAAAAAGTTTTGACGCGTATCAGAGACACTTGTAAAACCGATGTGTTGTGATTTAGCTCGTTTCGGTCTAAAACAGCTTGTTTCGTTGTATTAAGCACGAATGCATGCTTTTCGCGCAGTTATAAGAGAAAAAGTTTTGACGAGTATCACGTGGAACACTTGTAATACCGATGTGTTGTGATTTGGCTCGTTTCGGTCTAAAACAGCTTGTTTCGCTGTATTAAGCAAGAATACATGCTTTTCGCGCCGTTATAAGAGAAAAAGTTTTGACGCGTATCAGAGGAACACTTGTAAAACCGATGTGTTCAGATTTAACTCTTTTCGGACTAAAACAGCTTGTTTCGTTGTATTAAGCACGAATACATGCTTTTCGCGCAGATATAAGAGAAAAAGTTTTGACGAGTATCACGTGGAACACTTGTAAAACCGATGTGTTCAGATTTAGCTCCTTTCGGTCTAAAACAGCTTGTTTCGTTGTATTAAGCAAGAATACATGCTTTTCGCGCAGTTATAAGAGAAAAAGTTTTCACGCGTATTAGAGAGACACTTGTAAAACCGATGTGTTGTGATTTAGCTCGTTTCGGTCTAAAACAGCTTGTTTCGTTGTATTAAGCAAGAATACATGCTTTTCGCGCAGTTATAAGAGAAAAAGTTTTGACGAGTATCACGTGGATACTTGTAAAACCGATGTGTTCAGATTTAGCTCGTTTCGGTCAAAAACAGCTTGTTTCGTTGTATTAAGCACGAATACATGCTTTTCGCGCAGTTAAAAGAGAAAACGTTTTGACGAGTATCACGTGGAACACTTGTAATACTGATGTGTTGTGATTTAGCTCGTTTCGGTCTAAAACAGCTTGTTTCGCTGTATTAAGCAAGAATACATGCTTTTCGCGCAGTTATAAGAGAAAAAGTTTTGACGAGTATCACGTGGAACACTTGTAATACCGATGTGTTGTGATTTAGCTCATCTCGGTCTAAAACAACTTGATTCGCTGTATTAAGCAAGAATACATGCTTTTCGCGCAGTTATAAAAGAAAAAGTTTTGACGCGTATCAGAGGAACACTTGTAAAACCGATGTGTTGTGATTTAGCTCATTTCGGTCTAAAACAGCTTGTTTCGCTGTATTAAGCAAGAATACATGCTTTTCGCGCAGTTATAAGAGAAAAAGTTTTGACGAGTATCACGTGGATACTTGTAAAACCGATGTGTTCAGATTTAGCTCGTTTCGGTCTAAAACAGCTTGTTTCGTTGTATTAAGCAAGAATACATGCTTTTCGCGCAGTTATAAGAGAAAAAGTTTTGACGAGTATCACGTGGAACACTTGTAAAACCGATGTGTTCAGATTTAGCTCGTTTCGGTCTAAAACAGCTTGTTTCGTTGTATTAAGCAAGAATACATGCTTTTCGCGCAGTTATAAGAGAAAAAGTTTTGACGCGTATTAGAGAGACACTTGTAAAACCGATGTGTTGTGATTTAGCTCGTTTCGGTCTAAAACAGCTTGTTTCGTTGTATTAAGCAAGAATACATGCTTTTCGTGCAGTTATAAGAGAAAAAGTTTTGACGAGTATCACGTGGATACTTGTAAAACCGATGTGTTCAGATTTAGCTCGTTTCGGTCAAAAACAGCTTGTTTCGTTGTATTAAGCACGAATACATGCTTTTCGCGCCGTTTAAAGAGAAAACGTTTTGACGAGTATCACGTGGAACACTTGTAATACCGATGTGTTGTGATTTAGCTCGTTACGGTCTAAAACAGCTTGTTTCGCTGTATTAAGCAAGAATACATGCTTTTCGCGCAGTTATAAGAGAAAAAGTTTTGACGAGTATCACGTGGAACACTTGTAATACCGATGTGTTGTGATTTAGCTCATTTCGGTCTAAAACAACTTGATTCGCTGTATTAAGCAAGAATACATGCTTTTCGCGCAGATATAAGAGAAAAAGTTTTGACGAGTATCACGTGGAACACTTGTAAAACCGATGTGTTCAGATTTAGCTCGTTTCGGTCTAAAACAGCTTGTTTCGTTGTATTAAGCAAGAATACATGCTTTTCGCGCAGTTATAAGAGAAAAAGTTTTCACGCGTATTAGAGAGACACTTGTAAAACCGATGTGTTGTGATTTAGCTCGTTTCGGTCTAAAACAGCTTGTTTCGTTGTATTAAGCACGAATACATGCTTTTCGCGCAGATATAAGAGAAAAAGTTTTGACGAGTATCACGTGGAACACTTGTAAAACCGATGTGTTCAGATTTAGCTCGTTTCGGTCTAAAACAGCTTGTTTCGTTGTATTAAGCAAGAATACATGCTTTTCGCGCAGTTATAAGAGAAAAAGTTTTCACGCGTATTAGAGAGACACTTGTAAAACCGATGTGTTGTGATTTAGCTCGTTTCGGTCTAAAACAGCTTGTTTCGTTGTATTAAGCAAGAATACATGCTTTTCGCGCAGTTATAAGAGAAAAAGTTTTGACGAGTATCACGTGGAACACTTGTAATACCGATGTGTTGTGATTTAGCTCATTTCGGTCTAAAACAACTTGATTCGCTGTATTAAGCAAGAATACATGCTTTTCGCGCAGTTATAAAAGAAAAAGTTTTGACGCGTATCAGAGGAACACTTGTAAAACCGATGTGTTGTGATTTAGCTCATTTCGGTCTAAAACAGCTTGTTTCGCTGTATTAAGCAAGAATACATGCTTTTCGCGCAGTTATAAGAGAAAAAGTTTTGACGAGTATCACGTGGATACTTGTAAAACCGATGTGTTCAGATTTAGCTCGTTTCGGTCTAAAACAGCTTGTTTCGTTGTATTAAGCAAGAATACATGCTTTTCGCGCAGTTATAAGAGAAAAAGTTTTGACGAGTATCACGTGGAACACTTGTAAAACCGATGTGTTCAGATTTAGCTCGTTTCGGTCTAAAACAGCTTGTTTCGTTGTATTAAGCAAGAATACATGCTTTTCGCGCAGTTATAAGAGAAAAAGTTTTGACGCGTATTAGAGACACTTGTAAAACCGATGTGTTGTGATTTAGCTCGTTTCGGTCTAAAACAGCTTGTTTCGTTGTATTAAGCAAGAATACATGCTTTTCGTGCAGTTATAAGAGAAAAAGTTTTGACGAGTATCACGTGGATACTTGTAAAACCGATGTGTTCAGATTTAGCTCGTTTCGGTCAAAAACAGCTTGTTTCGTTGTATTAAGCACGAATACATGCTTTTCGCGCAGTTAAAAGAGAAAACGTTTTGACGAGTATCACGTGGAACACTTGTAATACCGATGTGTTCAGATTTAGCTCGTTTCGGTCTAAAACAGCTTGTTTCGTTGTATTAAGCAAGAATACATGCTTTTCGCGCAGTTATAAGAGAAAAAGTTTTGACGAGTATCACGTGGAACACTTGTAAAACCGATGTGTTCAGATTTAGCTCGTTTCGGTCTAAAACAGCTTGTTTCGTTGTATTAAGCAAGAATACATGCTTTTCGCGCAGTTATAAGAGAAAAAGTTTTGACGCGTATTAGAGAGACACTTGTAAAACCGATGTGTTGTGATTTAGCTCGTTTCGGTCTAAAACAGCTTGTTTCGTTGTATTAAGCAAGAATACATGCTTTTCGTGCAGTTATAAGAGAAAAAGTTTTGACGAGTATCACGTGGATACTTGTAAAACCGATGTGTTCAGATTTAGCTCGTTTCGGTCAAAAACAGCTTGTTTCGTTGTATTAAGCACGAATACATGCTTTTCGCGCAGTTAAAAGAGAAAACGTTTTGACGAGTATCACGTGGAACACTTGTAATACCGATGTGTTGTGATTTAGCTCGTTTCGGTCTAAAACAGCTTGTTTCGCTGTATTAAGCAAGAATAGATGCTTTTCGCGCAGTTATAAGAGAAAAAGTTTTGACGAGTATCACGTGGAACACTTGTAATACCGATGTGTTGTGATTTAGCTCATTTCGGTCTAAAACAACTTGATTCGCTGTATTAAGCAAGAATACATGCTTTTCGCGCAGTTATAAAAGAAAACGTTTTGACGCGTATCAGAGGAACACTTGTAAAACCGATGTGTTGTGATTTAGCTCGTTTCGGTCTAAAACAGCTTGTTTCGTTGTATTAGGCAAGAATACATGCTTTTCGCGCATTTATAAGAGAAAAAGTTTTGACGCGTATCAGAGGAACACTTGTAAAACCGATGTGTTGTGATTTAGCTCGTTTCGGTCTAAAACAGCTTGTTTCGCTGTATTAAGCAAGAATACATGCTTTTCGCGCAGTTATAAGAGAAAAAGTTTTGACGCGTATCAGAGGAACACTTGTAAAACCGGTGTGTTCAGATTTAGCTCGTTTCGGTCTAAAACAGCTTGTTTCGTTGTATTAAGCACGAATACATGCTTTACGCGCAGTTATAGAAGAAAAAGTTTTGACGCGTATCAGAGACACTTGTAAAACCGATGTGTTGTGATTTAGCTCGTTTCGGTCTAAAACAGCTTGTTTCGTTGTATTAAGCACGAATGCATGCTTTTCGCGCAGTTATAAGAGAAAAAGTTTTGACGAGTATCACGTGGAACACTTGTAATACCGATGTGTTGTGATTTGGCTCGTTTCGGTCTAAAACAGCTTGTTTCGCTGTATTAAGCAAGAATACATGCTTTTCGCGCCGTTATAAGAGAAAAAGTTTTGACGCGTATCAGAGGAACACTTGTAAAACCGATGTGTTCAGATTTAACTCTTTTCGGACTAAAACAGCTTGTTTCGTTGTATTAAGCACGAATACATGCTTTTCGCGCAGATATAAGAGAAAAAGTTTTGACGAGTATCACGTGGAACACTTGTAAAACCGATGTGTTCAGATTTAGCTCGTTTCGGTCTAAAACAGCTTGTTTCGTTGTATTAAGCAAGAATACATGCTTTTCGCGCAGTTATAAGAGAAAAAGTTTTCACGCGTATTAGAGAGACACTTGTAAAACCGATGTGTTGTGATTTAGCTCGTTTCGGTCTAAAACAGCTTGTTTCGTTGTATTAAGCAAGAATACATGCTTTTCGCGCAGTTATAAGAGAAAAAGTTTTGACGAGTATCACGTGGATACTTGTAAAACCGATGTGTTCAGATTTAGCTCGTTTCGGTCAAAAACAGCTTGTTTCGTTGTATTAAGCACGAATACATGCTTTTCGCGCAGTTAAAAGAGAAAACGTTTTGACGAGTATCACGTGGAACACTTGTAATACTGATGTGTTGTGATTTAGCTCGTTTCGGTCTAAAACAGCTTGCTTCGCTGTATTAAGCAAGAATACATGCTTTTCGCGCAGTTATAAGAGAAAAAGTTTTGACGAGTATCACGTGGAACACTTGTAATACCGATGTGTTGTGATTTAGCTCATCTCGGTCTAAAACAACTTGATTCGCTGTATTAAGCAAGAATACATGCTTTTCGCGCAGTTATAAAAGAAAAAGTTTTGACGCGTATCAGAGGAACACTTGTAAAACCGATGTGTTGTGATTTAGCTCATTTCGGTCTAAAACAGCTTGTTTCGCTGTATTAAGCAAGAATACATGCTTTTCGCGCAGTTATAAGAGAAAAAGTTTTGACGAGTATCACGTGGATACTTGTAAAACCGATGTGTTCAGATTTAGCTCGTTTCGGTCTAAAACAGCTTGTTTCGTTGTATTAAGCAAGAATACATGCTTTTCGCGCAGTTATAAGAGAAAAAGTTTTGACGAGTATCACGTGGAACACTTGTAAAACCGATGTGTTCAGATTTAGCTCGTTTCGGTCTAAAACAGCTTGTTTCGTTGTATTAAGCAAGAATACATGCTTTTCGCGCAGTTATAAGAGAAAAAGTTTTGACGCGTATTAGAGAGACACTTGTAAAACCGATGTGTTGTGATTTAGCTCGTTTCGGTCTAAAACAGCTTGTTTCGTTGTATTAAGCAAGAATACATGCTTTTCGTGCAGTTATAAGAGAAAAAGTTTTGACGAGTATCACGTGGATACTTGTAAAACCGATGTGTTCAGATTTAGCTCGTTTCGGTCAAAAACAGCTTGTTTCGTTGTATTAAGCACGAATAAATGCTTTTCGCGCAGTTAAAAGAGAAAACGTTTTGACGAGTATCACGTGGAACACTTGTAATACCGATGTGTTGTGATTTAGCTCGTTTCGGTCTAAAACAGCTTGTTTCGCTGTATTAAGCAAGAATACATGCTTTTCGCGCAGTTATAAGAGAAAAAGTTTTGACGAGTATCACGTGGAACACTTGTAATACCGATGTGTTGTGATTTAGCTCATTTCGGTCTAAAACAACTTGATTCGCTGTATTAAGCAAGAATACATGCTTTTCGCGCAGATATAAGAGAAAAAGTTTTGACGAGTATCACGTGGAACACTTGTAAAACCGATGTGTTCAGATTTAGCTCGTTTCGGTCTAAAACAGCTTGTTTCGTTGTATTAAGCAAGAATACATGCTTTTCGCGCAGTTATAAGAGAAAAAGTTTTCACGCGTATTAGAGAGACACTTGTAAAATCGATGTGTTGTGATTTAGCTCGTTTCGGTCTAAAACAGCTTGTTTCGTTGTATTAAGCACGAATACATGCTTTTCGCGCAGATATAAGAGAAAAAGTTTTGACGAGTATCACGTGGAACACTTGTAAAACCGATGTGTTCAGATTTAGCTCGTTTCGGTCTAAAACAGCTTGTTTCGTTGTATTAAGCAAGAATACATGCTTTTCGCGCAGTTATAAGAGAAAAAGTTTTCACGCGTATTAGAGAGACACTTGTAAAACCGATGTGTTGTGATTTAGCTCGTTTCGGTCTAAAACAGCTTGTTTCGTTGTATTAAGCAAGAATACATGCTTTTCGCGCAGTTATAAGAGAAAAAGGTTTGACGAGTATCACGTGGAACACTTGTAATACCGATGTGTTGTGATTTAGCTCATTTCGGTCTAAAACAACTTGATTCGCTGTATTAAGCAAGAATACATGCTTTCCGCGCAGTTATAAAAGAAAAAGTTTTGACGCGTATCAGAGGAACACTTGTAAAACCGATGTGTTGTGATTTAGCTCATTTCGGTCTAAAACAGCTTGTTTCGCTGTATTAAGCAAGAATACATGCTTTTCGCGCAGTTATAAGAGAAAAAGTTTTGACGAGTATCACGTGGATACTTGTAAAACCGATGTGTTCAGATTTAGCTCGTTTCGGTCTAAAACAGCTTGTTTCGTTGTATTAAGCAAGAATACATGCTTTTCGCGCAGTTATAAGAGAAAAAGTTTTGACGAGTATCACGTGGAACACTTGTAAAACCGATGTGTTCAGATTTAGCTCGTTTCGGTCTAAAACAGCTTGTTTCGTTGTATTAAGCAAGAATACATGCTTTTCGCGCAGTTATAAGAGAAAAAGTTTTGACGCGTATTAGAGACACTTGTAAAACCGATGTGTTGTGATTTAGCTCGTTTCGGTCTAAAACAGCTTGTTTCGTTGTATTAAGCAAGAATACATGCTTTTCGTGCAGTTATAAGAGAAAAAGTTTTGACGAGTATCACGTGGATACTTGTAAAACCGATGTGTTCAGATTTAGCTCGTTTCGGTCAAAAACAGCTTGTTTCGTTGTATTAAGCACGAATACATGCTTTTCGCGCAGTTAAAAGAGAAAACGTTTTGACGAGTATCACGTGGAACACTTGTAATACCGATGTGTTGTGATTTAGCTCGTTTCGGTCTAAAACAGCTTGTTTCGCTGTATTAAGCAAGAATACATGCTTTTCGCGCAGTTATAAGAGAAAAAGTTTTGACGAGTATCACGTGGAACACTTGTAATACCGATGTGTTGTGATTTAGCTCATTTCGGTCTAAAACAACTTGATTCGCTGTATTAAGCAAGAATACATGCTTTTCGCGCAGTTATAAAAGAAAAAGTTTTGACGCGTATCAGAGGAACACTTGTAAAACCGATGTGTTGTGATTTAGCTCATTTCGGTCTAAAACAGCTTGTTTCGCTGTATTAAGCAAGAATACATGCTTTTCGCGCAGTTATAGGAGAAAAAGTTTTGACGAGTATCACGTGGATACTTGTAAAACCGATGTGTTCAGATTTAGCTCGTTTCGGTCTAAAACAGCTTGTTTCGTTGTATTAGGCAAGAATACATGCTTTTCGCGCATTTATAAGAGAAAAAGTTTTGACGCGTATCAGAGGAACACTTGTAAAACCGATGTGTTGTGATTTAGCTCGTTTCGGTCTAAAACAGCTTGTTTCGCTGTATTAAGCAAGAATACATGCTTTTCGCGCAGTTATAAGAGAAAAAGTTTTGACGCGTATCAGAGGAACACTTGTAAAACCGGTGTGTTCAGATTTAGCTCGTTTCGGTCTAAAACAGCTTGTTTCGTTGTATTAAGCACGAATACATGCTTTACGCGCAGTTATAGAAGAAAAAGTTTTGACGCGTATCAGAAACACTTGTAAAACCGATGTGTTGTGATTTAGCTCGTTTCGGTCTAAAACAGCTTGTTTCGTTGTATTAAGCAAGAATACATGCTTTTCGCGCTGTTATAAGAGAAAAAGTTGACGAGTATCACGTGGATACTTGTAAAACCGATGTGTTCAGATTTAGCTCGTTTCGGTCTAAAAAAGCTTGTTTCGTTGTATTAAGCACGAATACATGCTTTTCGCGCAGTTATAAGAGAAAAAGTTTTGACGAGTATCACGTGGAACACTTGTAAAACCGATGTGTTCAGATTTAGCTCAATTCGGTCTGAAACAGCTTGTTTCGTTGTATTAAGCTCGAATACATGCTTTTCGCGCAGTTATAAGAGAAAAAGTTTAGACGCGTATTAGAGGAACACTTGTAAAACCTTTGTGTTGTGATTTAGCTCGTTTCGGTCTAAAACAGCTTGTTTCGCTGTATTAAGCAAGAATACATGCTTTTCGCGCAGTTATAAGAGAAAAAGTTTTGACGCGTGTCACAGGGACACTTGTAAAACCGATGTGTTCAGATTTAGCTCGTTTCGGTCTAAAACAACTTGTTTCGTTGTATTAAGCACGAATACATGCTTTACGCGCAGTTATAGAAGAAAAAGTTTTGACGCCTATTAGAGAGACACTTGTAAAACCGATGTGTTATGATTTAGCTCGTTTCGGTCTAAAACAGCTTGTTTCGTTGTATTAAGCAAGAATACATGCTTTTCGCGCAGTTATAAGAGAGAAAGTTTTGACGAGTATCACGTGGATACTTGTAAAGCCGATGTCTTCAGATTTAGCTCGTTTTGGTCTAAAACAGCTTGTTTCGTTGTATTAAGCAAGAATACATGCTTTTCGCGCAGTTATAAGAGAAAACGTTTTGACGAGTATCACGTGGAACACTTGTAATACCGATGTGTTGTGATTTAGCTCGTTTCGGTCTCAAACAGCTTGTTTCGCTGTATTAAGCAAGAATACATGCTTTTCGCGCAGTTATAAGAGAAAAAGTTTTGACGCGTATCAGAGGAACACTTGTAAAACCGAGGTGTTGTGATTTAGCTCATTTCGGTCTAAAACAGCTTGTTTCGTTGTATTAAGCAAGAATAGATGCTTTTCGCGCAGTTATAAGAGAAAAAGTTTTGACGCGTGTCACGGACACCTGTAAAACCGATGTGTTCAGATTTAGCTCGTTTCGGTCTAAAACAGCTTGTTTCGTTGTATTAAGCACGAATACATGCTTTTCGCGCAGTTATAAGAGAAAAAGTTTTGACGAGTATCACGTGGAACACTTGTAATACCGATGTGTTGTGATTTGGCTCGTTTCGGTCTAAAACAGCTTGTTTCGCTGTATTAAGCAAGAATACATGCTTTTCGCGCCGTTATAAGAGAAAAAGTTTTGACGCGTATCAGAGGAACACTTGTAAAACCGATGTGTTCAGATTTAACTCTTTTCGGACTAAAACAGCTTGTTTCGTTGTATTAAGCACGAATACATGCTTTTCGCGCAGATATAAGAGAAAAAGTTTTGACGAGTATCACGTGGAACACTTGTAAAACCGATGTGTTCAGATTTAGCTCGTTTCGGTCTAAAACAGCTTGTTTCGTTGTATTAAGCAAGAATACATGCTTTTCGCGCAGTTATAAGAGAAAAAGTTTTCACGCGTATTAGAGAGACACTTGTAAAACCGATGTGTTGTGATTTAGCTCGTTTCGGTCTAAAACAGCTTGTTTCGTTGTATTAAGCAAGAATACATGCTTTTCGCGCAGTTATAAGAGAAAAAGTTTTGACGAGTATCACGTGGATACTTGTAAAACCGATGTGTTCAGATTTAGCTCGTTTCGGTCAAAAACAGCTTGTTTCGTTGTATTAAGCACGAATACATGCTTTTCGCGCAGTTAAAAGAGAAAACGTTTTGACGAGTATCACGTGGAACACTTGTAATACCGATGTGTTGTGATTTAGCTCGTTTCGGTCTAAAACAGCTTGTTTCGCTGTATTAAGCAAGAATACATGCTTTTCGCGCAGTTATAAGAGAAAAAGTTTTGACGAGTATCACGTGGAACACTTGTAATACCGATGTGTTGTGATTTAGCTCATTTCGGTCTAAAACAACTTGATTCGCTGTATTAAGCAAGAATACATGCTTTTCGCGCAGTTATAAAAGAAAAAGTTTTGACGCGTATCAGAGGAACACTTGTAAAACCGATGTGTTGTGATTTAGCTCATTTCGGTCTAAAACAGCTTGTTTCGTTGTATTAAGCAAGAATACATGCTTTTCGCGCAGTTATAAGAGAAAAAGTTTTGACGCGTGTCACGGACACCTGTAAAACCGATGTGTTCATATTTAGCTCGTTTTGGTCTAAAACAGCTTGTTTCGCTGTATTAAGCAAGAATACATGCTTTTCGCGCCGTTATAAGAGAAAAAGTTTTGACGCGTATCAGAGGAACACTTGTAAAACCGATGTGTTCAGATTTAACTCTTTTCGGACTAAAACAGCTTGTTTCGTTGTATTAAGCACGAATACATGCTTTTCGCGCAGATATAAGAGAAAAAGTTTTGACGAGTATCACGTGGAACACTTGTAAAACCGATGTGTTCAGATTTAGCTCGTTTCGGTCTAAAACAGCTTGTTTCGTTGTATTAAGCAAGAATACATGCTTTTCGCGCAGTTATAAGAGAAAAAGTTTTCACGCGTATTAGAGAGACACTTGTAAAACCGATGTGTTGTTATTTAGCTCGTTTCGGTCTAAAACAGCTTGTTTCGTTGTATTAAGCAAGAATACATGCTTTTCGCGCAGTTATAAGAGAAAAAGTTTTGACGAGTATCACGTGGATACTTGTAAAACCGATGTGTTCAGATTTAGCTCGTTTCGGTCAAAAACAGCTTGTTTCGTTGTATTAAGCACGAATACATGCTTTTCGCGCAGTTAAAAGAGAAAACGTTTTGACGAGTATCACGTGGAACACTTGTAATACCGATGTGTTGTGATTTAGCTCGTTTCGGTCTAAAACAGCTTGTTTCGCTGTATTAAGCAAGAATACATGCTTTTCGCGCAGTTATAAGAGAAAAAGTTTTGACGAGTATCACGTGGAACACTTGTAATACCGATGTGTTGTGATTTAGCTCATTTCGGTCTAAAACAACTTGATTCGCTGTATTAAGCAAGAATACATGCTTTTCACGCAGTTATAAAAGAAAAAGTTTTGACGCGTATCAGAGGAACACTTGTAAAACCGATGTGTTGTGATTTAGCTCATTTCGGTCTAAAACAGCTTGTTTCGCTGTATTAAGCAAGAATACATGCTTTTCGCGCAGTTATAAGAGAAAAAGTTTTGACGAGTATCACGTGGATACTTGTAAAACCGATGTGTTCAGATTTAGCTCGTTTCGGTCTAAAACAGCTTGTTTCGTTGTATTAAGCAAGAATACATGCTTTTCGCGCAGTTATAAGAGAAAAGTTTTGACGAGTATCACGTGGAACACTTGTAAAACCGATGTGTTGTGATTTAGCTCATTTCGGTCTAAAACAGCTTGTTTCGCTGTATTAAGCAAGAATACATGCTTTTCGCGCAGTTATAAGAGAAAAAGTTTTGACGAGTATCACGTGGAACACTTGTAATACCGATGTGTTGTGATTTAGCTCGTTTCGGTCTCAAACAGCTTGTTTCGCTGTATTAAGCAAGAATACATGCTTTTCGCGCAGTTATAAGAGAAAAAGTTTTGACGCGTATCAGAGGAACACTTGTAAAACCGAGGTGTTGTGATTTAGCTCATTTCGGTCTAAAACAGCTTGTTTCGTTGTATTAAGCAAGAATAGATGCTTTTCGCGCAGTTATAAGAGAAAAAGTTTTCACGCGTATTAGAGAGACACTTGTAAAACCGATGTGTTGTGATTTAGCTCGTTTCGGTCTAAAACAGCTTGTTTCGTTGTATTAAGCAAGAATACATGCTTTTCGCGCAGTTATAAGAGAAAAAGTTTTGACGAGTATCACGTGGAACACTTGTAATACCGATGTGTTGTGATTTAGCTCATTTCGGTCTAAAACAACTTGATTCGCTGTATTAAGCAAGAATACATGCTTTTCGCGCAGTTATAAAAGAAAAAGTTTTGACGCGTATCAGAGGAACACTTGTAAAACCGATGTGTTGTGATTTAGCTCATTTCGGTCTAAAACAGCTTGTTTCGCTGTATTAAGCAAGAATACATGCTTTTCGCGCAGTTATAAGAGAAAAAGTTTTGACGAGTATCACGTGGATACTTGTAAAACCGATGTGTTCAGATTTAGCTCGTTTCGGTCTAAAACAGCTTGTTTCGTTGTATTAAGCAAGAATACATGCTTTTCGCGCAGTTATAAGAGAAAAAGTTTTGACGAGTATCACGTGGAACACTTGTAAAACCGATGTGTTCAGATTTAGCTCGTTTCGGTCTAAAACAGCTTGTTTCGTTGTATTAAGCAAGAATACATGCTTTTCGCGCAGTTATAAGAGAAAAAGTTTTGACGCGTATTAGAGAGACACTTGTAAAACCGATGTGTTGTGATTTAGCTCGTTTCGGTCTAAAACAGCTTGTTTCGTTGTATTAAGCAAGAATACATGCTTTTCGTGCAGTTATAAGAGAAAAAGTTTTGACGAGTATCACGTGGATACTTGTAAAACCGATGTGTTCAGATTTAGCTCGTTTCGGTCAAAAACAGCTTGTTTCGTTGTATTAAGCACGAATACATGCTTTTCGCGCAGTTAAAAGAGAAAACGTTTTGACGAGTATCACGTGGAACACTTGTAATACCGATGTGTTGTGATTTAGCTCGTTTCGGTCTAAAACAGCTTGTTTCGCTGTATTAAGCAAGAATACATGCTTTTCGCGCAGTTATAAGAGAAAAAGTTTTGACGAGTATCACGTGGAACACTTGTAATACCGATGTGTTGTGATTTAGCTCATTTCGGTCTAAAACAACTTGATTCGCTGTATTAAGCAAGAATACATGCTTTTCGCGCAGTTATAAAAGAAAAAGTTTTGACGCGTAATAGAGGAACACTTGTAAAACCGATGTGTTGTGATTTAGCTCATTTCGGTCTAAAACAGCTTGTTTCGCTGTATTAAGCAAGAATACATGCTTTTCGCGCAGTTATAGGAGAAAAAGTTTTGACGAGTATCACGTGGATACTTGTAAAACCGATGTGTTCAGATTTAGCTCGTTTCGGTCTAAAACAGCTTGTTTCGTTGTATTAGGCAAGAATACATGCTTTTCGCGCATTTATAAGAGAAAAAGTTTTGACGCGTATCAGAGGAACACTTGTAAAACCGATGTGTTGTGATTTAGCTCGTTTCGGTCTAAAACAGCTTGTTTCGCTGTATTAAGCAAGAATACATGCTTTTCGCGCAGTTATAAGAGAAAAAGTTTTGACGCGTATCAGAGGAACACTTGTAAAACCGGTGTGTTCAGATTTAGCTCGTTTCGGTCTAAAACAGCTTGTTTCGTTGTATTAAGCACGAATACATGCTTTACGCGCAGTTATAGAAGAAAAAGTTTTGACGCGTATCAGAAACACTTGTAAAACCGATGTGTTGTGATTTAGCTCGTTTCGGTCTAAAACAGCTTGTTTCGTTGTATTAAGCAAGAATACATGCTTTTCGCGCTGTTATAAGAGAAAAAGTTGACGAGTATCACGTGGATACTTGTAAAACCGATGTGTTCAGATTTAGCTCGTTTCGGTCTAAAAAAGCTTGTTTCGTTGTATTAAGCACGAATACATGCTTTTCGCGCAGTTATAAGAGAAAAAGTTTTGACGAGTATCACGTGGAACACTTGTAAAACCGATGTGTTCAGATTTAGCTCAATTCGGTCTGAAACAGCTTGTTTCGTTGTATTAAGCACGAATACATGCTTTTCGCGCAGTTATAAGAGAAAAAGTTTAGACGCGTATTAGAGGAACACTTGTAAAACCTTTGTGTTGTGATTTAGCTCGTTTCGGTCTAAAACAGCTTGTTTCGCTGTATTAAGCAAGAATACATGCTTTTCGCGCAGTTATAAGAGAAAAAGTTTTGACGCGTGTCACAGGGACACTTGTAAAACCGATGTGTTCAGATTTAGCTCGTTTCGGTCTAAAACAACTTGTTTCGTTGTATTAAGCACGAATACATGCTTTACGCGCAGTTATAGAAGAAAAAGTTTTGACGCCTATTAGAGAGACACTTGTAAAACCGATGTGTTATGATTTAGCTCGTTTCGGTCTAAAACAGCTTGTTTCGTTGTATTAAGCAAGAATGCATGCTTTTCGCGCAGTTATAAGAGAGAAAGTTTTGACGAGTTTCACGTGGATACTTGTAAAGCCGATGTGTTCAGATTTAGCTCGTTTTGGTCTAAAACAGCTTGTTTCGTTGTATTAAGCAAGAATACATGCTTTTCGCGCAGTTATAAGAGAAAACGTTTTGACGAGTATCACGTGGAACACTTGTAATACCGATGTGTTGTGATTTAGCTCGTTTCGGTCTCAAACAGCTTGTTTCGCTGTATTAAGCAAGAATACATGCTTTTCGCGCAGTTATAAGAGAAAAAGTTTTGACGCGTATCAGAGGAACACTTGTAAAACCGAGGTGTTGTGATTTAGCTCATTTCGGTCTAAAACAGCTTGTTTCGTTGTATTAAGCAAGAATAGATGCTTTTCGCGCAGTTATAAGAGAAAAAGTTTTGACGCGTGTCACGGACACCTGTAAAACCGATGTGTTCAGATTTAGCTCGTTTCGGTCTAAAACAGCTTGTTTCGTTGTATTAAGCACGAATACATGCTTTTCGCGCAGTTATAAGAGAAAAAGTTTTGACGAGTATCACGTGGAACACTTGTAATACCGATGTGTTGTGATTTGGCTCGTTTCGGTCTAAAACAGCTTGTTTCGCTGTATTAAGCAAGAATACATGCTTTTCGCGCCGTTATAAGAGAAAAAGTTTTGACGCGTATCAGAGGAAAACTTGTAAAACCGATGTGTTCAGATTTAACTCTTTTCGGACTAAAACAGCTTGTTTCGTTGTATTAAGCACGAATACATGCTTTTCGCGCAGATATAAGAGAAAAAGTTTTGACGAGTATCACGTGGAACACTTGTAAAACCGATGTGTTCAGATTTAGCTCGTTTCGGTCTAAAACAGCTTGTTTCGTTGTATTAAGCAAGAATACATGCTTTTCGCGCAGTTATAAGAGAAAAAGTTTTCACGCGTATTAGAGAGACACTTGTAAAACCGATGTGTTGTGATTTAGCTCGTTTCGGTCTAAAACAGCTTGTTTCGTTGTATTAAGCAAGAATACATGCTTTTCGCGCAGTTATAAGAGAAAAAGTTTTGACGAGTATCACGTGGATACTTGTAAAACCGATGTGTTCAGATTTAGCTCGTTTCGGTCAAAAACAGCTTGTTTCGTTGTATTAAGCACGAATACATGCTTTTCGCGCAGTTAAAAGAGAAAACGTTTTGACGAGTATCACGTGGAACACTTGTAATACCGATGTGTTGTGATTTAGCTCGTTTCGGTCTAAAACAGCTTGTTTCGCTGTATTAAGCAAGAATACATGCTTTTCGCGCAGTTATAAGAGAAAAAGTTTTGACGAGTATCACGTGGAACACTTGTAATACCGATGTGTTGTGATTTAGCTCATTTCGGTCTAAAACAACTTGATTCGCTGTATTAAGCAAGAATACATGCTTTTCGCGCAGTTATAAAAGAAAAAGTTTTGACGCGTATCAGAGGAACACTTGTAAAACCGATGTGTTGTGATTTAGCTCATTTCGGTCTAAAACAGCTTGTTTCGTTGTATTAAGCAAGAATACATGCTTTTCGCGCAGTTATAAGAGAAAAAGTTTTGACGCGTGTCACGGACACCTGTAAAACCGATGTGTTCATATTTAGCTCGTTTTGGTCTAAAACAGCTTGTTTCGCTGTATTAAGCAAGAATACATGCTTTTCGCGCCGTTATAAGAGAAAAAGTTTTGACGCGTATCAGAGGAACACTTGTAAAACCGATGTGTTCAGATTTAACTCTTTTCGGACTAAAACAGCTTGTTTCGTTGTATTAAGCACGAATACATGCTTTTCGCGCAGATATAAGAGAAAAAGTTTTGACGAGTATCACGTGGAACACTTGTAAAACCGATGTGTTCAGATTTAGCTCGTTTCGGTCTAAAACAGCTTGTTTCGTTGTATTAAGCAAGAATACATGCTTTTCGCGCAGTTATAAGAGAAAAAGTTTTCACGCGTATTAGAGAGACACTTGTAAAACCGATGTGTTGTGATTTAGCTCGTTTCGGTCTAAAACAGCTTGTTTCGCTGTATTAAGCAAGAATACATGCTTTTCGCGCAGTTATAAGAGAAAAAGTTTTGACGAGTATCACGTGGATACTTGTAAAACCGATGTGTTCAGATTTAGCTCGTTTCGGTCTAAAACAGCTTGTTTCGTTGTATTAAGCAAGAATACATGCTTTTCGCGCAGTTATAAGAGAAAAAGTTTTGACGAGTATCACGTGGAACACTTGTAAAACCGATGTGTTCAGATTTAGCTCGTTTCGGTCTAAAACAGCTTGTTTCGTTGTATTAAGCAAGAATACATGCTTTTCGCGCAGTTATAAGAGAAAAAGTTTTGACGCGTATTAGAGAGACACTTGTAAAACCGATGTGTTGTGATTTAGCTCGTTTCGGTCTAAAACAGCTTGTTTCGTTGTATTAAGCAAGAATACATGCTTTTCGTGCAGTTATAAGAGAAAAAGTTTTGACGAGTATCACGTGGATACTTGTAAAACCGATGTGTTCAGATTTAGCTCGTTTCGGTCAAAAACAGCTTGTTTCGTTATATTAAGCACGAATACATGCTTTTCGCGCAGTTAAAAGAGAAAACGTTTTGACGAGTATCACGTGGAACACTTGTAATACCGATGTGTTGTGATTTAGCTCGTTTCGGTCTAAAACAGCTTGTTTCGCTGTATTAAGCAAGAATACATGCTTTTCGCGCAGTTATAAGAGAAAAAGTTTTGACGAGTATCACGTGGAACACTTGTAATACCGATGTGTTGTGATTTAGCTCATTTCGGTCTAAAACAACTTGATTCGCTGTATTAAGCAAGAATACATGCTTTTCGCGCCGTTATAAAAGAAAAAGTTTTGACGCGTATCAGAGGAACACTTGTAAAACCGATGTGTTGTGATTTAGCTCATTTCGGTCTAAAACAGCTTGTTTCGCTGTATTAAGCAAGAATACATGCTTTTCGCGCAGTTATAAGAGAAAAAGTTTTGACGAGTATCACGTGGATACTTGTAAAACCGATGTGTTCAGATTTAGCTCGTTTCGGTCTAAAACAGCTTGTTTCGTTGTATTAGGCAAGAATACATGCTTTTCGCGCAGTTATAAGAGAAAAAGTTTTGACGCGTATTAGAGAGACACTTGTAAAACCGATGTGTTGTGATTTAGCTCGTTTCGGTCTAAAACAGCTTGTTTCGTTGTATTAAGCAAGAATACATGCTTTTCGCGCAGTTATAAGAGAAAAAGTTTTGACGAGTATCACGTGGATACTTGTAAAACCGATGTGTTCAGATTTAGCTCGTTTCGGTCTAAAACAACTTGTTTCGTTGTATTAAGCACGAATACATGCTTTTCGCGCAGTTAAAAGAGAAAAAGTTTTGACGAGTATCACGTGGAACACTTGTAATACCGATGTGTTGTGATTTAGCTCGTTTCGGTCTAAAACAGCTTGTTTCGCTGTATTAAGCAAGAATACATGCTTTTCGCGCCGTTATAAGAGAAAAAGTTTTGACGCGTATCAGAGGAACACTTGTAAAACCGATGTGTTGTGATTTAGCTCATTTCGGTCTAAAACAGCTTGTTTCGCTGTATTAAGCAAGAATACATGCTTTTCGCGCAGTTATAAGAGAAAAAGTTTTGACGCGTATCAGAGGAACACTTGTAAAACCGATGTGTTCAGATTTAGCTCGTTTCGGTCTAAAACAGCTTGTTTCGTTGTGTTAAGCACGAATACATGCTTTACGCGCAGTTATAGATGAAAAAGTTTTGACGCGTATCAGAGACACTTGTAAAACCGATGTTTTGTGATTTAGCTCGTTTCGGTCTAAAACAGCTTGTTTCGTGGTATTAAGCAAGAGAACATGCTTTTCGCGCAGTTATAAGAGAAAAAGTTGACGAGTATCACGTGGATACTTGTAAAACCGATGTGTTCATATTTAGCTCGTTTCGGTCTAAAACAGCTTGTTTCGTTGTATTAAGCACGAATACATGCTTTTCGCGCAGTTATAAAAGAAAAAGTTTTGACGAGTATCACGTGGAACACTTGTAATACCGATGTGTTGTGATTTAGCTCGTTTCGGTTTAAAACAGCTTGTTTCGTAGTATTAAGCAAGAATACATGCTTTTCGCGCAGTTATAAGAGAAAAAGTTTTGACGCGTATTGGAGGAACACTTGTAAAACCTTTGTGTTGTGATTTAGCTCGTTTCGGTCTAAAACAGCTTGTTTCGCTGTATTAAGCAAGAATACACGCTTTTCGCGCAGTTATAAGAGAAAAAGTTTTGACGCGTGTCACAGGGACACTTGGAAAACCGATGTGTTCAGATTTAGCTCGTTTCGGTCTAAAACAACTTGTTTCGTTGTATTAAGCACGAATACATGCTTTACGCGCAGTTATAGAAGAAAAAGTTTTGACGCGTATCAGAGAGACACTTGTAAAACCGATGTGTTGTGATTTAGCTCGTTTCGGTCAAAAACAGCTTGTTTCGTTGTATTAAGCAAGAATACATGCTTTTCGCGCAGTTAAAAGAGAAAACGTTTTGACGAGTATCACGTGGATACTTGTAAAACCGAAGTGTTCAGATTTAGCTCGTTTCGGTCTAAAACAGCTTGTTTCGTTGTATTAGGCACAATTACATGCTTTTCGCGCAGTTATAAGAGAAACATTTTGACGAGTATCACGTGGAACACTTGTAAAACCCAGGTGCTGTGATTTAGCTCATTTCGGTCTAAAACAGCTTGTTTCGTTGTATTAAGCAAGAATACATGCTTTTCGCGCAGTTATAAGAGAAAAAGTTTTGACGCGTGTCACGGACACCTGTAAAACCGATGTGTTCAGATTTAGCTCGTTTCGGTCTAAAACAGCTTGTTTCGTTGTATTAAGCACGAATACATGCTTTTCGCGCAGTTATAAGAGAAAAAGTTTTGACGAGTATCATGTGGAACACTTGTAATACCGATGTGTTGTGATTTGGCTCGTTTCGGTCTAAAACAGCTTGTTTCGTTGTATTAAGCAAGAATACATGCTTTTCGCGCAGTTATAAGAGAAAAAGTTTTGACGCGTATCAGAGGAACACTTGTAAAACCGATGTGTTCAGATTTAACTCTTTTCGGACTAAAACAGCTTGTTTCGTTGTATTAAGCACGAATACATGCTTTTCGCGCAGTTATAAGAGAAAACGTTTTGACGAGTATCACGTGGAACACTTGTAAAACCGATGTGTTCAGATTTAGCTCGTTTCGGTCTAAAACAGCTTGTTTCGTTGTATTAAGCAAGAATACATGCTTTTCGCGCAGTTATAAGAGAAAAAGTTTTGACGCGTATTAGAGAGACACTTGTAAAACCGATGTGTTGTGATTTAGCTCGTTTCGGTCTAAAACAGCTTGTTTCGTTGTATTAAGCACGGATACATGCTTTTCGCGCAGTTAAAAGAGAAAACGTTTTGACGAGTATCACGTGGAACACTTGTAATACCGATGGGTTGTGATTTAGCTCGTTTCGGTCTAAAACAGCTTGTTTCGCTGTATTAAGCAAGAATACATGCTTTTCGCGCAGTTATAAGAGAAAGAGTTTTGACGAGTATCACGTGGAACACTTGTAATACCGATGTGTTGTGATTTAGCTCGTTTCGGTCTAAAACAACTTGATTCGCTGTATTAAGCAAGAATACATGCTTTTCGAGCAGTTATAAAAGAAAAAGTTTTGACGCGTATCAGAGGAACACTTGTAAAACCGATGTGTTGTGATTTAGCTCATTTCGGTCTAAAACAGCTTGTTTCGCTGTATTAAGCAAGAATACATGCTTTTCGCGCAGTTATAAGAGAAAAAGTTTTGACGAGTATCACGTGGATACTTGTAATACCGATGTGTTCAGATTTAGCTCGTTTCGGTCTAAAACAGCTTGTTTCGTTGTATTAAGCAAGAATACATGCTTTTCGCGCAGTTATAAGAGAAAAAGTTTTGACGCGTATTAGAGAGACACTTGTAAAACCGATGTGTTGTGATTTAGCTCGTTTCGGTCTAAAACAGCTTGTTTCGTTGTATTAAGCAAGAATACATGCTTTTCGCGCAGTTATAAGAGAAAAAGTTTTGACGAGTATCACGTGGATACTTGTAAAACCGATGTGTTCAGATTTAGCTCGTTTCGGTCTAAAACAACTTGTTTCGTTGTATTAAGCACGAATACATGCTTTTCGCGCAGTTAAAAGAGAAAACGTTTTGACGAGTATCACGTGGAACACTTGTAATACCGATGTGTTGTGATTTAGCTCGTTTCGGTCTAAAACAGCTTGTTTCGCTGTATTAAGCAAGAATACATGCTTTTCGCGCAGTTATAAGAGAAAGAGTTTTGACGAGTATCACGTGGAACACTTGTAATACCGATGTGTTGTGATTTAGCTCGTTTCGGTCTAAAACAACTTGATTCGCTGTATTAAGCAAGAATACATGCTTTTCGCGCAGTTATAAAAGAAAAAGTTTTGACGCGTATCAGAGGAACACTTGTAAAACCGATGTGTTCTGATTTAGCTCATTTCGGTCTAAAACAGCTTGTTTCGCTGTATTAAGCAAGAATACATGCTTTTCGCGCAGTTATAAGAGAAAAAGTTTTGACGAGTATCACGTGGATACTTGTAATACCGATGTGTTCAGATTTAGCTCGTTTCGGTCTAAAACAGCTTGTTTCGTTGTATTAAGCAAGAATACATGCTTTTCGCGCAGTTATAAGAGAAAAAGTTTTGACGCGTATTAGAGAGACACTTGTAAAACCGATGTGTTGTGATTTAGCTCGTTTCGGTCTAAAACAGCTTGTTTCGTTGTATTAAGCAAGAATACATGCTTTTCGCGCAGTTATAAGAGAAAAAGTTTTGACTAGTATCACGTGGATACTTGTAAAACCGATGTGTTCAGATTTAGCTCGTTTCGGTCTAAAACAACTTGTTTCGTTGTATTAAGCACGAATACATGCTTTTCGCGCAGTTAAAAGAGAAAAAGTTTTGACGAGTATCACGTGGAACACTTGTAATACCGATGTGTTGTGATTTAGCTCGTTTCGGTCTAAAACAGCTTGTTTCGCTGTATTAAGCAAGAATACATGCTTTTCGCGCCGTTATAAGAGAAAAAGTTTTGACGCGTATCAGAGGAACACTTGTAAAACCGATGTGTTGTGATTTAGCTCATTTCGGTCTAAAACAGCTTGTTTCGCTGTATTAAGCAAGAATACATGCTTTTCGCGCAGTTATAAGAGAAAAAGTTTAGACGCGTATCAGAGGAACACTTGTAAAACCGATGTGTTGTGATTTAGCTCGTTTCGGTGTAAAACAGCTTGTTTCGTAGTATTAAGCAAGAATACATGCTTTTCGCGCAGTTATAAGAGAAAAAGTTTTGACGCGTATTAGAGGAACACTTGTAAAACCTTTGTGTTGTGATTTAGCTCGTTTCGGTCTAAAACAGCTTGTTTCGCTGTATTAAGCAAGAATACACGCTTTTCGCGCAGTTATAAGAGAAAAAGTTTTGACGCGTGTCACAGGGACACTTGGAAAACCGATGTGTTCAGATTTAGCTCGTTTCGGTCTAAAACAACTTGTTTCGTTGTATTAAGCACGAATACATGCTTTACGCGCAGTTATAGAAGAAAAAGTTTTGACGCCTATTAGAGAGACACTTGTAAAACCGATGTGTTCAGATTTAGCTCGTTTCGGTCTAAAACAGCTTGTTTCGTTGTATTAAGCACGAATACATGCTTTTCGCGCAGTTATAAGAGAGAAAGTTTTGACGAGTATCACGTGGATACTTGTAAAACCGATGTGTTCAGATTTAGCTCGTTTCGGTCTAAAACAGCTTGTTTCGTTGTATTAAGCAAGAATAAATGCTTTTCGCGCAGTTATAAGAGAAAACGTTTTGACGAGTATCACGTGGAACACTTGTAATACCGATGTGTTGTGATTTAGCTCGTTTCGGTCTAAAACAGCTTGTTTCGCTGTATTAAGCAAGAATACATGCTTTTCGCGCAGTTATAAGAGAAAAAGTTTTGACGCATATCAGAGGAACACTTGTAAAACCGATGTGTTGTGATTTAGCTCATTTCGGTCTAAAACAGCTTGTTTCGTTGTATTAAGCAAGAATACATGCTTTTCGCGCAGTTATAAGAGGAAAAGTTTTGACGCGTGTCACGGACACCTGTAAAACCGATGTGTTCAGATTTAGCTCGTTTCGGTCTAAAACAGCTTGTTTCGTTGTATTAAGCACGAATACATGCTTTTCGCGCAGTTATAAGAGAAAAAGTTTTGACGAGTATCACGTGGAACACTTGTAATACCGATGTGTTGTGATTTGGCTCGTTTCGGTCTAAAACAGCTTGTTTCGTTGTATTAAGCAAGAATACATGCTTTTCGCCCAGTTATAAGAGAAAAAGTTTTGACGCGTATCAGAGGAACACTTGTAAAACCGATGTGTTCAGATTTAACTCTTTTCGGACTAAAACAGCTTGTTTCGTTGTATTAAGCACGAATACATGCTTTTCGCGCAGTTATAAGAGAAAAAGTTTTGACGAGTATCACGTGGAACACTTGTAATACCGATGTGTTGTGATTTAGCTCGTTTCGGTTTAAAACAGCTTGTTTCGCTGTATTAAGCAAGAATACATGCTTTTCGCGCAGTTATAGGAGAAAAAGTTTTGACGCGTATCAGAGGAACACTTGTAAAACCGATGTGTTCAGATTTAGCTCGTTTCGGTCTGAAACAGCTTGTTTCGTTGTATTAAGCACGAATACATGCTTTTCGCGCAGTTATAAGAGAAAAAGTTTAGACGCGTATCAGAGGAACACTTGTAAAACCGATGTGTTCAGATTTAACTCTTTTCGGACTAAAACAGCTTGTTTCGTTGTATTAAGCACGAATACATGCTTTTCGCGCAGTTATAAGAGAAAAAGTTTTGACGAGTATCACGTGGAACACTTGTAATACCGATGTGTTGTGATTTAGCTCGTTTCGGTTTAAAACAGCTTGTTTCGCTGTATTAAGCAAGAATACATGCTTTTCGCGCAGTTATAAGAGAAAAAGTTTTGACGCGTATCAGAGGAACACTTGTAAAACCGATGTGTTCAGATTTAGCTCGTTTCGGTCTGAAACAGCTTGTTTCGTTGTATTAAGCACGAATACATGCTTTTCGCGCAGTTATAAGAGAAAAAGTTTAGACGCGTATCAGAGGAACACTTGTAAAACCGATGTGTTCAGATTTAACTCTTTTCGGACTAAAACAGCTTGTTTCGTTGTATTAAGCACGAATACATGCTTTTCGCGCAGTTATAAGAGAAAAAGTTTTGACGAGTATCACGTGGAACACTTGTAATACCGATGTGTTGTGATTTGGCTCGTTTCGGTCTAAAACAGCTTGTTTCGTTGTATTAAGCAAGAATACATGCTTTTCGCGGAGTTATAAGAGAAAAAGTTTTGACGCGTATCAGAGGAACACTTGTAAAACCGATGTGTTCAGATTTAACTCTTTTCGGACTAAAACAGCTTGTTTCGTTGTATTAAGCACGAATACATGCTTTTCGCGCAGTTATAAGAGAAAAAGTTTTGACGAGTATCACGTGGAACACTTGTAATACCGATGTGTTGTGATTTAGCTCGTTTCGGTTTAAAACAGCTTGTTTCGCTGTATTAAGCAAGAATACATGCTTTTCGCGCAGTTATAAGAGAAAAAAATTTGACGCGTATCCGAGGAACACTTGTAAAACCGATGTGTTCAGATTTAGCTCGTTTCGGTCTAAAACAACTTGTTTCGTTGTATTAAGCAAGAATACATGCTTTTCGCGCAGTTATAAGAGAAAAAGTTTTGACGCGTATTAGAGAGACACTTGTAAAACCGATGTGTTGTGATTTAGCTCGTTTCGGTCTAAAACAGCTTGTTTCGTTGTATTAAGCAAGAATACATGCTTTTCGCGCAGTTATAAGAGAAAAAGTTTTGACGAGTATCACGTGGATACTTGTAAAACCGATGTGTTCAGATTTAGCTCGTTTCGGTCAAAAACAGCTTGTTTCGTTGTATTAAGCACGAATACATGCTTTTCGCGCAGTTAAAAGAGAAAAAGTTTTGACGAGTATCACGTGGAACACTTGTAATACCGATGTGTTGTGATTTAGCTCGTTTCGGTCTAAAACAGCTTGTTTCGCTGTATTAAGCAAGAATACATGATTTTCGCGCAGTTATAAAAGAAAAAGTTTTGACGCGTATCAGAGGAACACTTGTAAAACCGATGTGTTGTGATTTAGCTCATTTCGGTCTAAAACAGCTTGTTTCGCTGTATTAGGCAAGAATACATGCTTTTCGCGCAGTTATAAGAGAAAACGTTTTGACGAGTATCACGTGGATACTTGTAAAACCGATGTGTTCAGATTTAGCTCGTTTCGGTCTAAAACAGCTTGTTTCGTTGTATTAAGCAAGAATACATGCTTTTCGCGCAGTTATAAGAGAAAAAGTTTTGACGCGTATTAGAGAGACACTTGTAAAACCGATGTGTTGTGAATTAGCTCGTTTCGGTCTAAAACAGCTTGTTTCGTTGTATTAAGCAAGAATACATGCTTTTCGCGCAGTTATAAGAGAAAAAGTTTTGACGAGTATCACGTGGATACTTGTAAAACCGATGTGTTCAGATTTAGCTCGTTTCGGTCTAAAACAACTTGTTTCGTTGTATTAAGCACGAATACATGCTTTTCGCGCAGTTAAAAGAGAAAAAGTTTTGACGAGTATCACGTGGAACACTTGTAATACCGATGTGTTGTGATTTAGCTCGTTTCGGTCTAAAACAGCTTGTTTCGCTGTATTAAGCAAGAATACATGCTTTTCGCGCCGTTATAAGAGAAAAAGTTTTGAGGCGTATCAGAGGAATACTTGTAAAACCGATGTGTTGTGATTTAGCTCATTTCGGTCTAAAACAGCTTGTTTCGCTGTATTAAGCAAGAATACATGCTTTTCGCGCAGTTATAAGAGAAAAAGTTTTGACGCGTATCAGAGGAACACTTGTAAAACCGATGTGTTGTGATTTAGCTCGTTTCGGTCTAAAACAGCTTGTTTCGCTGTATTAAGCAAGAATACATGCTTTTCGCGCAGTTATAAGAGAAAAAGTTTTGACGCGTATCAGAGAGACACTTGTAAAACCGATGTGTTGTGATTTAGCTCGTTTCGGTCAAAAACAGCTTGTTTCGTTGTATCAAGCAAGAATACATGCTTTTCGCGCAGTTATAAGAGAAAAAGTTTTGACGTATCACGTGGATACTTGTAAAACCGAAGTGTTCAGATTTAGCTCGTTTCGGTCTAAAACAGCTTGTTTCGTTGTATTAAGCACGAATACATGCTTTTCGCGCAGTTATAAGAGAAAACGTTTTGACGAGTATCACGTTGCACACTTGTAATACCGATGTGTTGTGATTTAGCTCGTTTCGGTCCAAAACAGCTTGTTTCGCTGTATTAAGCAAGAATACATGCTTTTCGCGCAGTTATAAGAGAAAAAGTTTTGACGCGTATTAGAGAGACACTTGTAAAACCGATGTGTTGTGATTTAGCTCGTTTCGGTCTAAAACAGCTTGTTTCGTTGTATTAAGCAAGAATACATGCTTTTCGCGCAGTTATAAGAGAAAAAGTTTTGACGAGTATCACGTGGATACTTGTAAAACCCATGTGTTCAGATTTAGCTCGTTTCGGTCAAAAACAGCTTGTTTCGTTGTAATAAGCACGAATACATGCTTTTCGCGCAGTTATAAGAGAAAAAGTTTTGACGAGTATCACGTGGAACACTTGTAATACCGATGTGTTGTGATTTAGCTCGTTTCGGTCTAAAACAACTTGATTCGCTGTATTAAGCAAGAATACATGCTTTTCGCGCAGTTATAAAAGAAAAAGTTTTGACGCGTATCAGAGGAACACTTGTAAAACCGATGTGTTGTGATTTAGCTCATTTCGGTCTAAAACAGCTTGTTTCGCTGTATTAGGCAAGAATACATGCTTTTCGCGCAGTTATAAGAGAAAAAGTTTTGACGAGTATCACGTGGATACTTGTAAAACCGATGTGTTCAGATTTAGCTCGTTTCGGTCTAAAACAGCTTGTTTCGTTGTATTAAGCAAGAATACATGCTTTTCGCGCAGTTATAAGAGAAAAAGTTTTGACGCGTATTAGAGAGACACTTGTAAAACCGATGTGTTGTGATTTAGCTCGTTTCGGTCTAAAACAGCTTGTTTCTTTGTATTAAGCAAGAATACATGCTTTTCGCGCAGTTATAAGAGAAAAAGTTTTGACGAGTATCACGTGGATACTTGTAAAACCGATGTGTTCAGATTTGGCTCGTTTCGGTCAAAAACAGCTTGTTTCGTTGTATTAAGCACGAATACATGCTTTTCGCGCAGTTAAGAGAGAAAACGTTTTGACGAGTATCACGTGGAACACTTGTAATACCGATGTGTTGTGATTTAGCTCGTTTCGGTCTAAAACAGCTTGTTTCGCTGTATTAAGCAAGAATACATGCTTTTCGCGCAGTTATAAGAGAAAGAGTTTTGACGAGTATCACGTGGAACACTTGTAATACCGATGTGTTGTGATTTAGCTCGCTTCGGTCTAAAACAACTTGATTCGCTGTATTAAGCAAGAATACATGCTTTTCGCGCAGTTATAAAAGAAAAAGTTTTGACGCGTATCAGAGGAACACTTGTAAAACCGATGTGTTGTGATTTAGCTCATTTCGGTCTAAAACAGCTTGTTTCGCTGTATTAAGCAAGAATACATGCTTTTCGCGCAGTTATAAGAGAAAAAGTTTTGACGAGTATCACGTGGATACTTGTAATACCGATGTGTTCAGATTTAGCTCGTTTCGGTCTAAAACAGCTTGTTTCGTTGTATTAAGCAAGAATACATGCTTTTCGCGCAGTTATAAGAGAAAAAGTTTTGACGAGTATCACGTGGAACACTTGTAATACCGATGTGTTGTGATTTAGCTCGTTTCGGTCTAAAACAGCTTGTTTCGCTGTATTAAGCAAGAATACATGCTTTTCGCGCCGTTATAAGAGAAAAAGTTTTGACGCGTATCAGAGGAACACTTGTAAAACCGATGTGTTGTGATTTAGCTCATTTCGGTCTAAAACAGCTTGTTTCGCTGTATTAAGCAAGAATACATGCTTTTCGCGCAGTTATAAGAGAAAAAGTTGACGAGTATCACGTGGATACTTGTAAAACCGATGTGTTCAGATTTAGCTCGTTTCGGTCTAAAACAGCTTGTTTCGTTGTATTAAGCACGAATACATGCTTTTCGCGCACTTATAAGAGCAAAAGTTTTGACGAGTATCACGTGGAACACTTGTAATACCGATGTGTTGTGATTTAGCTCGTTTCGGTTTAAAACAGCTTGTTTCGCTGTATTAAGCAAGAATACATGCTTTTCGCGCAGTTATAAGAGAAAAAGTTTTGACGCGTATCAGAGGAACACTTGTAAAACCGATGTGTTCAGATTTAGCTCGTTTCGGTCTGAAACAGCTTGTTTCGTTGTATTAAGCACGAATACATGCTTTTCGCGCAGTTATAAGAGAAAAAGTTTAGACGCGTATCAGAGGAACACTTGTAAAACCGATGTGTTGTGATTTAGCTCGTTTCGGTGTAAAACAGCTTGTTTCGTAGTATTAAGCAAGAATACATGCTTTTCGCGCAGTTATAAGAGAAAAAGTTTTGACGCGTATTAGAGGAACACTTGTAAAACCTTTGTGTTGTGATTTAGCTCGTTTCGGTCTAAAACAGCTTGTTTCGCTGTATTAAGCAAGAATACACGCTTTTCGCGCAGTTATAAGAGAAAAAGTTTTGACGCGTGTCACAGGGACACTTGGAAAACCGATGTGTTCAGATTTAGCTCGTTTCGGTCTAAAACAACTTGTTTCGTTGTATTAAGCACGAATACATGCTTTACGCGCAGTTATAGAAGAAAAAGTTTTGACGCCTATTAGAGAGACACTTGTAAAACCGATGTGTTCAGATTTAGCTCGTTTCGGTCTAAAACAGCTTGTTTCGTTGTATTAAGCACGAATACATGCTTTTCGCGCAGTTATAAGAGAGAAAGTTTTGACGAGTATCACGTGGATACTTGTAAAACCGATGTGTTCAGATTTAGCTCGTTTTGGTCTAAAACAGCTTGTTTCGTTGTATTAAGCAAGAATACATGCTTTACGCGCATTTATAGAAGAAAAAGTTTTGACGCGTATCAGAGAGACACTTGTAAAACCGATGTGTTGTGATTTAGCTCGTTTCGGTCAAAAACAGCTTGTTTCGTTGTATTAAGCAAGAATACATGCTTTTCGCGCAGTTATAAGAGAAAAAGTTTTGACGAGTATCACGTGGATACTTGTAAAACCGAAGTGTTCAGATTTAGCTCGTTTCGGTCTAAAACAGCTTGTTTCGTTGTATTAGGCACGAATACATGCTTTTCGCGCAGTTATAAGAGAAAACGTTTTGACGAGTATCACGTGGAACACTTGTAATACCGATGTGTTGTGATTTAGCTCGTTTCGGTCTAAAACAGCTTGTTTCGCTGTATTAAGCAAGAATACATGCATTTCGCGCAGTTATAAGAGAAAAAGTTTTGACGCATATCAGAGGAACACTTGTAAAACCGATGTGTTGTGATTTAGCTCATTTCGGTCTAAAACAGCTTGTTTCGTTGTATTAAGCAAGAATACATGCTTTTCGCGCAGTTATAAGAGGAAAAGTTTTGACGCGTGTCACGGACACCTGTAAAACCGATGTGTTCAGATTTACCTCGTTTCGGTCTAAAACAGCTTGTTTCGTTGTATTAAGCACGAATACATGCTTTTCGCGCAGTTATAAGAGAAAAAGTTTTGACGAGTATCACGTGGAACACTTGTAATACCGATGTGTTGTGATTTGGCTCGTTTCGGTCTAAAACAGCTTGTTTCGTTGTATTAAGCAAGAATACATGCTTTTCGCGCAGTTATAAGAGAAAAAGTTTTGACGCGTATCAGAGGAACACTTGTAAAACCGATGTGTTCAGATTTAACTCTTTTCGGACTAAAACAGCTTGTTTCGTTGTATTAAGCAAGAATACATGCTTTTCGCGCAGTTATAAGAGAAAAAGTTTTGACGAGTATCACGTGGATACTTGTAAAACCGATGTGTTCAGATTTAGCTCGTTTCGGTCAAAAACAGCTTGTTTCGTTGTAATAAGCACGGATACATGCTTTTCGCGCAGTTATAAGAGAAAAAGTTTTGACGAGTATCACGTGGAACACTTGTAATACCGATGTGTTGTGATTTAGCTCGTTTCGGTCTAAAACAGCTTGTTTCGCTGTATTAAGCAAGAATACATGCATTTCGCGCAGTTATAAGAGAAAAAGTTTTGACGCATATCAGAGAGACACTTGTAAAACCGATGTGTTGTGATTTAGCTCGTTTCGGTCAAAAACAGCTTGTTTCGTTGTATTAAGCAAGAATACATGCTTTTCGCGCAGTTATAAGAGAAAAAGTTTTGACGAGTATCACGTGGATACTTGTAAAACCGAAGTGTTCAGATTTAGCTCGTTTCGGTCTAAAACAGCTTGTTTCGTTGTATTAGGCACGAATACATGCTTTTCGCGCAGTTATAAGAGAAAACGTTTTGACGAGTATCACGTGGAACACTTGTAATACCGATGTGTTGTGATTTAGCTCGTTTCGGTCTAAAACAGCTTGTTTCGCTGTATTAAGCAAGAATACATGCATTTCGCGCAGTTATAAGAGAAAAAGTTTTGACGCATATCAGAGGAACACTTGTAATACCGATGTGTTGTGATTTAGCTCGTTTCGGTCTAAAACAGCTTGTTTCGCTGTATTAAGCAAGAATACATGCTTTTCGCGCCGTTATAAGAGAAAAAGTTTTGACGCGTATCAGAGGAACACTTGTAAAACCGATGTGTTGTGATTTAGCTCATTTCGGTCTAAAACAGCTTGTTTCGCTGTATTAAGCAAGAATACATGCTTTTCGCGCAGTTATAAGAGAAAAAGTTTTGACGCGTATCAGAGGAACACTTGTAAAACCGATGTTTTCAGATTAAGCTCGTTTCGGTCTAAAACAGCTTGTTTCGTTGTGTTAAGCACGAATACATGCTTTACGCGCAGTTATAGATGAAAAAGTTTTGACGCGTATCAGAGACACTTGTAAAACCGATGTGTTGTGATTTAGCTCGTTTCGGTCTAAAACAGCTTGTTTCGTTGTATTAAGCAAGAATACATGCTTTTCGCGCAGTTAGAAGAGAAAAAGTTGACGAGTATCACGTGGATACTTGTAAAACCGATGTGTTCAGATTTAGCTCGTTTCGGTCTAAAACAGCTTGTTTCGTTGTATTAAGCACGAATACATGCTTTTCGCGCACTTATAAGAGCAAAAGTTTTGACGAGTATCACGTGGAACACTTGTAATACCGATGTGTTGTGATTTAGCTCGTTTCGGTTTAAAACAGCTTGTTTCGCTGTATTAAGCAAGAATACATGCTTTTCGCGCAGTTATAAGAGAAAAAGTTTTGACGCGTATCAGAGGAACACTTGTAAAACCGATGTGTTCAGATTTAGCTCGTTTCGGTCTGAAACAGCTTGTTTCGTTGTATTAAGCACGAATACATGCTTTTCGCGCAGTTATAAGAGAAAAAGTTTAGACGCGTATCAGAGGAACACTTGTAAAACCGATGTGTTGTGATTTAGCTCGTTTCGGTGTAAAACAGCTTGTTTCGTAGTATTAAGCAAGAATACATGCTTTTCGCGCAGTTATAAGAGAAAAAGTTTTGACGCGTATTAGAGGAACACTTGTAAAACCTTTGTGTTGTGATTTAGCTCGTTTCGGTCTAAAACAGCTTGTTTCGCTGTATTAAGCAAGAATACACGCTTTTCGCGCAGTTATAAGAGAAAAAGTTTTGACGCGTGTCACAGGGACACTTGGAAAACCGATGTGTTCAGATTTAGCTCGTTTCGGTCTAAAACAACTTGTTTCGTTGTATTAAGCACGAATACATGCTTTACGCGCAGTTATAGAAGAAAAAGTTTTGACGCCTATTAGAGAGACACTTGTAAAACCGATGTGTTCAGATTTAGCTCGTTTCGGTCTAAAACAGCTTGTTTCGTTGTATTAAGCACGAATACATGCTTTTCGCGCAGTTATAAGAGAGAAAGTTTTGACGAGTATCACGTGGATACTTGTAAAACCGATGTGTTCAGATTTAGCTCGTTTTGGTCTAAAACAGCTTGTTTCGTTGTATTAAGCAAGAATACATGCTTTACGCGCATTTATAGAAGAAAAAGTTTTGACGCGTATCAGAGAGACACTTGTAAAACCGATGTGTTGTGATTTAGCTCGTTTCGGTCAAAAACAGCTTGTTTCGTTGTATTAAGCAAGAATACATGCTTTTCGCGCAGTTATAAGAGAAAAAGTTTTGACGAGTATCACGTGGATACTTGTAAAACCGAAGTGTTCAGATTTAGCTCGTTTCGGTCTAAAACAGCTTGTTTCGTTGTATTAGGCACGAATACATGCTTTTCGCGCAGTTATAAGAGAAAACGTTTTGACGAGTATCACGTGGAACACTTGTAATACCGATGTGTTGTGATTTAGCTCGTTTCGGTCTAAAACAGCTTGTTTCGCTGTATTAAGCAAGAATACATGCATTTCGCGCAGTTATAAGAGAAAAAGTTTTGACGCATATCAGAGGAACACTTGTAAAACCGATGTGTTGTGATTTAGCTCATTTCGGTCTAAAACAGCTTGTTTCGTTGTATTAAGCAAGAATACATGCTTTTCGCGCAGTTATAAGAGGAAAAGTTTTGACGCGTGTCACGGACACCTGTAAAACCGATGTGTTCAGATTTACCTCGTTTCGGTCTAAAACAGCTTGTTTCGTTGTATTAAGCACGAATACATGCTTTTCGCGCAGTTATAAGAGAAAAAGTTTTGACGAGTATCACGTGGAACACTTGTAATACCGATGTGTTGTGATTTGGCTCGTTTCGGTCTAAAACAGCTTGTTTCGTTGTATTAAGCAAGAATACATGCTTTTCGCGCAGTTATAAGAGAAAAAGTTTTGACGCGTATCAGAGGAACACTTGTAAAACCGATGTGTTCAGATTTAACTCTTTTCGGACTAAAACAGCTTGTTTCGTTGTATTAAGCAAGAATACATGCTTTTCGCGCAGTTATAAGAGAAAAAGTTTTGACGAGTATCACGTGGATACTTGTAAAACCGATGTGTTCAGATTTAGCTCGTTTCGGTCAAAAACAGCTTGTTTCGTTGTAATAAGCACGAATACATGCTTTTCGCGCAGTTATAAGAGAAAAAGTTTTGACGAGTATCACGTGGAACACTTGTAATACCGATGTGTTGTGATTTAGCTCGTTTCGGTCTAAAACAGCTTGTTTCGCTGTATTAAGCAAGAATACATGCATTTCGCGCAGTTATAAGAGAAAAAGTTTTGACGCATATCAGAGAGACACTTGTAAAACCGATGTGTTGTGATTTAGCTCGTTTCGGTCAAAAACAGCTTGTTTCGTTGTATTAAGCAAGAATACATGCTTTTCGCGCAGTTATAAGAGAAAAAGTTTTGACGAGTATCACGTGGATACTTGTAAAACCGAAGTGTTCAGATTTAGCTCGTTTCGGTCTAAAACAGCTTGTTTCGTTGTATTAGGCACGAATACATGCTTTTCGCGCAGTTATAAGAGAAAACGTTTTGACGAGTATCACGTGGAACACTTGTAATACCGATGTGTTGTGATTTAGCTCGTTTCGGTCTAAAACAGCTTGTTTCGCTGTATTAAGCAAGAATACATGCATTTCGCGCAGTTATAAGAGAAAAAGTTTTGACGCATATCAGAGGAACACTTGTAAAACCGATGTGTTGTGATTTAGCTCATTTCGGTCTAAAACAGCTTGTTTCGTTGTATTAAGCAAGAATACATGCTTTTCGCGCAGTTATAAGAGGAAAAGTTTTGACGCGTGTCACGGACACCTGTAAAACCGATGTGTTCAGATTTAGCTCATTTCGGTCTAAAACAGCTTGTTTCGTTGTATTAAGCACGAATACATGCTTTTCGCGCAGTTATAAGAGAAAACGTTTTGACGAGTATCACGTTGCACACTTGTAATACCGATGTGTTGTGATTTAGCTCGTTTCGGTCCAAAACAACTTGTTTCGCTGTATTAAGCAAGAATACATGCTTTTCGCGCAGTTATAAGAGAAAAAGTTTTGACGCGTATTAGAGAGACACTTGTAAAACCGATGTGTTGTGATTTAGCTCGTTTCGGTCTAAAACAGCTTGTTTCGTTGTATTAAGCAAGAATACATGCTTTTCGCGCAGTTATAAGAGAAAAAGTTTTGACGAGTATCACGTGGATACTTGTAAAACCGATGTGTTCAGATTTAGCTCGTTTCGGTCAAAAACAGCTTGTTTCGTTGTAATAAGCACGAATACATGCTTTTCGCGCAGTTATAAGAGAAAAAGTTTTGACGAGTATCACGTGGATACTTGTAAAACCGAAGTGTTCAGATTTAGCTCGTTTCGGTCTAAAACAGCTTGTTTCGTTGTATTAGGCACGAATACATGCTTTTCGCGCAGTTATAAGAGAAAACGTTTTGACGAGTATCACGTGGAACACTTGTAATACCGATGTGTTGTGATTTAGCTCGTTTCGGTCTAAAACAGCTTGTTTCGCTGTATTAAGCAAGAATACATGCATTTCGCGCAGTTATAAGAGAAAAAGTTTTGACGCATATCAGAGGAACACTTGTAAAACCGATGTGTTGTGATTTAGCTCATTTCGGTCTAAAACAGCTTGTTTCGTTGTATTAAGCAAGAATACATGCTTTTCGCGCAGTTATAAGAGGAAAAGTTTTGACGCGTGTCACGGACACCTGTAAAACCGATGTGTTCAGATTTAGCTCGTTTCGGTCTAAAACAGCTTGTTTCGTTGTATTAAGCACGAATACATGCTTTTCGCGCAGTTATAAGAGAAAACGTTTTGACGAGTATCACGTTGCACACTTGTAATACCGATGTGTTGTGATTTAGCTCGTTTCGGTCCAAAACAACTTGTTTCGCTGTATTAAGCAAGAATACATGCTTTTCGCGCAGTTATAAGAGAAAAAGTTTTGACGCGTATTAGAGAGACACTTGTAAAACCGATGTGTTGTGATTTAGCTCGTTTCGGTCTAAAACAGCTTGTTTCGTTGTATTAAGCAAGAATACATGCTTTTCGCGCAGTTATAAGAGAAAAAGTTTTGACGAGTATCACGTGGATACTTGTAAAACCGATGTGTTCAGATTTAGCTCGTTTCGGTCAAAAACAGCTTGTTTCGTTGTAATAAGCACGAATACATGCTTTTCGCGCAGTTATAAGAGAAAAAGTTTTGACGAGTATCACGTGGAACACTTGTAATACCGATGTGTTGTGATTTAGCTCGTTTCGGTCTAAAACAACTTGATTCGCTGTATTAAGCAAGAATACATGCTTTTCGCGCAGTTATAAAAGAAAAAGTTTTGACGCGTATCAGAGGAACACTTGTAAAACCGATGTGTTGTGATTTAGCTCATTTCGGTCTAAAACAGCTTGTTTCGCTGTATTAGGCAAGAATACATGCTTTTCGCGCAGTTATAAGAGAAAAAGTTTTGACGAGTATCACGTGGATACTTGTAAAACCGATGTGTTCAGATTTAGCTCGTTTCGGTCTAAAACAGCTTGTTTCGTTGTATTAAGCAAGAATACATGCTTTTCGCGCAGTTATAAGAGAAAAAGTTTTGACGCGTATTAGAGAGACACTTGTAAAACCGATGTGTTGTGATTTAGCTCGTTTCGGTCTAAAACAGCTTGTTTCTTTGTATTAAGCAAGAATACATGCTTTTCGCGCAGTTATAAGAGAAAAAGTTTTGACGAGTATCACGTGGATACTTGTAAAACCGATGTGTTCAGATTTGGCTCGTTTCGGTCAAAAACAGCTTGTTTCGTTGTATTAAGCACGAATACATGCTTTTCGCGCAGTTAAAAGAGAAAACGTTTTGACGAGTATCACGTGGAACACTTGTAATACCGATGTGTTGTGATTTAGCTTGTTTCGGTCTAAAACAACTTGATTCGCTGTATTAAGCAAGAATACATGCTTTTCGCGCAGTTATAAGAGAAAGAGTTTTGACGCGTATCAGAGGAACACTTGTAATACCGATGTGTTGTGATTTAGCTCGTTTCGGTCTAAAACAGCTTGTTTCGCTGTATTAAGCAAGAATACATGCTTTTCGCGCAGTTATAAAAGAAAAAGTTTTGACGCGTATCAGAGGAACACTTGTAAAACCGATGTGTTGTGATTTAGCTCATTTCGGTCTAAAACAGCTTGTTTCGCTGTATTAAGCAAGAATACATGCTTTTCGCGCAGTTATAAGAGAAAAAGTTTTGACGCGTATCAGAGGAACACTTGTAAAACCGATGTTTTCAGATTTAGCTCGTTTCGGTCTAAAACAGCTTGTTTCGCTGTATTAAGCACGAATACATGCTTTACGCGCAGTTATAGATGAAAAAGTTTTGACGCGTATTAGAGACACACTTGTAAAACCGATGTGTTGTGATTTAGCTCGTTTCGGTCTAAAACAGCTTGTTTCTTTGTATTAAGCAAGAATACATGCTTTTCGCGCAGTTATAAGAGAAAAAGTTGTGACGAGTATCACGTGGAACACTTGTAATACCGATGTGTTTTGATTTAGCTCGTTTCGGTTTAAAACAGCTTGTTTCGCTGTATTAAGCAAGAATACATGCTTTTCGCGCAGTTATAAGAGAAAAAGTTTTGACGCGTATCAGAGGAACACTTGTAAAACCGATGTGTTCAGATTTAGCTCGTTTCGGTCTGAAACAGCTTGTTTCGTTGTATTAAGCACGAATACATGCTTTTCGCGCAGTTATAAGAGAAAAAGTTTAGACGCGTATCAGAGGAACACTTGTAAAACCGATGTGTTGTGATTTAGCTCGTTTCGGTGTAAAACAGCTTGTTTCGTAGTATTAAGCAAGAATACATGCTTTTCGCGCAGTTATAAGAGAAAAAGTTTTGACGCGTATTAGAGGAACACTTGTAAAACCTTTGTGTTGTGATTTAGCTCGTTTCGGTCTAAAACAGCTTGTTTCGCTGTATTAAGCAAGAATACACGCTTTTCGCGCAGTTATAAGAGAAAAAGTTTTGACGCGTATCAGAGACACTTGTAAAACCGATGTGTTGTGATTTAGCTCGTTTCGGTCTAAAACAGCTTGTTTCGTTGTATTAAGCAAGAATACATGCTTTTCGCGCAGTTATAAGAGAAAAAGCTGACGAGTATCACGTGGATACTTGTAAAACCGATGTGTTCAGATATAGCTCGTTTCGGTCTAAAACAGCTTGTTTCGTTGTATTAAGCACGAATACATGCTTTTCGCGCACTTATAAGAGAAAAAGTTTTGACGAGTATCACGTGGAACACTTGTAATACCGATGTGTTGTGATTTAGCTCGTTTCGGTTTAAAACAGCTTGTTTCGCTGTATTAAGCAAGAATACATGCTTTTCGCGCAGTTATAAGAGAAAAAGTTTTGACGCGTATCAGAGGAACACTTGTAAAACCGATGTGTTCAGATTTAGCTCGTTTCGGTCTGAAACAGCTTGTTTCGTTGTATTAAGCACGAATACATGCTTTTCGCGCAGTTATAAGAGAAAAAGTTTAGACGCGTATCAGAGGAACACTTGTAAAACCGATGTGTTGTGATTTAGCTCGTTTCGGTGTAAAACAGCTTGTTTCGTAGTATTAAGCAAGAATACATGCTTTTCGCGCAGTTATAAGAGAAAAAGTTTTGACGCGTATTAGAGGAACACTTGTAAAACCTTTGTGTTGTGATTTAGCTCGTTTCGGTCTAAAACAGCTTGTTTCGCTGTATTAAGCAAGAATACAGGCTTTTCGCGCAGTTATAAGAGAAAAAGTTTTGACGCGTGTCACAGGGACACTTGGAAAACCGATGTGTTCAGATTTAGCTCGTTTCGGTCTAAAACAACTTGTTTCGTTGTATTAAGCACGAATACATGCTTTACGCGCAGTTATAGAAGAAAAAGTTTTGACGCCTATTAGAGAGACACTTGTAAAACCGATGTGTTGTGATTTAGCTCGTTTCGGTCAAAAACAGCTTGTTTCGTTGTATTAAGCAAGAATACATGCTTTTCGCGCAGTTATAAGAGAAAAAGTTTTGACGAGTATCACGTGGATACTTGTAAAACCGAAGTGTTCAGATTTAGCTCGTTTCGGTCTAAAACAGCTTGTTTCGTTGTATTAGGCACGAATACATGCTTTTCGCGCAGTTATAAGAGAAAACGTTTTGACGAGTATCACGTGGAACACTTGTAATACCGATGTGTTGTGATTTAGCTCGTTTCGGTCTAAAACAGCTTGTTTCGCTGTATTAAGCAAGAATACATGCATTTCGCGCAGTTATAAGAGAAAAAGTTTTGACGCATATCAGAGGAACACTTGTAAAACCGATGTGTTGTGATTTAGCTCATTTCGGTCTAAAACAGCTTGTTTCGTTGTATTAAGCAAGAATACATGCTTTTCGCGCAGTTATAAGAGGAAAAGTTTTGACGCGTGTCACGGACACCTGTAAAACCGATGTGTTCAGATTTAGCTCGTTTCGGTCTAAAACAGCTTGTTTCGTTGTATTAAGCACGAATACATGCTTTTCGCGCAGTTATAAGAGAAAACGTTTTGACGAGTATCACGTTGCACACTTGTAATACCGATGTGTTGTGATTTAGCTCGTTTCGGTCCAAAACAACTTGTTTCGCTGTATTAAGCAAGAATACATGCTTTTCGCGCAGTTATAAGAGAAAAAGTTTTGACGCGTATTAGAGAGACACTTGTAAAACCGATGTGTTGTGATTTAGCTCGTTTCGGTCTAAAACAGCTTGTTTCGTTGTATTAAGCAAGAATACATGCTTTTCGCGCAGTTATAAGAGAAAAAGTTTTGACGAGTATCACGTGGATACTTGTAAAACCGATGTGTTCAGATTTAGCTCGTTTCGGTCAAAAACAGCTTGTTTCGTTGTAATAAGCACGAATACATGCTTTTCGCGCAGTTATAAGAGAAAAAGTTTTGACGAGTATCACGTGGAACACTTGTAATACCGATGTGTTGTGATTTAGCTCGTTTCGGTCTAAAACAACTTGATTCGCTGTATTAAGCAAGAATACATGCTTTTCGCGCAGTTATAAAAGAAAAAGTTTTGACGCGTATCAGAGGAACACTTGTAAAACCGATGTGTTGTGATTTAGCTCATTTCGGTCTAAAACAGCTTGTTTCGCTGTATTAGGCAAGAATACATGCTTTTCGCGCAGTTATAAGAGAAAAAGTTTTGACGAGTATCACGTGGATACTTGTAAAACCGATGTGTTCAGATTTAGCTCGTTTCGGTCTAAAACAGCTTGTTTCGTTGTATTAAGCAAGAATACATGCTTTTCGCGCAGTTATAAGAGAAAAAGTTTTGACGCGTATTAGAGAGACACTTGTAAAACCGATGTGTTGTGATTTAGCTCGTTTCGGTCTAAAACAGCTTGTTTTTTTGTATTAAGCAAGAATACATGCTTTTCGCGCAGTTATAAGAGAAAAAGTTTTGACGAGTATCACGTGGATACTTGTAAAACCGATGTGTTCAGATTTGGCTCGTTTCGGTCAAAAACAGCTTGTTTCGTTGTATTAAGCACGAATACATGCTTTTCGCGCAGTTAAAAGAGAAAACGTTTTGACGAGTATCACGTGGAACACTTGTAATACCGATGTGTTGTGATTTAGCTTGTTTCGGTCTAAAACAACTTGATTCGCTGTATTAAGCAAGAATACATGCTTTTCGCGCAGTTATAAGAGAAAGAGTTTTGACGCGTATCAGAGGAACACTTGTAATACCGATGTGTTGTGATTTAGCTCGTTTCGGTCTAAAACAGCTTGTTTCGCTGTATTAAGCAAGAATACATGCTTTTCGCGCAGTTATAAAAGAAAAAGTTTTGACGCGTATCAGAGGAACACTTGTAAAACCGATGTGTTGTGATTTAGCTCATTTCGGTCTAAAACAGCTTGTTTCGCTGTATTAAGCAAGAATACATGCTTTTCGCGCAGTTATAAGAGAAAAAGTTTTGACGCGTATCAGAGGAACACTTGTAAAACCGATGTTTTCAGATTTAGCTCGTTTCGGTCTAAAACAGCTTGTTTCTTTGTATTAAGCAAGAATACATGCTTTTCGCGCAGTTATAAGAGAAAAAGTTGTGACGAGTATCACGTGGAACACTTGTAATACCGATGTGTTTTGATTTAGCTCGTTTCGGTTTAAAACAGCTTGTTTCGCTGTATTAAGCAAGAATACATGCTTTTCGCGCAGTTATAAGAGAAAAAGTTTTGACGCGTATCAGAGGAACACTTGTAAAACCGATGTGTTCAGATTTAGCTCGTTTCGGTCTGAAACAGCTTGTTTCGTTGTATTAAGCACGAATACATGCTTTTCGCGCAGTTATAAGAGAAAAAGTTTAGACGCGTATCAGAGGAACACTTGTAAAACCGATGTGTTGTGATTTAGCTCGTTTCGGTGTAAAACAGCTTGTTTCGTAGTATTAAGCAAGAATACATGCTTTTCGCGCAGTTATAAGAGAAAAAGTTTTGACGCGTATTAGAGGAACACTTGTAAAACCTTTGTGTTGTGATTTAGCTCGTTTCGGTCTAAAACAGCTTGTTTCGCTGTATTAAGCAAGAATACACGCTTTTCGCGCAGTTATAAGAGAAAAAGTTTTGACGCGTATCAGAGACACTTGTAAAACCGATGTGTTGTGATTTAGCTCGTTTCGGTCTAAAACAGCTTGTTTCGTTGTATTAAGCAAGAATACATGCTTTTCGCGCAGTTATAAGAGAAAAAGCTGACGAGTATCACGTGGATACTTGTAAAACCGATGTGTTCAGATATAGCTCGTTTCGGTCTAAAACAGCTTGTTTCGTTGTATTAAGCACGAATACATGCTTTTCGCGCACTTATAAGAGAAAAAGTTTTGACGAGTATCACGTGGAACACTTGTAATACCGATGTGTTGTGATTTAGCTCGTTTCGGTTTAAAACAGCTTGTTTCGCTGTATTAAGCAAGAATACATGCTTTTCGCGCAGTTATAAGAGAAAAAGTTTTGACGCGTATCAGAGGAACACTTGTAAAACCGATGTGTTCAGATTTAGCTCGTTTCGGTCTGAAACAGCTTGTTTCGTTGTATTAAGCACGAATACATGCTTTTCGCGCAGTTATAAGAGAAAAAGTTTAGACGCGTATCAGAGGAACACTTGTAAAACCGATGTGTTGTGATTTAGCTCGTTTCGGTGTAAAACAGCTTGTTTCGTAGTATTAAGCAAGAATACATGCTTTTCGCGCAGTTATAAGAGAAAAAGTTTTGACGCGTATTAGAGGAACACTTGTAAAACCTTTGTGTTGTGATTTAGCTCGTTTCGGTCTAAAACAGCTTGTTTCGCTGTATTAAGCAAGAATACAGGCTTTTCGCGCAGTTATAAGAGAAAAAGTTTTGACGCGTGTCACAGGGACACTTGGAAAACCGATGTGTTCAGATTTAGCTCGTTTCGGTCTAAAACAACTTGTTTCGTTGTATTAAGCACGAATACATGCTTTACGCGCAGTTATAGAAGAAAAAGTTTTGACGCCTATTAGAGAGACACTTGTAAAACCGATGTGTTCAGATTTAGCTCGTTTCGGTCTAAAACAGCTTGTTTCGTTGTATTAAGCAAGAATACATGCTTTACGCGCATTTATAGAAGAAAAAGTTTTGACGCGTATCAGAGAGACACTTGTAAAACCGATGTGTTGTGATTTAGCTCGTTTCGGTCAAAAACAGCTTGTTTCGTTGTATTAAGCAAGAATACATGCTTTTCGCGCAGTTATAAGAGAGAAAGTTTTGACGAGTATCACGTGGATACTTGTAAAACCGATGTGTTCAGATTTAGCTCGTTTTGGTCTAAAACAGCTTGCTTCGTTGTATTAAGCAAGAATACATGCTTTACGCGCATTTATAGAAGAAAAAGTTTTGACGCGTATCAGAGAGACACTTGTAAAACCGATGTGTTGTGATTTAGCTCGTTTCGGTCAAAAACAGCTTGTTTCGTTGTATTAAGCAAGAATACATGCTTTTCGCGCAGTTATAAGAGAAAAAGTTTTGACGAGTATCACGTGGATACTTGTAAAACCGAAGTGTTCAGATTTAGCTCGTTTCGGTCTAAAACAGCTTGTTTCGTTGTATTAAGCACGAATACATGCTTTTCGCGCAGTTATAAGAGAAAACGTTTTGACGAGTATCACGTGGAACACTTGTAATACCGATGTGTTGTGATTTAGCTCGTTTCGGTCTAAAACAGCTTGTTTCGCTGTATTAAGCAAGAATACATGCATTTCGCGCAGTTATAAGAGAAAAAGTTTTGACGCATATCAGAGGAACACTTGTAAAACCGATGTGTTGTGATTTAGCTCATTTCGGTCTAAAACAGCTTGTTTCGTTGTATTAAGCAAGAATACATGCTTTTCGCGCAGTTATAAGAGGAAAAGTTTTGACGCGTGTCACGGACACCTGTAAAACCGATGTGTTCAGATTTAGCTCGTTTCGGTCTAAAACAGCTTGTTTCGTTGTATTAAGCACGAATACATGCTTTTCGCGCAGTTATAAGAGAAAAAGTTTTGACGAGTATCACGTGGAACACTTGTAATACCGATGTGTTGTGATTTGGCTCGTTTCGGTCTAAAACAGCTTGTTTCGTTGTATTAAGCAAGAATACATGCTTTTCGCGCAGTTATAAGAGAAAAAGTTTTGACGCGTATCAGAGGAACACTTGTAAAACCGATGTGTTCAGATTTAACTCTTTTCGGACTAAAACAGCTTGTTTCGTTGTATTAAGCAAGAATACATGCTTTTCGCGCAGTTATAAGAGAAAAAGTTTTGACGAGTATCACGTGGATACTTGTAAAACCGATGTGTTCAGATTTAGCTCGTTTCGGTCAAAAACAGCTTGTTTCGTTGTAATAAGCACGAATACATGCTTTTCGCGCAGTTATAAGAGAAAAAGTTTTGACGAGTATCACGTGGAACACTTGTAATACCGATGTGTTGTGATTTAGCTCGTTTCGGTCTAAAACAGCTTGTTTCGCTGTATTAAGCAAGAATACATGCATTTCGCGCAGTTATAAGAGAAAAAGTTTTGACGCATATCAGAGAGACACTTGTAAAACCGATGTGTTGTGATTTAGCTCGTTTCGGGTCAAAAACAGCTTGTTTCGTTGTATTAAGCAAGAATACATGCTTTTCGCGCAGTTATAAGAGAAAAAGTTTTGACGAGTATCACGTGGATACTTGTAAAACCGAAGTGTTCAGATTTAGCTCGTTTCGGTCTAAAACAGCTTGTTTCGTTGTATTAAGCACGAATACATGCTTTTCGCGCAGTTATAAGAGAAAACGTTTTGACGAGTATCACGTGGAACACTTGTAATACCGATGTGTTGTGATTTAGCTCGTTTCGGTCTAAAACAGCTTGTTTCGCTGTATTAAGCAAGAATACATGCATTTCGCGCAGTTATAAGAGAAAAAGTTTTGACGCATATCAGAGGAACACTTGTAAAACCGATGTGTTGTGATTTAGCTCATTTCGTTCTAAAACAGCTTGTTTCGTTGTATTAAGCAAGAATACATGCTTTTCGCGCAGTTATAAGAGGAAAAGTTTTGACGCGTGTCACGGACACCTGTAAAACCGATGTGTTCAGATTTAGCTCGTTTCGGTCTAAAACAGCTTGTTTCGTTGTATTAAGCACGAATACATGCTTTTCGCGCAGTTATAAGAGAAAACGTTTTGACGAGTATCACGTTGCACACTTGTAATACCGATGTGTTGTGATTTAGCTCGTTTCGGTCCAAAACAACTTGTTTCGCTGTATTAAGCAAGAATACATGCTTTTCGCGCAGTTATAAGAGAAAAAGTTTTGACGCGTATTAGAGAGACACTTGTAAAACCGATGTGTTGTGATTTAGCTCGTTTCGGTCCTAAAACAGCTTGTTTCGTTGTATTAAGCAAGAATACATGCTTTTCGCGCAGTTATAAGAGAAAAAGTTTTGACGAGTATCACGTGGATACTTGTAAAACCGATGTGTTCAGATTTAGCTCGTTTCGGTCAAAAACAGCTTGTTTCGTTGTAATAAGCACGAATACATGCTTTTCGCGCAGTTATAAGAGAAAAAGTTTTGACGAGTATCACGTGGAACACTTGTAATACCGATGTGTTGTGATTTAGCTCGTTTCGGTCTAAACAACTTGATTCGCTGTATTAAGCAAGAATACATGCTTTTCGCGCAGTAATAAAAGAAAAAGTTTTGACGCGTATCAGAGGAACACTTGTAAAACCGATGTGTTGTGATTTAGCTCATTTCGGTCTAAAACAGCTTGTTTCGCTGTATTAGGCAAGAATACATGCTTTTCGCGCAGTTATAAGAGAAAAAGTTTTGACGAGTATCACGTGGATACTTGTAAAACCGATGTGTTCAGATTTAGCTCGTTTCGGTCTAAAACAGCTTGTTTCTTTGTATTAAGCAAGAATACATGCTTTTCGCGCAGTTATAAGAGAAAAAGTTTTGACGAGTATCACGTGGATACTTGTAAAACCGATGTGTTCAGATTTGGCTCGTTTCGGTCAAAAACAGCTTGTTTCGTTGTATTAGGCACGAATACATGCTTTCGCGCAGTTAAAAGAGAAAACGTTTTTGACGAGTATCACGTGGAACACTTGTAATACCGATGTGTTGTGATTTAGCTTGTTTCGGTCTAAAACAACTTGATTCGCTGTATTAAGCAAGAATACATGCTTTTCGCGCAGTTATAAGAGAAAGAGTTTTGACGCGTATCAGAGGAACACTTGTAATACCGATGTGTTGTGATTTAGCTCGTTTCGGTCTAAAACAGCTTGTTTCGCTGTATTAAGCAAGAATACATGCTTTTCGCGCAGTTTATAAAAGAAAAAGTTTTGACGCGTATCAGAGGAACACTTGTAAAACCGATGTGTTGTGATTTAGCTCATTTCGGTCTAAAACAGCTTGTTTCGCTGTATTAAGCAAGAATACATGCTTTTCGCGCAGTTATAAGAGAAAAAGTTTTGACGCGTATCAGAGGACACTTGTAAAACCGATGTTTTCAGATTTAGCTCGTTTCGGTCTAAAACAGCTTGTTTCGCTGTATTAAGCACGAATACATGCTTTACGCGCAGTAATAGATGAAAAAGTTTTGACGCGTATTAGAGACACACTTGTAAAACCGATGTGTTGTGATTTAGCTCGTTTCGGTCTAAAACAGCTTGTTTCTTTGTATTAAGCAAGAATACATGCTTTTCGCGCAGTTATAAGAGAAAAAGTTTTGACGAGTATCACGTGGAACACTTGTAATACCGATGTGTTGTGATTTAGCTCGTTTCGGTTTTAAAACAGCTTGTTTCGCTGTATTAAGCAAGAATACATGCTTTTCGCGCAGTTATAAGAGAAAAAGTTTTGACGCGTATCAGAGGAACACTTGTAAAACCGATGTGTTCAGATTTAGCTCGTTTCGGTCTGAAACAGCTTGTTTCGTTGTATTAAGCACGAATACATGCTTTTCGCGCAGTTATAAGAGAAAAAGTTTAGACGCGTATCAGAGGAACACTTGTAAAACCGATGTGTTGTGATTTAGCTCGTTTCGGTGTAAAACAGCTTGTTTCGTAGTATTAAGCAAGAATACATGCTTTTCGCGCAGTTATAAGAGAAAAAGTTTTGACGCGTATTAGAGGAACACTTGTAAAACCTTTGTGTTGTGATTTAGCTCGTTTCGGTCTAAAACAGCTTGTTTCGCTGTATTAAGCAAGAATACACGCTTTTCGCGCAGTTATAAGAGAAAAAGTTTTGACGCGTGTCACAGGGACACTTGGAAAACCGATGTGTTCAGATTTAGCTCGTTTCGGTCTAAAACAACTTGTTTCGTTGTATTAAGCACGAATACATGCTTTACGCGCAGTTATAGAAGAAAAAGTTTTGACGCCTATTAGAGAGACACTTGTAAAACCGATGTGTTCAGATTTAGCTCGTTTCGGTCTAAAACAGCTTGTTTCGTTGTATTAAGCACGAATACATGCTTTTCGCGCAGTTATAAGAGAGAAAGTTTTGACGAGTATCACGTGGATACTTGTAAAACCGATGTGTTCAGATTTAGCTCGTTTTGGTCTAAAACAGCTTGTTTCGTTGTATTAAGCACGAACACATGCTTTTCGCGCAGTTATAAGAGAAAACGTTTTGACGAGTATCACGTGGAACACTTGTAATACCGATGTGTTGTGATTTAGCTCGTTTCGGTCTAAAACAGCTTCTTTCGCTGTATTAAGCAAGAATACATGCATTTCGCGCAGTTATAAGAGAAAAAGTTTTGACGCATATCAGAGGAACACTTGTAAAACCGATGTGTTGTGATTTAGCTCATTTCGGTCTAAAACAGCTTGTTTCGTTGTATTAAGCACGAATACATGCTTTTCGCGCAGTTATAAGAGAAAAAGTTTTGACGAGTATCACGTGGAACACTTGTAATACCGATGTGTTGTGATTTGGCTCGTTTCGGTCTAAAACAGCTTGTTTCGCTGTATTAAGCAAGAATACATGCTTTTCGCGCAGTTATAAGAGGAAAAGTTTTGACGCGTGTCACGGACACCTGTAAAACCGATGTGTTCAGATTTAGCTCGTTTCGGTCTAAAACAGCTTGTTTCGTTGTATTAAGCACGAATACATGCTTTTCGCGCAGTTATAAGAGAAAAAGTTTTGACGAGTATCACGTGGAACACTTGTAATACCGATGTGTTGTGATTTGGCTCGTTTCGGTCTAAAACAGCTTGTTTCGTTGTATTAAGCAAGAATACATGCTTTTCGCGCAGTTATAAGAGAAAAAGTTTTGACGCGTATCAGAGGAACACTTGTAAAACCGATGTGTTCAGATTTAACTCTTTTCGGACTAAAACAGCTTGTTTCGTTGTATTAAGCACGAATACATGCTTTTCGCGCAGTTATAAGAGAAAAAGTTTTGACGAGTATCACGTGGAACACTTGTAACACCGATGTGTTGTGATTTAGCTCGTTTCGGTTTAAAACAGCTTGTTTCGCTGTATTAAGCAAGAATACATGCTTTTCGCGCAGTTATAAGAGAAAAAGTTTTGACGCGTATCAGAGGAACAATTGTAAAACCGATGTGTTGTGATTTAGCTCGTTTCGGTCTAAAACAGCTTGTTTCGCTGTATTAAGCAAGAATACATGCTTTTCGCGCAGTTATAAGAGAAAAAAATTTGACGCGTATCAGAGGAACACTTGTAAAACTGATGTGTTCAGATTTAGCTCGTTTCGGTCTAAAACAACTTGTTTCGTTGTATTAAGCAAGAATACATGCTTTTCGCGCAGTTATAAGAGAAAAAGTTTTGACGCGTGTCACGGACACCTGTAAAACCGATGTGTTCAGATTTAGCTCGTTTCGGTCTAAAACAGCTTGTTTCGTTGTATTAAGCACGAATACATGCTTTTCGCGCAGTTATAAGAGAAAAAGTTTTGACGAGTATCATGTGGAACACTTGTAATACCGATGTGTTGTGATTTGGCTCGTTTCGGTCTAAAACAACTTGTTTCGTTGTATTAAGCAAGAATACATCCTTTTCGCGCAGTTATAAGAGAAAAAGTTTTGACGCGTATCAGAGGAACACTTGTAAAACCGATGTGTTCAGATTTAACTCTTTTCGGACTAAAACAGCTTGTTTCGTTGTATTAAGCAAGAATACATGCTTTTCGCGCAGTTATAAGAGAAAAAGTTTTGACGAGTATCACGTGGATACTTGTAAAACCGATGTGTTCAGATTTAGCTCGTTTCGGTCAAAAACAGCTTGTTTCGTTGTAATAAGCACGAATACATGCTTTTCGCGCAGTTATAAGAGAAAAAGTTTTGACGAGTATCACGTGGAACACTTGTAATACCGATGTGTTGTGATTTAGCTCGTTTCGGTCTAAAACAGCTTGTTTCGCTGTATTAAGCAAGAATACATGCATTTCGCGCAGTTATGAGAGAAAAAGTTTTGACGCATATCAGAGAGACACTTGTAAAACCGATGTGTTGTGATTTAGCTCATTTCGGTCTAAAACAGCTTGTTTCGTTGTATTAAGCAAGAATACATGCTTTTCGCGCAGTTATAAGAGGAAAAGTTTTGACGCGTGTCACGGACACCTGTAAAACCGATGTGTTCAGATTTAGCTCGTTTCGGTCTAAAACAGCTTGTTTCGTTGTATTAAGCACGAATACATGCTTTTCGCGCAGTTATAAGAGAAAAAGTTTTGACGAGTATCACGTGGAACACTTGTAATACCGATGTGTTGTGATTTGGCTCGTTTCGGTCTAAAACAGCTTGTTTCGTTGTATTAAGCAAGAATACATGCTTTTCGCGCAGTTATAAGAGAAAACGTTTTGACGCGTATCAGAGGAACACTTGTAAAACCGATGTGTTCAGATTTAACTCTTTTCGGACTAAAACAGCTTGTTTCGTTGTATTAAGCAAGAATACATGTATTTCGCGCAGTTATAAGAGAAAAAGTTTTGACGAGTACCACGTGGATACTTGTAAAACCGATGTGTTCAGATTTAGCTCGTTTCGGTCAAAAACAGCTTGTTTCGTTGTAATAAGCACGAATACATGCTTTTCGCGCAGTTATAAGAGAAAAAGTTTTGACGAGTATCACGTGGAACACTTGTAATACCGATGTGTTGTGATTTAGCTCGTTTCGGTCTAAAACAGCTTGTTTCGCTGTATTAAGCAAGAATACATGCATTTCGCGCAGTTATAAGAGAAAAAGTTTTGACGCATATCAGAGAGACACTTGTAAAACCGATGTGTTGTGATTTAGCTCGTTTCGGTCAAAAACAGCTTGTTTCGTTGTATTAAGCAAGAATACATGCTTTTCGCGCAGTTATAAGAGAAAAAGTTTTGACGAGTAGCACGTGGATACTTGTAAAACCGAAGTGTTCAGATTTAGCTCGTTTCGGTCTAAAACAGCTTGTTTCGTTGTATTAAGCACGAATACATGCTTTTCGCGCAGTTATAAGAGAAAAAGTTTTGACGCATATCAGAGGAACACTTGTAAAACCGATGTGTTGTGATTTAGCTCATTTCGGTCTAAAACAGCTTGTTTCGTTGTATTAAGCAAGAATACATGCTTTTCGCGCAGTTATAAGAGGAAAAGTTTTGACGCGTGTCACGGACACCTGTAAAACCGATGTGTTCAGATTTAGCTCGTTTCGGTCTAAAACAGCTTGTTTCGTTGTATTAAGCACGAATACATGCTTTTCGCGCAGTTATAAGAGAAAACGTTTTGACGAGTATCACGTTGCACACTTGTAATACCGATGTGTTGTGATTTAATAAGAACAGAAAGTTGGGCTAGTTGGTGTGGATTCATACTTGACAGCGCAAAAAAAACGAGGACAAAAGCGAACGAGGAGACACAACACAAGCGCAGACTATCAACTGAACTTTTATTCACTGAAAGGAAGCTTTATAGGCGTGATAAAACACAAAAAACACCAAAAGGAACCGCCACAACCGATGTACAAAGAAATCAATGACATTTCATTCCTGCGTGATAAGGAACACCACAGCAACAGGAAAACCAAATTCAATCACATCAGGCCAACTCCCCGTACTGTCTACTTGCCCCCAAGAAACTGCGCAGAAAAGGAACTTCCTTATCCTGCAGGCTGACCGACGGTGATGCGGCACACGCTTCACTCTCTTTCTTAATCAAGTAAGCTTCTATCAACTCCCGGCATACCCTATCTTTGTGCCTGAACAAGATACTTGTCCTGTCAAGGCGAGGAAAGCAATCTTTGCAATCCCTGCAGTGCAAAGCGAGGTTGGAGGACACAGCACCTTTTAGAGATCTGCGGTGTTCCGCTAGACGCTCATTGATACATCGACCAGTCTGGCCGATGTAATTCTTACCACAGGAAAGTGGAACGCGATACACAACACATGTGTCGCAATCTGTGAGCCTCTTTCTGTGGGCTATCGTGCAATCATTCACTGCGCGGTTACCACCTTGCTCAATCTTTTTGCGCACAGCACTGCACACACCACCGAGTTTGTTCTTCGCGGTGAAAACAACTTTCGCCCCGTACCTCGCCCCCACTTTTCTTAGGCGATGTGAAATGCCGTGCACGTAGGGGATTCCTACCAATTGTTTTTCCGCAACGTTCTCTTTCGAACTCTGGAACTGGGCCCTAAATTCTGCTTCGAACCTGCCATGACGCCACTCGAGCTGCTGGCGCTCTCGCGCGCGGTCTCCCGGGTTGTTCCCGACGCTGATAAATCTAGGTGCGTCAACGAGTGCTCCGCAATCGTAATGGACCAAAAAAGAAAACCGAGAACAGCAGGAATAATGAAAGAACTGGTAACCTATTTGGCGGCTGAGGGCTTAAGGCCCGTCCTTTCTGACAAGGAGGGGTTCTTTACCCTAGCGCCAGAAGAAGTTTTCAGGAGGAAGGCAGGGGAGGCAATTGAAAAGAACTTCAAAGAAGTGGCTCTGAGGCCTGCTGCCATCAAGAAACGGGCTAAGGTCCTCCTGGAAGGAATGAACCTCGATCGACTGGGTGCTATGGTCAGTAATAGCAAAGGTACCGTTCTAGACCTGTTTTTCACAGCCAAGACACATAAGCCGGACGTTCCCTTCAGGGCAATTGTTTCGGAGCGGAACACTTGGCAGCATGCTGTTTCTGGGTATCTTCAGCGTCATCTTGGTTCTCTCACGTTGGCTGACCCATTTTTGGTGGAGAACTCTGCAGGTGTTGTGAAGTTTCTGTCACAGGTAGAGGGAGAGAGGCATTTCGCCTTCAGCATAGACGTAGAAGATTTATTTTACTCTTTACCCCATGATCAGCTTATGAAGTATGTGAAGGACTGCATCACCGTGGATAATGACGAGGCTGTGTTTGTGGCGGATTGTGGTGTTTCAGTGGAAAGCTTTCTAGAGCTCCTATCGTTTTACCTCGACTCAACCTTCGTTGGGTGGGGCGAAAAAGTGTACGTCCAGAGGTCCGGCGTCTGCATTGGATCCCGTGTCGCACCTGTCTTGAGCGACATTTTCCTAAGCAGGATGGACGTAAAACTAGCGGAGGATCTTGCTGATTTTGCAGTGAGAGTCTTCCGGTACGTGGATGATTTTTTGATTTTTTTAAAGGATATCTCCCCCAGGGTTATCCCGGACGTCGTCAAGATATTCAAGGAAAGGGGCGACGGTCTGAAGTTCACATTTGAATTGCCACAGTCAGGCTTCATCCAGTTCCTAGACCTGAGGATTGATTGCCACGCGAGTGGTGTGTGCTGGGAGTATCACCCACGAACGGAAAAGCCCCTCCTCAATCACAGTTCTGGTCATTCAAAATTGGTAAAGGCCGGCATTGCTACTTCTTGCCTAAAAGCTTCTCTCTCAAAATCCTGCTCCCACAAGGTTGGAACAAGCTTCCTGGGACAAACGCGCAGGTTAAAGGAAGCAGGTTTTCCTGATCAGACTCTGGGTAGGGTCACTGAAAGGATCTTAGCCAGGTCAGGCAGGCCCCCGGTCATCGCGAAAGAGAACGTTGCGGAAAAACAATTGGTAGGAATCCCCTACGTGCACGGCATTTCACATCGCCTAAGAAAAGTGGGGGCGAGGTACGGGGCGAAAGTTGTTTTCACCGCGAAGAACAAACTCGGTGGTGTGTGCAGTGCTGTGCGCAAAAAGATTGAGCAAGGTGGTAACCGCGCAGTGAATGATTGCACGATAGCCCACAGAAAGAGGCTCACAGATTGCGACACATGTGTTGTGTATCGCGTTCCACTTTCCTGTGGTAAGAATTACATCGGCCAGACTGGTCGATGTATCAATGAGCGTCTAGCGGAACACCGCAGATCTCTAAAAGGTGCTGTGTCCTCCAACCTCGCTTTGCACTGCAGGGATTGCAAAGATTGCTTTCCTCGCCTTGACAGGACAAGTATCTTGTTCAGGCACAAAGATAGGGTATGCCGGGAGTTGATAGAAGCTTACTTGATTAAGAAAGAGAGTGAAGCGTGTGCCGCATCACCGTCGGTCAGCCTGCAGGATAAGGAAGTTCCTTTTCTGCGCAGTTTCTTGGGGGCAAGTAGACAGTACGGGGAGTTGGCCTGATGTGATTGAATTTGGTTTTCCTGTTGCTGTGGTGTTCCTTATCACGCAGGAATGAAATGTCATTGATTTCTTTGTACATCGGTTGTGGCGGTTCCTTTTGGTGTTTTTTGTGTTTTATCACGCCTATAAAGCTTCCTTTCAGTGAATAAAAGTTCAGTTGATAGTCTGCGCTTGTGTTGTGTCTCCTCGTTCGCTTTTGTCCTCGTTTTTTTTTGCGCTGTCAAGTATGAAGTTGTGATTTAGCTCGTTTCGGTCCAAAACAACTTGTTTCGCTGTATTAAGCAAGAATACATGCTTTTCGCGCAGTTATAAGAGAAAAAGTTTTGACGCGTATTAGAGAGACACTTGTAAAACCGATGTGTTGTGATTTAGCTCGTTTCGGTCTAAAACAGCTTGTTTCGTTGTATTAAGCAAGAATACATGCTTTTCGCGCAGTTATAAGAGAAAAAGTTTTGACGAGTATCACGTGGATACTTGTAAAACCGATGTGTTCAGATTTAGCTCGTTTCGGTCAAAAACAGCTTGTTTCGTTGTAATAAGCACGAATACATGCTTTTCGCGCAGTTATAAGAGAAAAAGTTTTGACGAGTATCACGTGGAACACTTGTAATACCGATGTGTTGTGATTTAGCTCGTTTCGGTCTAAAACAACTTGATTCGCTGTATTAAGCAACAATACATGCTTTTCGCGCAGTTATAAAAGAAAAAGTTTTGACGCGTATCAGAGGAACACTTGTAAAACCGATGTGTTGTGATTTAGCTCATTTCGGTCTAAAACAGCTTGTTTCGCTGTATTAGGCAAGAATACATGCTTTTCGCGCAGTTATAAGAGAAAAAGTTTTGACGAGTATCACGTGGATACTTGTAAAACCGATGTGTTCAGATTTAGCTCGTTTCGGTCTAAAACAGCTTGTTTCTTTGTATTAAGCAAGAATACATGCTTTTCGCGCAGTTATAAGAGAAAAAGTTTTGACGAGTATCACGTGGATACTTGTAAAACCGATGTGTTCAGATTTGGCTCGTTTCGGTCAAAAACAGCTTGTTTCGTTGTATTAAGCACGAATATATGCTTTTCGCGCAGTTAAAAGAGAAAACGTTTTGACGAGTATCACGTGGAACACTTGTAAAACCAATGTGTTCAGATTTAGCTCGTTTCGGTCTGAAACAGCTTGTTTCGTTGTATTAAGCACGAATACATGCTTTTCGCGCAGTTATAAGAGAAAAAGTTTAGACGCGTATCAGAGGAACACTTGTAAAACCGATGTGTTGTGATTTAGCTCGTTTCGGTGTAAAACAGCTTGTTTCGTAGTATTAAGCAAGAATACATGCTTTTCGCGCAGTTATAAGAGAAAAAGTTTTGACGCGTATTAGAGGAACACTTGTAAAACCTTTGTGTTGTGATTTAGCTCGTTTCGGTCTAAAACAGCTTGTTTCGCTGTATTAAGCAAGAATACACGCTTTTCGCGCAGTTATAAGAGAAAAAGTTTTGACGCGTGTCACAGGGACACTTGGAAAACCGATGTGTTCAGATTTAGCTCGTTTCGGTCTGAAACAGCTTGTTTCGTTGTATTAAGCACGAATACATGCTTTTCGCGCAGTTATAAGAGAAAAAGTTTAGACGCGTATCAGAGGAACACTTGTAAAACCGATGTGTTGTGATTTAGCTCGTTTCGGTGTAAAACAGCTTGTTTCGTAGTATTAAGCAAGAATACATGCTTTTCGCGCAGTTATAAGAGAAAAAGTTTTGACGCGTATTAGAGGAACACTTGTAAAACCTTTGTGTTGTGATTTAGCTCGTTTCGGTCTAAAACAGCTTGTTTCGCTGTATTAAGCAAGAATACACGCTTTTCGCGCAGTTATAAGAGAAAAAGTTTTGACGCGTGTCACAGGGACACTTGGAAAACCGATGTGTTCAGATTTAGCTCGTTTCGGTCTAAAACAACTTGTTTCGTTGTATTAAGCACGAATACATGCTTTACGCGCAGTTATAGAAGAAAATGTTTTGACGCCTATTAGAGAGACACTTTTAAAACCGATGTGTTCAGATTTAGCTCGTTTCGGTCTAAAACAGCTTGTTTCGTTGTATTAAGCACGAATACATGCTTTTCGCGCAGTTATAAGAGAGAAAGTTTTGACGAGTATCACGTGGATACTTGTAAAACCAATGTGTTCAGATTTAGCTCGTTTTGGTCTAAAACAGCTTGTTTCGTTGTATTAAGCAAGAATACATGCTTTACGCGCATTTATAGAAGAAAAAGTTTTGACGCGTATCAGAGAGACACTTGTAAAACCGATGTGTTGTGATTTAGCTCGTTTCGGTCAAAAACAGCTTGTTTCGTTGTATTAAGCAAGAATACATGCTTTTCGCGCAGTTATAAGAGAAAAAGTTTTGACGAGTATCACGTGGATACTTGTAAAACCGGTGTTCAGATTTAGCTCGTTTCGGTCTAAAACAGCTTGTTTCGTTGTATTAAGCACGAATACATGCTTTTCGCGCAGTTATAAGAGAAAACGTTTTGACGAGTATCACGTGGAACACTTGTAATACCGATGTGTTGTGATTTAGCTCGTTTCGGTCTAAAACAGCTTGTTTCGCTGTATTAAGCAAGAATACATGCATTTCGCGCAGTTATAAGAGAAAAAGTTTTGACGCATATCAGAGGAACACTTGTAAAACCGATGTGTTGTGATTTAGCTCATTTCGGTCTAAAACAGCTTGTTTCGTTGTATTAAGCAAGAATACATGCTTTTCGCGCAGTTATAAGAGGAAAAGTTTTGACGCGTGTCACGGACACCTGTAAAACCGATGTGTTCAGATTTAGCTCGTTTCGGTCTAAAACAGCTTGTTTCGTTGTATTAAGCACGAATACATGCTTTTCGCGCAGTTATAAGAGAAAAAGTTTTGACGAGTATCACGTGGAACACTTGTAATACCGATGTGTTGTGATTTGGCTCGTTTCGGTCTAAAACAGGTTGTTTCGTTGTATTAAGCAAGAATACATGCTTTTCGCGCAGTTATAAGAGAAAAAGTTTTGACGCGTATCAGAGGAACACTTGTAAAACCGATGTGTTCAGATTTAACTCTTTTCGGACTAAAACAGCTTGTTTCGTTGTATTAAGCACGAATACATGCTTTTCGCGCAGTTATAAGAGAAAAAGTTTTGACGAGTATCACGTGGAACACTTGTAACACCGATGTGTTGTGATTTAGCTCGTTTCGGTTTAAAACAGCTTGTTTCGCTGTATTAAGCAAGAATACATGCTTTTCGCGCAGTTATAAGAGAAAAAGTTTTGACGCGTATCAGAGGAACAATTGTAAAACCGATGTGTTGTGATTTAGCTCGTTTCGGTCTAAAACAGCTTGTTTCGCTGTATTAAGCAAGAATACATGCTTTTCGCGCAGTTATAAGAGAAAAAAATTTGACGCGTATCAGAGGAACACTTGTAAAACCGATGTGTTCAGATTTAGCTCGTTTCGGTCTAAAACAACTTGTTTCGTTGTATTAAGCAAGAATACATGCTTTTCGCGCAGTTATAAGAGAAAAAGTTTTGACGCGTGTCACGGACACCTGTAAAACCGATGTGTTCAGATTTAGCTCGTTTCGGTCTAAAACAGCTTGTTTCGTTGTATTAAGCACGAATACATGCTTTTCGCGCAGTTATAAGAGAAAAAGTTTTGACGAGTATCATGTGGAACACTTGTAATACCGATGTGTTGTGATTTGGCTCGTTTCGGTCTAAAACAACTTGTTTCGTTGTATTAAGCAAGAATACATCCTTTTCGCGCAGTTATAAGAGAAAAAGTTTTGACGCGTATCAGAGGAACACTTGTAAAACCGATGTGTTCAGATTTAACTCTTTTCGGACTAAAACAGCTTGTTTCGTTGTATTAAGCAAGAATACATGCTTTTCGCGCAGTTATAAGAGAAAAAGTTTTGACGAGTATCACGTGGATACTTGTAAAACCGATGTGTTCAGATTTAGCTCGTTTCGGTCAAAAACAGCTTGTTTCGTTGTAATAAGCACGAATACATGCTTTTCGCGCAGTTATAAGAGAAAAAGTTTTGACGAGTATCACGTGGAACACTTGTAATACCGATGTGTTGTGATTTAGCTCGTTTCGGTCTAAAACAGCTTGTTTCGCTGTATTAAGCAAGAATACATGCATTTCGCGCAGTTATAAGAGAAAAAGTTTTGACGCATATCAGAGAGACACTTGTAAAACCGATGTGTTGTGATTTAGCTCGTTTCGGTCAAAAACAGCTTGTTTCGTTGTATTAAGCAAGAATACATGCTTTTCGCGCAGTTATAAGAGAAAAAGTTTTGACGAGTATCACGTGGATACTTGTAAAACCGAAGTGTTCAGATTTAGCTCGTTTCGGTCTAAAACAGCTTGTTTCGTTGTATTAAGCACGAATACATGCTTTTCGCGCAGTTATAAGAGAAAACGATTTGACGAGTATCACGTGGAACACTTGTAATACCGATGTGTTGTGATTTAGCTCGTTTCGGTCTAAAACAGCTTGTTTCGCTGTATTAAGCAAGAATACATGCATTTCGCGCAGTTATAAGAGAAAAAGTTTTGACGCATATCAGAGGAACACTTGTAAAACCGATGTGTTGTGATTTAGCTCATTTCGGTCTAAAACAGCTTGTTTCGTTGTATTAAGCAAGAATACATGCTTTTCGCGCAGTTATAAGAGGAAAAGTTTTGACGCGTGTCACGGACACCTGTAAAACCGATGTGTTCAGATTTAGCTCGTTTCGGTCTAAAACAGCTTGTTTCGTTGTATTAAGCACGAATACATGCTTTTCGCGCAGTTATAAGAGAAAACGTTTTGACGAGTATCACGTTGCACACTTGTAATACCGATGTGTTGTGATTTAGCTCGTTTCGGTCCAAAACAACTTGTTTCGCTGTATTAAGCAAGAATACATGCTTTTCGCGCAGTTATAAGAGAAAAAGTTTTGACGCGTATTAGAGAGACACTTGTAAAACCGATGTGTTGTGATTTAGCTCGTTTCGGTCTAAAACAGCTTGTTTCGTTGTATTAAGCAAGAATACATGCTTTTCGCGCAGTTATAAGAGAAAAAGTTTTGACGAGTATCACGTGGATACTTGTTAAACCGATGTGTTCAGATTTAGCTCGTTTCGGTCAAAAACAGCTTGTTTCGTTGTAATAAGCACGAATACATGCTTTTCGCGCAGTTATAAGAGAAAAAGTTTTGACGAGTATCACGTGGAACACTTGTAATACCGATGTGTTGTGATTTAGCTCGTTTCGGTCTAAAACAACTTGATTCGCTGTATTAAGCAAGAATACATGCTTTTCGCGCAGTTATAAAAGAAAAAGTTTTGACGCGTATCAGAGGAACACTTGTAAAACCGATGTGTTGTGATTTAGCTCATTTCGGTCTAAAACAGCTTGTTTCGCTGTATTAGGCAAGAATACATGCTTTTCGCGCAGTTATAAGAGAAAAAGTTTTGACGAGTATCACGTGGATACTTGTAAAACCGATGTGTTCAGATTTAGCTCGTTTCGGTCTAAAACAGCTTGTTTCGTTGTATTAAGCAAGAATACATGCTTTTCGCGCAGTTATAAGAGAAAAAGTTTTGACGCGTATTAGAGAGACACTTGTAAAACCGATGTGTTGTGATTTAGCTCGTTTCGGTTTAAAACAGCTTGTTTCTTTGTATTAAGCAAGAATACATGCTTTTCGCGCAGTTATAAGAGAAAAAGTTTTGACGAGTATCACGTGGATACTTGTAAAACCGATGTGTTCAGATTTGGCTCGTTTCGGTCAAAAACAGCTTGTTTCGTTGTATTAAGCACGAATACATGCTTTTCGCGCAGTTAAAAGAGAAAACGTTTTGACGAGTATCACGTGGAACACTTGTAATACCGATGTGTTGTGATTTAGCTCGTTTCGGTCTAAAACAGCTTGTTTCGCTGTATTAAGCAAGAATACATGCTTTTCGCGCAGTTATAAGAGAAAGAGTTTTGACGAGTATCACGTGGAACACTTGTAATACCGATGTGTTCAGATTTAGCTCGTTTCGGTCTAAAACAGCTTGTTTCGTTGTATTAAGCAAGAATACATGCTTTTCGCGCAGTTATAAGAGAAAAAGTTTTGACGCGTATTAGAGAGACACTTGTAAAACCGATGTGTTGTGATTTAGCTCGTTTCGGTCTAAAACAGCTTGTTTCTTTGTATTAAGCAAGAATACATGCTTTTCGCGCAGTTATAAGAGAAAAAGTTTTGACGAGTATCACGTGGATACTTGTAAAACCGATGTGTTCAGATTTAGCTCGTTTCGGTCTAAAACAACTTGTTTCGTTGTATTAAGCACGAATACATGCTTTTCGCGCAGTTAAAAGAGAAAAAGTTTTGACGAGTATCACGTGGAACACTTGTAATACCGATGTGTTGTGATTTAGCTCGTTTCGGTCTAAAACAGCTTGTTTCGCTGTATTAAGCAAGAATACATGCTTTTCGCGCCGTTATAAGAGAAAAAGTTTTGACGCGTATCAGAGGAACACTTGTAAAACCGATGTGTTGTGATTTAGCTCATTTCGGTCTAAAACAGCTTGTTTCGCTGTATTAAGCAAGAATACATGCTTTTCGCGCAGTTATAAGAGAAAAAGTTTTGACGCGTATCAGAGGAACACTTGTAAAACCGATGTTTTCAGATTTAGCTCGTTTCGGTCTAAAACAGCTTGTTTCGTTGTGTTAAGCACGATTACATGCTTTACGCGCAGTTATAGATGAAAAAGTTTTGACGCGTATCAGAGACACTTGTAAAACCGATGTGTTGTGATTTAGCTCGTTTCGGTCTAAAACAGCTTGTTTCGTTGTATTAAGCAAGAATACATGCTTTTCGCGCAGTTATAAGAGAAAAAGTTGACGAGTATCACGTGGATACTTGTAAAACCGATGTGTTCAGATTTAGCTCGTTTCGGTCTAAAACAGCTTGTTTCGTTGTATTAAGCACGAATACATGCTTTTCGCGCACTTATAAGAGAAAAAGTTTTGACGAGTATCACGTGGAACACTTGTAATACCGATGTGTTGTGATTTAGCTCGTTTCGGTTTAAAACAGCTTGTTTCGCTGTATTAAGCAAGAATACATGCTTTTCGCGCAGTTATAAGAGAAAAAGTTTTGACGCGTATCAGAGGAACACTTGTAAAACCGATGTGTTCAGATTTAGCTCGTTTCGGTCTGAAACAGCTTGTTTCGTTGTATTAAGCACGAATACATGCTTTTCGCGCAGTTATAAGAGAAAAAGTTTAGACGCGTATCAGAGGAACACTTGTAAAACCGATGTGTTGTGATTTAGCTCGTTTCGGTGTAAAACAGCTTGTGTCGTAGTATTAAGCAAGAATACATGCTTTTCGCGCAGTTATAAGAGAAAAAGTTTTGACGCGTATTAGAGGAACACTTGTAAAACCTTTGTGTTGTGATTTAGCTCGTTTCGGTCTAAAACAGCTTGTTTCGCTGTATTAAGCAAGAATACACGCTTTTCGCGCAGTTATAAGAGAAAAAGTTTTGACGCGTGTCACAGGGACACTTGGAAAACCGATGTGTTCAGATTTAGCTCGTTTCGGTCTAAAACAACTTGTTTCGTTGTATTAAGCACGAATACATGCTTTACGCGCAGTTATAGAAGAAAAAGTTTTGACGCCTATTAGAGAGACACTTGTAAAACCGATGTGTTCAGATTTAGCTCGTTTCGGTCTAAAACAGCTTGTTTCGTTGTATTAAGCACGAATACATGCTTTTCGCGCAGTTATAAGAGAGAAAGTTTTGACGAGTATCACGTGGATACTTGTAAAACCGATGTGTTCAGATTTAGCTCGTTTTGGTCTAAAACAGCTTGTTTCGTTGTATTAAGCAAGAATACATGCTTTACGCGCATTTATAGAAGAAAAAGTTTTGACGCGTATCAGAGAGACACTTGTAAAACCGATGTGTTGTGATTTAGCTCGTTTTGGTCAAAAACAGCTTGTTTCGTTGTATTAAGCAAGAATACATGCTTTTCGCGCAGTTATAAGAGAAAAAGTTTTGACGAGTATCACGTGGATACTTGTAAAACCGGTGTTCAGATTTAGCTCGTTTCGGTCTAAAACAGCTTGTTTCGTTGTATTAAGCACGAATACATGCTTTTCGCGCAGTTAAAAGAGAAAACGTTTTGACGAGTATCACGTGGAACACTTGTAATACCGATGTGTTGTGATTTAGCTCGTTTCGGTCTAAAACAGCTTGTTTCGCTGTATTAAGCAAGAATACATGCATTTCGCGCAGTTATAAGAGAAAAAGTTTTGACGCATATCAGAGGAACACTTGTAAAACCGATGTGTTGTGATTTAGCTCATTTCGGTCTAAAACAGCTTGTTTCGTTGTATTAAGCAAGAATACATGCTTTTCGCGCAGTTATAAGAGGAAAAGTTTTGACGCGTGTCACGGACACCTGTAAAACCGATGTGTTCAGATTTAGCTCGTTTCGGTCTAAAACAGCTTGTTTCGTTGTATTAAGCACGAATACATGCTTTTCGCGCAGTTATAAGAGAAAAAGGTTTGACGAGTATCACGTGGAACACTTGTAATACCGATGTGTTGTGATTTGGCTCGTTTCGGTCTAAAACAGCTTGTTTCGTTGTATTAAGCAAGAATACATGCTTTTCGCGCAGTTATAAGAGAAAAAGTTTTGACGCGTATCAGAGGAACACTTGTAAAACCGATGTGTTCAGATTTAACTCTTTTCGGACTAAAACAGCTTGTTTCGTTGTATTAAGCACGAATACATGCTTTTTGCGCAGTTATAAGAGAAAAAGTTTTGACGAGTATCACGTGGAACACTTGTAACACCGATGTGTTGTGATTTAGCTCGTTTCGGTTTAAAACAGCTTGTTTCGCTGTATTAAGCAAGAATACATGCTTTTCGCGCAGTTATAAGAGAAAAAGTTTTGACGCGTATCAGAGGAACAATTGTAAAACCGATGTGTTGTGATTTAGCTCGTTTCGGTCTAAAACAGCTTGTTTCGCTGTATTAAGCAAGAATACATGCTTTTCGCGCAGTTATAAGAGAAAAAAATTTGACGCGTATCAGAGGAACACTTGTAAAACCGATGTGTTCAGATTTAGCTCGTTTCGGTCTAAAACAACTAGTTTCGTTGTATTAAGCAAGAATACATGCTTTTCGCGCAGTTATAAGAGAAAAAGTTTTGACGCGTGTCACGGACACCTGTAAAACCGATGTGTTCAGATTTAGCTCGTTTCGGTCTAAAACAGCTTGTTTCGTTGTATTAAGCACGAATACATGCTTTTCGCGCAGTTATAAGAGAAAAAGTTTTGACGAGTATCATGTGGAACACTTGTAATACCGATGTGTTGTGATTTGGCTCGTTTCGGTCTAAAACAGCTTGTTTCGTTGTATTAAGCAAGAATACATCCTTTTCGCGCAGTTATAAGAGAAAAAGTTTTGACGCGTATCAGAGGAACACTTGTAAAACCGATGTGTTCAGATTTAACTCTTTTCGGACTAAAACAGCTTGTTTCGTTGTATTAAGCACGAATACATGCTTTTCGCGCAGTTATAAGAGAAAAAGTTTTGACGAGTATCACGTGGAACACTTGTAAAACCGATGTGTTCAGATTTAGCTCGTTTCGGTCTAAAACAGCTTGTTTCGATGTATTAAGCAAGAATACATGCTTTTCGCGCAGTTATAAGAGAAAAAGTTTTGACGCGTATTAGAGAGACACTTGTAAAACCGATGTGTTGTGATTTAGCTCGTTTCGGTCTAAAACAGCTTGTTTCGTTGTATTAAGCAAGAATACATGCTTTTCGCGCAGTTATAAGAGAAAAAGTTTTGACGAGTATCACGTGGATACTTGTAAAACCGATGTGTTCAGATTTGGCTCGTTTCGGTCAAAAACAGCTTGTTTCGTTGTATTAAGCACGAATACATGCTTTTCGCGCAGTTAAAAGAGAAAACGTTTTGACGAGTATCACGTGGAACACTTGTAATACCGATGTGTTGTGATTTAGCTCGTTTCGGTCTAAAACAGCTTGTTTCGCTGTATTAAGCAAGAATACATGCTTTTCGCGCAGTTATAAGAGAAAGAGTTTTGACGAGTATCACGTGGAACACTTGTAATACCGATGTGTTGTGATTTAGCTCGTTTCGGTCTAAAACAACTTGATTCGCTGTATTAAGCAAGAATACATGCTTTTCGCGCAGTTATAAAAGAAAAAGTTTTGACGAGTATCAGAGGAACACTTGTAAAACCGATGTGTTGTGATTTAGCTCATTTCGGTCTAAAACAGCTTGTTTCGCTGTATTAAGCAAGAATACATGCTTTTCGCGCAGTTATAAGAGAAAAAGTTTTGACGAGTATCACGTGGATACTTGTAATACCAATGTGTTCAGATTTAGCTCGTTTCGGTCTAAAACAGCTTGTTTCGTTGTATTAAGCAAGAATACATGCTTTTCGCGCAGTTGTAAGAGAAAAAGTTTTGACGCGTATTAGAGAGACACTTGTAAAACCGATGTGTTGTGATTTAGCTCGTTTCGGTCTAAAACAGCTTGTTTCGTTGTATTAAGCAAGAATACATGCTTTTCGCGCAGTTATAAGAGAAAAAGTTTTGACGAGTATCACGTGGATACTTGTAAAACCGATGTGTTCAGATTTAGCTCGTTTCGGTCTAAAACAACTTGTTTCGTTGTATTAAGCACGAATACATGCTTTTCGCGCAGTTAAAAGAGAAAAAGTTTTGACGAGTATCACGTGGAACACTTGTAATACCGATGTGTTGTGATTTAGCTCGTTTCGGTCTAAAACAGCTTGTTTCGCTGTATTAAGCAAGAATACATGCTTTTCGCGCCGTTATAAGAGAAAAAGTTTTGACGCGTATCAGAGGAACACTTGTAAAACCGATGTGTTGTGATTTAGCTCATTTCGGTCTAAAACAGCTTGTTTCGCTGTATTAAGCAAGAATACATGCTTTTCGCGCAGTTATAAGAGAAAAAGTTGACGAGTATCACGTGGATACTTGTAAAACCGATGTGTTCAGATTTAGCTCGTTTCGGTCTAAAACAGCTTGTTTCGTTGTATTAAGCACGAATACATGCTTTTCGCGCACTTATAAGAGAAAAAGTTTTGACGAGTATCACGTGGAACACTTGTAATACCGATGTGTTGTGATTTAGCTCGTTTCGGTTTAAAACAGCTTGTTTCGCTGTATTAAGCAAGAATACATGCTTTTCGCGCAGTTATAAGAGAAAAAGTTTTGACGCGTATCAGAGGAACACTTGTAAAACCGATGTGTTCAGATTTAGCTCGTTTCGGTCTGAAACAGCTTGTTTCGTTGTATTAAGCACGAATACATGCTTTTCGCGCAGTTATAAGAGAAAAAGTTTAGACGCGTATCAGAGGAACACTTGTAAAACCGATGTGTTGTGATTTAGCTCGTTTCGGTGTAAAACAGCTTGTTTCGTAGTATTAAGCAAGAATACATGCTTTTCGCGCAGTTATAAGAGAAAAAGTTTTGACGCGTATTAGAGGAACACTTGTAAAACCTTTGTGTTGTGATTTAGCTCGTTTCGGTCTAAAACAGCTTGTTTCGCTGTATTAAGCAAGAATACACGCTTTTCGCGCAGTTATAAGAGAAAAAGTTTTGACGCGTGTCACAGGGACACTTGGAAAACCGATGTGTTCAGATTTAGCTCGTTTCGGTCTAAAACAACTTGTTTCGTTGTATTAAGCACGAATACATGCTTTACGCGCAGTTATAGAAGAAAAAGTTTTGACGCCTATTAGAGAGACACTTGTAAAACCGATGTGTTCAGATTTAGCTCGTTTCGGTCTAAAACAGCTTGTTTCGTTGTATTAAGCACGAATACATGCTTTTCGCGCAGTTATAAGAGAGAAAGTTTTGACGAGTATCACGTGGATACTTGTAAAACCGATGTGTTCAGATTTAGCTCGTTTTGGTCTAAAACAGCTTGTTTCGTTGTATTAAGCAAGAATACATGCTTTACGCGCATTTATAGAAGAAAAAGTTTTGACGCGTATCAGAGAGACACTTGTAAAACCGATGTGTTGTGATTTAGCTCGTTTCGGTCAAAAACAGCTTGTTTCGTTGTATTAAGCAAGAATACATGCTTTTCGCGCAGTTATAAGAGAAAAAGTTTTGACGAGTATCACGTGGATACTTGTAAAACCGAAGTGTTCAGATTTAGCTCGTTTCGGTCTAAAACAGCTTGTTTCGTTGTATTAAGCACGAATACATGCTTTTCGCGCAGTTATAAGAGAAAACGTTTTGACGAGTATCACGTGGAACACTTGTAATACCGATGTGTTGTGATTTAGCTCGTTTCGGTCTAAAACAGCTTGTTTCGCTGTATTAAGCAAGAATACATGCTTTTCGCGCAGTTATAAGAGAAAAAGTTTTGACGCATATCAGAGGAACACTTGTAAAACCGATGTGTTGTGATTTAGCTCATTTCGGTCTAAAACAGCTTGTTTCGTTGTATTAAGCAAGAATACATGCTTTTCGCGCAGTTATAAGAGGAAAAGTTTTGACGCGTGTCACGGACACCTGTAAAACCGATGTGTTCAGATTTAGCTCGTTTCGGTCTAAAACAGCTTGTTTCGTTGTATTAAGCACGAATACATGCTTTTCGCGCAGTTATAAGAGAAAAAGTTTTGACGAGTATCACGTGGAACACTTGTAATACCGATGTGTTGTGATTTGGCTCGTTTCGGTCTAAAACAGCTTGTTTCGTTGTATTAAGCAAGAATACATGCTTTTCGCGCAGTTATAAGAGAAAAAGTTTTGACGCGTATCAGAGGAACACTTGTAAAACCGATGTGTTCAGATTTAACTCTTTTCGGACTAAAACAGCTTGTTTCGTTGTATTAAGCACGAATACATGCTTTTCGCGCAGTTATAAGAGAAAAAGTTTTGACGCGTATTAGAGAGACACTTGTAAAACCGATGTGTTGTGATTTAGCTCGTTTCGGTCTAAAACAGCTTGTTTCGTTGTATTAAGCAAGAATACATGCTTTTCGCGCAGTTATAAGAGAAAAAGTTTTGACGAGTATCGCGTGGATACTTGTAAAACCGATGTGTTCAGATTTAGCTCGTTTCGGTCAAAAACAGCTTGTTTCGTTGTATTAAGCACGAATACATGCTTTTCGCGCAGTTAAAAGAGAAAAAGTTTTGACGAGTATCACGTGGAACACTTGTAATACCGATGTGTTGTGATTTAGCTCGTTTCGGTCTAAAACAGCTTGTTTCGCTGTATTAAGCAAGAATACATGATTTTCGCGCAGTTATAAGAGAAAAAGTTTTGACGAGTATCGACTGTATTGTAGATACCGACTGTGTGATACTGTCCGTCTCAAAACAACTTGATTCGCTCGTATTAAGCCAAAAACAAGTTGATTCGCTGTATAAAAGCAGTAACTACCAAGTTTTCGCGCAGTTATAAAAGACTTGTAAAACCAAGTGTTGTGATTTAGCTCATTCGGTCTAAAACAGCTTGTTTCGCTGTATTAGGCAAGAATACATGCTTTTCGCGCAGTTATAAGAGAAAAAGTTTTGACGAGTATCACGTGGATACTTGTAAAACCGATGTGTTCAGATTTAGCTCGTTTCGGTCTAAAACAGCTTGTTTCGTTGTATTAAGCAAGAATACATGCTTTTCGCGCAGTTATAAGAGAAAAAGTTTTGACGCGTATTAGAGAGACACTTGTAAAACCGATGTGTTGTGATTTAGCTCGTTTCGGTCTAAAACAGCTTGTTTCGTTGTATTAAGCAAGAATACATGCTTTTCGCGCAGTTATAAGAGAAAAAGTTTTGACGAGTATCACGTGGATACTTGTAAAACCGATGTGTTCAGATTTAGCTCGTTTCGGTCTAAAACAACTTGTTTCGTTGTATTAAGCACGAATACATGCTTTTCGCGCAGTTAAAAGAGAAAAAGTTTTGACGAGTATCACGTGGAACACTTGTAATACCGATGTGTTGTGATTTAGCTCGTTTCGGTCTAAAACAGCTTGTTTCGCTGTATTAAGCAAGAATACATGCTTTTCGCGCCGTTATAAGAGAAAAAGTTTTGACGCGTATCAGAGGAACACTGGTAAAACCGATGTGTTGTGATTTAGCTCGTTTCGGTCTAAAACAGCTTGTTTCGCTGTATTAAGCAAGAATACATGCTTTTCGCGCAGTTATAAGAGAAAAAGTTTTGACGCGTATCAGAGAGACACTTGTAAAACCGATGTGTTGTGATTTAGCTCGTTTCGGTCTAAAACAGCTTGTTTCGTTGTATTAAGCAAGAATACATGCTTTTCGCGCAGTTATAAGAGAAAAAGTTTTGACGAGTATCACGTGGATACTTGTAAAACCGATGTGTTCAGATTTAGCTCGTTTCGGTCAAAAACAGCTTGTTTCGTTGTAATAAGCACGAATACATGCTTTTCGCGCAGTTAAAAGAGAAAAAGTTTTGACGAGTATCACGTGGAACACTTGTAATACCGATGTGTTGTGATTTAGCTCGTTTCGGTCAAAAACAGCTTGTTTCGTTGTATTAAGCAAGAATACATGCTTTTCGCGCAGTTATAAGAGAAAAAGTTTTGACGAGTATCACGTGGAACACTTGTAATACCGATGTGTTGTGATTTAGCTCGTTTCGGTCTAAAACAACTTGATTCGCTGTATTAAGCAAGAATACATGCTTTTCGCGCAGTTATAAAAGAAAAAGTTTTGACGCGTATCAGAGGAACACTTGTAAAACCGATGTGTTGTGATTTAGCTCATTTCGGTCTAAAACAGCTTGTTTCGCTGTATTAAGCAAGAATACATGCTTTTCGCGCAGTTATAAGAGAAAAAGTTTTGACGAGTATCACGTGGATACTTGTAAAACCGATGTGTTCAGATTTAGCTCGTTTCGGTCTAAAACAGCTTGTTTCGTTGTATTAAGCAAGAATACATGCTTTTCGCGCAGTTATAAGAGAAAAAGTTTTGACGCGTATTAGAGAGACACTTGTAAAACCGATGTGTTGTGATTTAGCTCGTTTCGGTCTAAAACAGCTTGTTTCGTTGTATTAAGCAAGAATACATGCTTTTCGCGCAGTTATAAGAGAAAAAGTTTTGACGAGTATCACGTGGATACTTGTAAAACCGATGTGTTCAGATTTAGCTCGTTTCGGTCTAAAACAACTTGTTTCGTTGTATTAAGCACGAATACATGCTTTTCGCGCAGTTAAAAGAGAAAAAGTTTTGACGAGTATCACGTGGAACACTTGAACACCGATGTGTTGTGATTTAGCTCGTTTCGGTCTAAAACAGCTTGTGTCGCTGTATTAAGCAAGAATACATGCTTTTCGCGCCGTTATAAGAGAAAAAGTTTTGACGCGTATCAGAGGAACACTTGTAAAACCGATGTGTTGTGATTTAGCTCATTTCGGTCTGAAACAGCTTGTTTCGCTGTATTAAGCAAGAATACATGCTTTTCGCGCAGTTATAAGAGAAAAAGTTTTGACGCGTATCAAAGGAACACTTGTAAAACCGATGTGTTGTGATTTAGCTCGTTTCGGTCTAAAACAGCTTGTTTCGCTGTATTAAGCAAGAATACATGCTTTTCGCGCAGTTATAAGAGAAAAAGTTTTGACGCGTATCAGAGGAACACTTGTAAAACCGATGTGTTGTGATTTAGGTCGTTTCGGTCTAAAACAGCTTGTTTCGCTGTATTAAGCAAGAATACATGCTTTTCGCGCAGTTATAAGAGAAAAAGTTTTGACGCGTATCAGAGGAACACTTGTAAAACCGATGTGTTCAGATTTAGCTCGTTTCGGTCTAAAACAGCTTGTTTCGTTGTATTAAGCACGAATACATGCTTTACGCGCAGTTATAGATGAAAAAGTTTTGACGCGTATCAGAGACACTTGTAAAGCCGATGTGTTGTGATTTAGCTCGTTTCGGTCTAAAACAGCTTGTTTCGTTGTATTAAGCAAGAATACATGCTTTTCGCGCAGTTATAAGAGAAAAAGTTGACGAGTATCACGTGGATACTTGTAAAACCGATGTGTTCAGATTTAGCTCGTTTCGGTCTAAAACAGCTTGTTTCGTTGTATTAAGCACGAATACATGCTTTTCGCGCAGTTATAAGAGAAAAAGTTTTGACGAGTATCACGTGGAACACTTGTAATACCGATGTGTTGTGATTTAGCTCGTTTCGGTTTAAAACAGCTTGTTTCGATGTATTAAGCAAGAATACATGCTTTTCGCGCAGTTATAAGAGAAAAAGTTTTGACGCGTATCAGAGGAACACTTGTAAAACCGATGTGTTCAGATTTAGCTCGTTTCGGTCTGAAACAGCTTGTTTCGTTGTATTAAGCACGAATACATGCTTTTCGCGCAGTTATAAGAGAAAAAGTTTAGACGCGTATCAGAGGAACACTTGTAAAACCGATGTGTTGTGATTTAGCTCGTTTCGGTGTAAAACAGCTTGTTTCGTAGTATTGAGCAAGAATACATGCTTTTCGCGCAGTTATAAGAGAAAAAGTTTTGACGCGTATTAGAGGAACACTTGTAAAACCTTTGTGTTGTGATTTAGCTCGTTTCGGTCTAAAACAGCTTGTTTCGCTGTATTAAGCAAGAATACATGCTTTTCGCGCAGTTATAAGAGAAAAAGTTTTGACGCGTGTCACAGGGACACTTGGAAAACCGATGTGTTCAGATTTAGCTCGTTTCGGTCTAAAACAACTTGTTTTGTTGTATTAAGCACGAATACATGCTTTACGCGCGGTTATATAAGAAAAATTTTTGACGCCTATTAGAGAGACACTTGTAAAACCGATGTGTTATGATTTAGCTCGTTTCGGTCTAAAACAGCTTGTTTCGTTGTATTAAGCAAGAATACATGCTTTTCGCGCAGTTATAAGAGAGAAAGTTTTGACGAGTATCACGTGGATACTTGTAAAACCGATGTGTTCAGATTTAGCTCGTTTTGGTCTAAAACAGCTTGTTTCGTTGTATTAAGCACGAATACATGCTTTTCGCGCAGTTATAAGAGAAAACGTTTTGACGAGTATCACGTTGAACACTTGTAATACCGATGTGTTGTGATTTAGCTCGTTTCGGTCTAAAACAGCTTGTTTCGCTGTATTAAGCAAGAATACATGCTTTTCGCGCAGTTATAAGAGAAAAAGTTTTGACGCGTATCAGAGGAACACTTGTAAAACCGATGTGTTGTGATTTAGCTCATTTCGGTCTAAAACAGCTTGTTTCGTTGTATTAAGCAAGAATACATGCTTTTCGCGCAGTTATAAGAGAAAAAGTTTTGACGCGTGTCACGGACACCTGTAAAACCGATGTGTTCAGATTTAGCTCGTTTCGGTCTAAAACAGCTTGTTTCGCTGTATTAAGCAAGAATACATGCTTTTCGCGCAGTTATAAAAGAAAAAGTTTTGACGCGTATCAGAGGAACACTTGTAAAACCGATGTGTTGTGATTTAGCTCGTTTCGGTCTAAAACAGGTTGTTTCGCTGTATTAAGCAAGAATACATGCTTTTCGCGCAGTTATAAGAGAAAAAGTTTTGACGCGTATCAGAGGAACACTTGTAAAACCGATGTGTTCAGATTTAGCTCGTTTCGGTCTAAAACAGCTTGTTTCGTTGTATTAAGCACGAATACATGCTTTACGCGCAGTTATAGAAGAAAAAGTTTTGACGCGTATCAGAGACACTTGTAAAACCGATGTGTTGTGATTTAGCTCGTTTCGGTCTAAAACAGCTTGTTTCGTTGTATTAAGCAAGAATACATGCTTTTCGCGCAGTTATAAGAGAAAAAGTTGACGAGTATCACGTGGATACTTGTAAAACCGATGTGTTCAGATTTAGCTCGTTTCGATCTAAAACAGCTTGTTTCGTTGTATTAAGCACGAATACATGCTTTTCGCGCAGTTATAAGAGAAAAAGTTTTGACGAGTATCACGTGGAACACTTGTAATACCGATGTGTTGTGATTTGGCTCGTTTCGGTCTAAAACAGCTTGTTTCGTTGTATTAAGCAAGAATACATGCTTTTCGCGCAGTTATAAGAGAAAAAGTTTTGACGCGTATCAGAGGAACACTTGTAAAACCGATGTGTTCAGATTTAACTCTTTTCGGACTAAAACAGCTTGTTTCGTTGTATTAAGCACGAATACATGCTTTTCGCGCAGTTATAAGAGAAAAAGTTTTGACGCGTATTAGAGAGACACTTGTAAAACCGATGTGTTGTGATTTAGCTCGTTTCGGTCTAAAACAGCTTGTTTCGTTGTATTAAGCAAGAATACATGCTTTTCGCGCAGTTATAAGAGAAAAAGTTTTGACGAGTATCGCGTGGATACTTGTAAAACCGATGTGTTCAGATTTAGCTCGTTTCGGTCAAAAACAGCTTGTTTCGTTGTATTAAGCACGAATACATGCTTTTCGCGCAGTTAAAAGAGAAAAAGTTTTGACGAGTATCACGTGGAACACTTGTAATACCGATGTGTTGTGATTTAGCTCGTTTCGGTCTAAAACAGCTTGTTTCGCTGTATTAAGCAAGAATACATGATTTTCGCGCAGTTATAAGAGAAAAAGTTTTGACGAGTATCACGTGGAACACTTGTAATACCGATGTGTTGTGATTTAGCTCGTTTCGGTCTAAAACAACTTGATTCGCTGTATTAAGCAAGAATACATGTTTTTCGCGCAGTTATAAAAGAAAAAGTTTTGACGCGTATCAGAGGAACACTTGTAAAACCAATGTGTTGTGATTTAGCTCATTTCGGTCTAAAACAGCTTGTTTCGCTGTATTAGGCAAGAATACATGCTTTTCGCGCAGTTATAAGAGAAAAAGTTTTGACGAGTATCACGTGGATACTTGTAAAACCGATGTGTTCAGATTTAGCTCGTTTCGGTCTAAAACAGCTTGTTTCGTTGTATTAAGCAAGAATACATGCTTTTCGCGCAGTTATAAGAGAAAAAGTTTTGACGCGTATTAGAGAGACACTTGTAAAACCGATGTGTTGTGATTTAGCTCGTTTCGGTCTAAAACAGCTTGTTTCGTTGTATTAAGCAAGAATACATGCTTTTCGCGCAGTTATAAGAGAAAAAGTTTTGACGAGTATCACGTGGATACTTGTAAAACCGATGTGTTCAGATTTAGCTCGTTTCGGTCTAAAACAACTTGTTTCGTTGTATTAAGCACGAATACATGCTTTTCGCGCAGTTAAAAGAGAAAAAGTTTTGACGAGTATCACGTGGAACACTTGTAATACCGATGTGTTGTGATTTAGCTCGTTTCGGTCTAAAACAGCTTGTTTCGCTGTATTAAGCAAGAATACATGCTTTTCGCGCCGTTATAAGAGAAAAAGTTTTGACGCGTATCAGAGGAACACTGGTAAAACCGATGTGTTGTGATTTAGCTCGTTTCGGTCTAAAACAGCTTGTTTCGCTGTATTAAGCAAGAATACATGCTTTTCGCGCAGTTATAAGAGAAAAAGTTTTGACGCGTATCAGAGAGACACTTGTAAAACCGATGTGTTGTGATTTAGCTCGTTTCGGTCTAAAACAGCTTGTTTCGTTGTATTAAGCAAGAATACATGCTTTTCGCGCAGTTATAAGAGAAAAAGTTTTGACGAGTATCACGTGGATACTTGTAAAACCGATGTGTTCAGATTTAGCTCGTTTCGGTCAAAAACAGCTTGTTTCGTTGTAATAAGCACGAATACATGCTTTTCGCGCAGTTAAAAGAGAAAAAGTTTTGACGAGTATCACGTGGAACACTTGTAATACCGATGTGTTGTGATTTAGCTCGTTTCGGTCAAAAACAGCTTGTTTCGTTGTATTAAGCAAGAATACATGCTTTTCGCGCAGTTATAAGAGAAAAAGTTTTGACGAGTATCACGTGGAACACTTGTAATACCGATGTGTTGTGATTTAGCTCGTTTCGGTCTAAAACAACTTGATTCGCTGTATTAAGCAAGAATACATGCTTTTCGCGCAGTTATAAAAGAAAAAGTTTTGACGCGTATCAGAGGAACACTTGTAAAACCGATGTGTTGTGATTTAGCTCATTTCGGTCTAAAACAGCTTGTTTCGCTGTATTAAGCAAGAATACATGCTTTTCGCGCAGTTATAAGAGAAAAAGTTTTGACGAGTATCACGTGGATACTTGTAAAACCGATGTGTTCAGATTTAGCTCGTTTCGGTCTAAAACAGCTTGTTTCGTTGTATTAAGCAAGAATACATGCTTTTCGCGCAGTTATAAGAGAAAAAGTTTTGACGCGTATTAGAGAGACACTTGTAAAACCGATGTGTTGTGATTTAGCTCGTTTCGGTCTAAAACAGCTTGTTTCGTTGTATTAAGCAAGAATACATGCTTTTCGCGCAGTTATAAGAGAAAAAGTTTTGACGAGTATCACGTGGATACTTGTAAAACCGATGTGTTCAGATTTAGCTCGTTTCGGTCTAAAACAACTTGTTTCGTTGTATTAAGCACGAATACATGCTTTTCGCGCAGTTAAAAGAGAAAAAGTTTTGACGAGTATCACGTGGAACACTTGAACACCGATGTGTTGTGATTTAGCTCGTTTCGGTCTAAAACAGCTTGTGTCGCTGTATTAAGCAAGAATACATGCTTTTCGCGCCGTTATAAGAGAAAAAGTTTTGACGCGTATCAGAGGAACACTTGTAAAACCGATGTGTTGTGATTTAGCTCATTTCGGTCTGAAACAGCTTGTTTCGCTGTATTAAGCAAGAATACATGCTTTTCGCGCAGTTATAAGAGAAAAAGTTTTGACGCGTATCAAAGGAACACTTGTAAAACCGATGTGTTGTGATTTAGCTCGTTTCGGTCTAAAACAGCTTGTTTCGCTGTATGGGCAAGAATACATGCTTTTCGCGCAGTTATAAGAGAAAAAGTTTTGACGCGTATCAGAGGAACACTTGTAAAACCGATGTGTTGTGATTTAGGTCGTTTCGGTCTAAAACAGCTTGTTTCGCTGTATTAAGCAAGAATACATGCTTTTCGCGCAGTTATAAGAGAAAAAGTTTTGACGCGTATCAGAGGAACACTTGTAAAACCGATGTGTTCAGATTTAGCTCGTTTCGGTCTAAAACAGCTTGTTTCGTTGTATTAAGCACGAATACATGCTTTACGCGCAGTTATAGATGAAAAAGTTTTGACGCGTATCAGAGACACTTGTAAAGCCGATGTGTTGTGATTTAGCTCGTTTCGGTCTAAAACAGCTTGTTTCGTTGTATTAAGCAAGAATACATGCTTTTCGCGCAGTTATAAGAGAAAAAGTTGACGAGTATCACGTGGATACTTGTAAAACCGATGTGTTCAGATTTAGCTCGTTTCGGTCTAAAACAGCTTGTTTCGTTGTATTAAGCACGAATACATGCTTTTCGCGCAGTTATAAGAGAAAAAGTTTTGACGAGTATCACGTGGAACACTTGTAATACCGATGTGTTGTGATTTAGCTCGTTTCGGTTTAAAACAGCTTGTTTCGATGTATTAAGCAAGAATACATGCTTTTCGCGCAGTTATAAGAGAAAAAGTTTTGACGCGTATCAGAGGAACACTTGTAAAACCGATGTGTTCAGATTTAGCTCGTTTCGGTCTGAAACAGCTTGTTTCGTTGTATTAAGCACGAATACATGCTTTTCGCGCAGTTATAAGAGAAAAAGTTTAGACGCGTATCAGAGGAACACTTGTAAAACCGATGTGTTGTGATTTAGCTCGTTTCGGTGTAAAACAGCTTGTTTCGTAGTATTGAGCAAGAATACATGCTTTTCGCGCAGTTATAAGAGAAAAAGTTTTGACGCGTATTAGAGGAACACTTGTAAAACCTTTGTGTTGTGATTTAGCTCGTTTCGGTCTAAAACAGCTTGTTTCGCTGTATTAAGCAAGAATACATGCTTTTCGCGCAGTTATAAGAGAAAAAGTTTTGACGCGTGTCACAGAGACACTTGGAAAACCGATGTGTTCAGATTTAGCTCGTTTCGGTCTAAAACAACTTGTTTTGTTGTATTAAGCACGAATACATGCTTTACGCGCGGTTATATAAGAAAAATTTTTGACGCCTATTAGAGAGACACTTGTAAAACCGATGTGTTATGATTTAGCTCGTTTCGGTCTAAAACAGCTTGTTTCGTTGTATTAAGCAAGAATACATGCTTTTCGCGCAGTTATAAGAGAGAAAGTTTTGACGAGTATCACGTGGATACTTGTAAAACCGATGTGTTCAGATTTAGCTCGTTTTGGTCTAAAACAGCTTGTTTCGTTGTATTAAGCACGAATACATGCTTTTCGCGCAGTTATAAGAGAAAACGTTTTGACGAGTATCACGTTGAACACTTGTAATACCGATGTGTTGTGATTTAGCTCGTTTCGGTCTAAAACAGCTTGTTTCGCTGTATTAAGCAAGAATACATGCTTTTCGCGCAGTTATAAGAGAAAAAGTTTTGACGCGTATCAGAGGAACACTTGTAAAACCGATGTGTTGTGATTTAGCTCATTTCGGTCTAAAACAGCTTGTTTCGTTGTATTAAGCAAGAATACATGCTTTTCGCGCAGTTATAAGAGAAAAAGTTTTGACGCGTGTCACGGACACCTGTAAAACCGATGTGTTCAGATTTAGCTCGTTTCGGTCTAAAACAGCTTGTTTCGCTGTATTAAGCAAGAATACATGCTTTTCGCGCAGTTATAAAAGAAAAAGTTTTGACGCGTATCAGAGGAACACTTGTAAAACCGATGTGTTGTGATTTAGCTCGTTTCGGTCTAAAACAGGTTGTTTCGCTGTATTAAGCAAGAATACATGCTTTTCGCGCAGTTATAAGAGAAAAAGTTTTGACGCGTATCAGAGGAACACTTGTAAAACCGATGTGTTCAGATTTAGCTCGTTTCGGTCTAAAACAGCTTGTTTCGTTGTATTAAGCACGAATACATGCTTTACGCGCAGTTATAGAAGAAAAAGTTTTGACGCGTATCAGAGACACTTGTAAAACCGATGTGTTGTGATTTAGCTCGTTTCGGTCTAAAACAGCTTGTTTCGTTGTATTAAGCAAGAATACATGCTTTTCGCGCAGTTATAAGAGAAAAAGTTGACGAGTATCACGTGGATACTTGTAAAACCGATGTGTTCAGATTTAGCTCGTTTCGATCTAAAACAGCTTGTTTCGTTGTATTAAGCACGAATACATGCTTTTCGCGCAGTTATAAGAGAAAAAGTTTTGACGAGTATCAAGTGGAACACTTGTAATACCGATGTGTTGTGATTTAGCTCGTTTCGGTTTAAAACAGCTTGTTTCGCTGTATTAAGCAAGAATACATGCTTTTCGCGCAGTTATAAGAGAAAAAGTTTTGACGAGTATCACGTGGAACACTTGATATACCGATGTGTTGTGATTTAGCTCGTTTCGGTCTAAAACAACTTGATTCGCTGTATTAAGCAAGAATACATGCTTTTCGCGCAGTTATAAAAGAAAAAGTTTTGACGCGTATCAGAGGAACACTTGTAAAACCGATGTGTTGGGATTTAGCTCATTTCGGTCTAAAACAGCTTGTTTCGCTGTATTAAGCAAGAATACATGCTTTTCGCGCAGTTATAAGAGAAAAAGTTTTGACGAGTATCACGTGGATACTTGTAAAACCGATGTGTTCAGATTTAGCTCGTTTCGGTCTAAAACAGCTTGTTTCGTTGTATTAAGCAAGAATACATGCTTTTCGCGCAGTTATAAGAGAAAAAGTTTTGACGTATCACGTGGAACACTTGTAATACCGATGTGTTGTGATTTAGCTCGTTTCGGTCTAAAACAGCTTGTTTCGTTGTATTAAGCAAGAATACATGCTTTTCGCGCAGTTATAAGAGAGAAAGTTTTGACGAGTATCACGTGGATACTTGTAAAACCGATGTGTTCAGATTTAGCTCGTTTTGGTCTAAAACAGCTTGTTTCGTTGTATTAAGCAAGAATACATGCTTTATGCGCAGTTATAGAAGAAAAAGTTTTGACGCGTATCAGAGAGACACTTGTAAAACCGATGTGTTGTGATTTAGCTCGTTTCGGTCAAAAACAGCTTGTTTCGTTGTATTAAGCAAGAATACATGCTTTTCGCGCAGTTATAAGAGAAAACGTTTTGACGAGTATCACGTTGAACACTTGTAAAACCGATGTGTTGTGATTTAGCTCATTTCGGTCTAAAACAGCTTGTTTCGTTGTATTAAGCAAGAATACATGCTTTTCGCGCAGTTATAGGAGAAAAAGTTTTGACGCGTGTCACGGACACCTGTAAAACCGATGTGTTCAGATTTAGCTCGTTTCGGTCTAAAACAACTTGTTTCGCTGTATTAAGCAAGAATACATGCTTTTCGCGCAGTTATAAAAGAAAAAGTTTTGACGCGTATCAGAGGAACACTTGTAAAACCGATGTGTTGTGATTTAGCTCGTTTCGGTCTAAAACAGCTTGTTTCGCTGTATTAAGCAAGAATACATGCTTTTCGCGCAGTTATAAGAGAAAAAGTTTTGACGCGTATCAGAGGAACACTTGTAAAACCGATGTGTTCAGATTTAGCTCGTTTTGGTCTAAAACAGCTTGTTTCGTTGTATTAAGCACGAATACATGCTTTACGCGCAGGTATAGGAGAAAAAGTTTTGACGCGTATCAGAGACACTTGTAAAACCGATGTGTTGTGATTTTGCTCGTTTCGGTCTAAAACAGCTTGTTTCGTTGTATTAAGCAAGAATACATGCTTTTCGCGCAGTTATAAGAGAAAAAGTTGACGAGTATCACGTGGATACTTGTAAAACCGATGTGTTCAGATTTAGCTCGTTTCGGTCTAAAACAGCTTGTTTCGTTGTATTAAGCACGAATACATGCTTTTCGCGCAGTTATAAGAGAAAAAGTTTTGACGAGTATCAGAGGAACACTTGTAAAACCGATGTGTTGTGATTTAGCTCATTTCGGTCTAAAACAGCTTGTTTCGCTGTATTAAGCAAGAATACATGCTTTTCGCGCAGTTATAAGAGAAAACGTTTTGACGAGTATCACGTGGATACTTGTAAAACCGAAGTGTTCAGATTTAGCTCGTTTCGGTCTAAAACAGCTTGTTTCGTTGTATTAAGCAAGAATACATGCTTTTCGCGCAGTTATAAGAGAAAAAGTTTTGACGCGTATTAGAGAGACACTTGTAAAACCGATGTGTTGTGATTTAGCTCGTTTCGGTCTAAAACAGCTTGTTTCGTTGTATTAGGCAAGAATACATGCTTTTCGCGCAGTTATAAGAGAAAAAGTTTTGACGAGTATCACGTGGATACTTGTAAAACCGATGTGTTCAGATTTAGCTCGTTTCGGTCTAAAACAACTTGTTTCGTTGTATTAAGCACGAATACATGCTTTTCGCGCAGTTAAAAGAGAAAACGTTTTGACGAGTATCACGTGGAACACTTGTAATACCGATGTGTTGTGATTTAGCTCGTTTCGGTCTAAAACAGCTTGTTTCGCTGTATTAAGCAAGAATACATGCTTTTCGCGCCCTTATAAGAGAAAAAGTTTTGACGCGTATCAGAGGAACACTTGTAAAACCGATGTGTTGTGATTTAGGTCATTTCGGTCTAAAACAGCTTGTTTCGCTGTATTAAGCAAGAATACATGCTTTTCGCGCAGTTATAAGAGAAAAAGTTTTGACGCGTATCAGAGGAACACTTGTAAAACCGTTGTGTTGTGATTTAGCTCGTTTCGGTCTAAAACAGCTTGTTTCGCTGTATTAAGCAAGAATACATGCTTTTCGCGCAGTTATAAGAGAAAAAGTTTTGACGCGTATCAGAGGAACACTTGTAAAACCGATGTGTTCAGATTTAGCTCGTTTCGGTCTAAAACAGCTTGTTTCGTTGTATTAAGCACGAATACATGCTTTACGCGCAGTTATAGATGAAAAAGTTTTGACGCGTATCAGAGACACTTGTAAAACCGATGTGATGTGATTTAGCTCGTTTCGGTCTAAAACAGCTTGTTTCGTTGTATTAAGCAAGAATACATGCTTTTCGCGCAGTTATAAGAGAAAAAGTTGACGAGTATCACGTGGATACTTGTGAAACCGATGTGTTCAGATTTAGCTCGTTTCGGTCTAAAACAGCTTGTTTCGTTGTATTAAGCACGAATACATGCTTTTCGCGCAGTTATAAGAGAAAAAGTTTTGACGAGTATCACGTGGAACACTTGTAATACCGATGTGTTGTGATTTAGCTCGTTTCGGTTTAAAACAGCTTGTTTCGCTGTATTAAGCAAGAATACATGCTTTTCGCGCAGTTATAAGAGAAAAAGTTTTGACGCGTATCAGAGGAACACTTGTAAAACCGATGTGTTCAGATTTAGCTCGTTTCGGTCTGAAACAGCTTGTTTCGTTGTATTAAGCACGAATACATGCTTTTCGCGCAGTTATAAGAGAAAAAGTTTAGACGCGTATCAGAGGAACACTTGTAAAACCGATGTGTTGTGATTTAGCTCGTTTCGGTGTAAAACAGCTTGTTTCGTAGTATTGAGCAAGAATACATGCTTTTCGCGCAGTTATAAGAGAAAAAGTTTTGACGCGTATTAGAGGAACACTTGTAAAACCTTTGTGTTGTGATTTAGCTCGTTTCGGTCTAAAACAGCTTGTTTCGCTGTATTAAGCAAGAATACATGCTTTTCGCGCAGTTATAAGAGAAAAAGTTTTGACGCGTGTCACAGGGACACTTGGAAAACCGATGTGTTCAGATTTAGCTCGTTTCGGTCTAAAACAACTTGTTTCGTTGTATTAAGCACGAATACATGCTTTACGCGCAGTTATAGAAGAAAAAGTTTTGACGCCTATTAGAGAGACACTTGTAAAACCGATGTGTTGTGATTTAGCTCGTTTCGGTCTAAAACAGCTTGTTTCGTTGTATTAAGCAAGAATACATGCTTTTCGCGCAGTTATAAGAGAGAAAGTTTTGACGAGTATCACGTGGATACTTGTAAAACCGATGTGTTCAGATTTAGCTCGTTTTGGTCTAAAACAGCTTGTTTCGTTGTATTAAGCAAGAATACATGCTTTACGCGCAGTTATAGAAGAAAAAGTTTTGACGCGTATCAGAGAGACACTTGTAAAACCGATGTGTTGTGATTTAGCTCGTTTCGGTCAAAAACAGCTTGTTTCGTTGTATTAAGCAAGAATACATGCTTTTCGCGCAGTTATAAGAGAAAACGTTTTGACGTATCACGTGGATACTTGTAAAACCGAAGTGTTCAGATTTAGCTCGTTTCGGTCTAAAACAGCTTGTTTCGTTGTATTAAGCACGAATACATGCTTTTCGCGCAGTTATAAGAGAAAACGTTTTGACGAGTATCACGTTGAACACTTGTAAAACCGATGTGTTGTGATTTAGCTCATTTCGGTCTAAAACAGCTTGTTTCGTTGTATTAAGCAAGAATACATGCTTTTCGCGCAGTTATAAGAGAAAAAGTTTTGACGCGTGTCACGGACACCTGTAAAACCGATGTGTTCAGATTTAGCTCGTTTCGGTCTAAAACAGCTTGTTTCGCTGTATTAAGCAAGAATACATGCTTTTCGCGCAGTTATAAAAGAAAAAGTTTTGACGCGTATCAGAGGAACACTTGTAAAACCGATGTGTTGTGATTTAGCTCGTTTCGGTCTAAAACAGCTTGTTTCGCTGTATTAAGCAAGAATACATGCTTTTCGCGCAGTTATAAGAGAAAAAGTTTTGACGCGTATCAGAGGAACACTTGTAAAACCGATGTGTTCAGATTTAGCTCGTTTCGGTCTAAAACAGCTTGTTTCGTTGTATTAAGCACGAATACATGCTTTACGCGCAGTTATAGAAGAAAAAGTTTTGACGCGTATCAGAGACACTTGTAAAACCGATGTGTTGTGATTTTGCTCGTTTCGGTCTAAAACAGCTTGTTTCGTTGTATTAAGCAAGAATACATGCTTTTCGCGCAGTTATAAGAGAAAAAGTTGACGAGTATCACGTGGGTACTTGTAAAACCGATGTGTTCAGATTTAGCTCGTTTCGGTCTAAAACAGCTTGTTTCGTTGTATTAAGCACGAATACATGCTTTTCGCGCAGTTATAAGAGAAAAAGTTTTGACGAGTATCACGTGGAACACTTGTAATACCGATGTGTTGTGATTTAGCTCGTTTCGGTTTAAAACAGCTTGTTTCGCTGTATTAAGCAAGAATACATGCTTTTCGCGCAGTTATAAAAGAAAAAGTTTTGACGCGTATCAGAGGAACACTTGTAAAACCGATGTGTTGTGATTTAGCTCGTTTCGGTCTAAAACAGCTTGTTTCGCTGTATTAAGCAAGAATACATGCTTTTCGCGCAGTTATAAGAGAAAAAAATTTGACGCGTATCAGAGGAACATTTGTAAAACCGATGTGTTCAGATTTAGCTCGTTTCGGTCTAAAACAGCTTGTTTCGTTGTATTAAGCAAGAATACATGCTTTTCGCGCAGTTATAAGAGAAAAAGTTTTGACGCCTATTAGAGAGACACTTGTAAAACCGATGTGTTGTGATTTAGCTCGTTTCGGTCTAAAACAGCTTGTTTCGTTGTATTAAGCAAGAATACATGCTTTTCGCGCAGTTATAAGAGAAAAAGTTTTGACGAGTATCACGTGGATACTTGTAAAACCGATGTGTTCAGATTTAGCTCGTTTCGGTCAAAAACAGCTTGTTTCGTTGTATTAAGCACGAATACATGCTTTTCGCGCAGTTAAAAGAGAAAAAGTTTTGACGAGTATCACGTGGAACACTTGTAATACCGATGTGTTGTGATTTACCTCGTTTCGGTCTAAAACAGCTTGTTTCGCTGTATTAAGCAAGAATACATGCTTTTCGCGCAGTTATAAGAGAAAAAGTTTTGACGAGTATCACGTGGAACACTTGATATACCGATGTGTTGTGATTTAGCTCGTTTCGGTCTAAAACAACTTGATTCGCTGTATTAAGCAAGAATACATGCTTTTCGCGCAGTTATAAACGAAAAAGTTTTGACGCGTATCAGAGGAACACTTGTAAAACCGATGTGTTGTGATTTAGCTCGTTTCGGTCTAAAACAGCTTGTTTCGTTGTATTAAGCAAGAATACATGCTTTTCGCGCAGTTATAAGAGAAAAAGTTTTGACGAGTATCACGTGGATACTTGTAAAACCGATGTGTTCAGATTTAGCTCGTTTCGGTCTAAAACAGCTTGTTTCGTTGTATTAAGCACGAATACATGCTTTTCGCGCAGTTAAAAGAGAAAAAGTTTTGACGAGTATCACGTGGAACACTTGTAATACCGATGTGTTGTGATTTAGCTCGTTTCGGTCTAAAACAGCTTGTTTCGCTGTATTAAGGAAGAATACATGCTTTTCGCGCCGTTATAAGAGAAAAAGTTTTGACGCGTATCAGAGGAACACTTGTAAAACCGATGTGTTGTGATTTAGCTCATTTCGGTCTAAAACAGCTTGTTTCGCTGTATTAAGCAAGAATACATGCTTTTCGCGCAGTTATAAGAGAAAAAGTTTTGACGCGTATCAGAGGAACACTTGTAAAACCGATGTGTTGTGATTTAGCTCGTTTCGGTCTAAAACAGCTTGTTTCGCTGTATTAAGCAAGAATACATGCTTTTCGCGCATTTATAAGAGAAAAAGTTTTGACGCGTATCAGAGGAACACTTGTAAAACCGATGTGTTGTGATTTAGCTCGTTTCGGTCTAAAACAGCTTGTTTCGCTGTATTAAGCAAGAATACATGCTTTTCGCGCAGTTATAAGAGAAAAAGTTTTGACGCGTATCAGAGGAACACTTGTAAAACCGATGTGTTCAGATTTAGCTTGTTTCGGTCTAAAACAGCTTGTTTCGTTGTATTAAGCACGAATACATGCTTTACGCGCAGTTATAGAAGAAAAAGTTTTGACGCGTATCAGAGACACTTGTAAAACCGATGTGTTGTGATTTAGCTCGTTTCGGTCTAAAACAGCTTGTTTCGTTGTATTAAGCAAGAATACATGCTTTACGCGCAGTTATAGAAGAAAAAGTTTTGACGCGTATCAGAGAGACACTTGTAAAACCTATGTGTTGTGATTTAGCTCGTTTCGGTCAAAAACAGCTTGTTTCGTTGTATTAAGCAAGAATACATGCTTTTCGCGCAGTTATAAGAGAAAAAGTTTTGACGTATCACGTGGATACTTGTAAAACCGAAGTGTTCAGATTTAGCTCGTTTCGGTCTAAAACAGCTTGTTTCGTTGTATTAAGCACGAATACATGCTTTTCGCGCAGTTATAAGAGAAAACGTTTTGACGAGTATCACGTTGAACACTTGTAATACCGATGTGTTGTGATTTAGCTCGTTTCGGTCTAAAACAGCTTGTTTCGTTGTATTAAGCAAGAATACATGCTTTTCGCGCAGTTATAAGAGAAAAAGTTTTGACGAGTATCACGTGGATACTTGTAAAACCGATGTGTTCAGATTTAGCTCGTTTCGGTCAAAAACAGCTTGTTTCGTTGTATTAAGCACGAATACATGCTTTCCGCGCAGTTAAAAGAGAAAAAGTTTTGACGAGTATCACGTGGAACACTTGTAATACCGACGTGTTGTGATTTAGCTCGTTTCGGTCTAAAACAGCTTGTTTCGCTGTATTAAGCAAGAATACATGCTTTTCGCGCAGTTATAAGAGAAAAAGTTTTGACGAGTATCACGTGGAACACTTGTAATACCGATGTGTTGTGATTTAGCTCGTTTCGGTCTAAAACAACTTGATTCGCTGTATTAAGCAAGAATACATGCTTTTCGCGCAGTTATAAAAGAAAAAGTTTTTACGCGTATCAGAGGAACACTTGTAAAACCGATGTGTTCTGATTTAGCTCATTTCGGTCTAAAACAGCTTGTTTCGCAGTATTACGCAAGAATACATGCTTTTCGCGCAGTTATAAGAGAAAAAGTTTTGACGAGTATCACGTGGATACTTGTAAAACCGATGTGTTCAGATTTAGCTCGTTTCGGTCTAAAACAGCTTGTTTCGTTGTATTAAGCAAGAATACATGCTTTTCGCGCAGTTATAAGAGAAAAAGTTTTGACGCGTATTAGAGAGACACTTGTAAAACCGATGTGTTGTGATTTAGCTCGTTTCGGTCTAAAACAGCTTGTTTCGTTGTATTAAGCAAGAATACATGCTTTTCGCGCAGTTCTAAGAGAAAAAGTTTTGACGAGTATCACGTGGATACTTGTAAAACCGATGTGTTCAGATTTAGCTCGTTTCGGTCTAAAACAACTTGTTTCGTTGTATTAAGCACGAATACATGCTTTTCGCGCAGTTAAAAGAGAAAAAGTTTTGACGAGTATCACGTGGAACACTTGTAATACCGATGTGTTGTGATTTAGCTCGTTTCGGTCTAAAACAGCTTGTTTCGCTGTATTAAGCAAGAATACATGCTTTTCGCGCCCTTATAAGAGAAAAAGTTTTGACGCGTATCAGAGGAACACTTGTAAAACCGATGTGTTGTGATTTAGCTCGTTTCGGTCTAAAACAGCTTGTTTCGCTGTATTAAGCAAGAATACATTTTTTTCGCGCAGTTATAAGAGAAAAAGTTTCGACGCGTATCAGAGGAACACTTGTAAAACCGATGTGTTGTGATTTAGCTCGTTTCGGTCTAAAACAGCTTGTTTCGCTGTATTAAGCAAGAATACATGCTTTTCGCGCAGTTATAAGAGAAAAAGTTTTGACGCGTATCAGAGGAACACTTGTAAAACCGATGTGTTCAGATTTAGCTCGTTTCGGTCTAAAACAGCTTGTTTCGTTGTATTAAGCACGAATACATGCTTTACGCGCAGTTATAGATGAAAAAGTTTTGACGCGTATCAGACACACTTGTAAAACCGATGTGTTGTGATTTAGCTCGTTTCGGTCTAAAACAGCTTGTTTCGTTGTATTAAGCAAGAATACATGCTTTTCGCGCAGTTATAAGAGAAAAAGTTGACGAGTATCACGTGGATACTTGTGAAACCGATGTGTTCAGATTTAGCTCGTTTCGGTCTAAAACAGCTTGTTTCGTTGTATTAAGCACGAATACATGCTTTTCGCGCAGTTATAAGAGAAAAAGTTTTGACGAGTATCACGTGGAACACTTGTAATACCGATGTGTTGTGATTTAGCTCGTTTCGGTTTAAAACAGCTTGTTTCGCTGTATTAAGCAAGAATACATGCTTTTCGCGCAGTTATAAGAGAAAAAGTTTTGACGCGTATCAGAGGAACACTTGTAAAACCGATGTGTTCAGATTTAGCTCGTTTCGGTCTGAAACAGCTTGTTTCGTTGTATTAAGCACGAATACATGCTTTTCGCGCAGTTATAAGAGAAAAAGTTTAGACGCGTATCAGAGGAACACTTGTAAAACCGATGTGTTGTGATTTAGCTCGTTTCGGTGTAAAACAGCTTGTTTCGTAGTATTGAGCAAGAATACATGCTTTTCGCGCAGTTATAAGAGAAAAAGTTTTGACGCGTATTAGAGGAACACTTGTAAAACCTTTGCGTTGTGATTTAGCTCGTTTCGGTCTAAAACAGCTTGTTTCGCTGTATTAAGCAAGAATACATGCTTTTCGCGCAGTTATAAGAGAAAAAGTTTTGACGTATCACGTGGATACTTGTAAAACCGAAGTGTTCAGATTTAGCTCGTTTCGGTCTAAAACAGCTTGTTTCGTTGTATTAAGCACGAATACATGCTTTTCGCGCAGTTATAAGAGAAAACGTTTTGACGAGTATCACGTTGAACACTTGTAAAACCGATGTGTTGTGATTTAGCTCATTTCGGTCTAAAACAGCTTGTTTCGTTGTATTAAGCAAGAATACATGCTTTTCGCGCAGTTATAAGAGAAAAAGTTTTGACGCGTGTCACGGACACCTGTAAAACCGATGTGTTCAGATTTAGCTCGTTTCGGTCTAAAACAGCTTGTTTCGCTGTATTAAGCAAGAATACATGCTTTTCGCGCAGTTATAAAAGAAAAAGTTTTGACGCGTATCAGAGGAACACTTGTAAAACCGATGTGTTGTGATTTAGCTCGTTTCGGTCTAAAACAGCTTGTTTCGCTGTATTAAGCAAGAATACATGCTTTTCGCGCAGTTATAAGAGAAAAAGTTTTGACGCGTATCAGAGGAACACTTGTAAAACCGATGTGTTCAGATTTAGCTCGTTTCGGTCTAAAACAGCTTGTTTCGTTGTATTAAGCACGAATACATGCTTTACGCGCAGTTATAGAAAAAAAAGTTTTGACGCGTATCAGAGACACTTGTAAAACCGATGTGTTGTGATTTTGCTCGTTTCGGTCTAAAACAGCTTGTTTCGTTGTATTAAGCAAGAATACATGCTTTTCGCGCAGTTATAAGAGAAAAAGTTGACGAGTATCACGTGGGTACTTGTAAAACCGATGTGTTCAGATTTAGCTCGTTTCGGTCTAAAACAGCTTGTTTCGTTGTATTAAGCACGAATACATGCTTTTCGCGCAGTTATAAGAGAAAAAGTTTTGACGAGTATCACGTGGAACACTTGTAATACCGATGTGTTGTGATTTAGCTCGTTTCGGTTTAAAACAGCTTGTTTCGCTGTATTAAGCAAGAATACATGCTTTTCGCGCAGTTATAAAAGAAAAAGTTTTGACGCGTATCAGAGGAACACTTGTAAAACCGATGTGTTGTGATTTAGCTCGTTTCGGTCTAAAACAGCTTGTTTCGCTGTATTAAGCAAGAATACATGCTTTTCGCGCAGTTATAAGAGAAAAAAATTTGACGCGTATCAGAGGAACATTTGTAAAACCGATGTGTTCAGATTTAGCTCGTTTCGGTCTAAAACAGCTTGTTTCGTTGTATTAAGCAAGAATACATGCTTTTCGCGCAGTTATAAGAGAAAAAGTTTTGACGCCTATTAGAGAGACACTTGTAAAACCGATGTGTTGTGATTTAGCTCGTTTCGGTCTAAAACAGCTTGTTTCGTTGTATTAAGCAAGAATACATGCTTTTCGCGCAGTTATAAGAGAAAAAGTTTTGACGAGTATCACGTGGATACTTGTAAAACCGATGTGTTCAGATTTAGCTCGTTTCGGTCAAAAACAGCTTGTTTCGTTGTATTAAGCACGAATACATGCTTTTCGCGCAGTTAAAAGAGAAAAAGTTTTGACGAGTATCACGTGGAACACTTGTAATACCGATGTGTTGTGATTTAGCTCGTTTCGGTCTAAAACAGCTTGTTTCGCTGTATTAAGCAAGAATACATGCTTTTCGCGCAGTTATAAGAGAAAAAGTTTTGACGAGTATCACGTGGAACACTTGATATACCGATGTGTTGTGATTTAGCTCGTTTCGGTCTAAAACAACTTGATTCGCTGTATTAAGCAAGAATACATGCTTTTCGCGCAGTTATAAACGAAAAAGTTTTGACGCGTATCAGAGGAACACTTGTAAAACCGATGTGTTGTGATTTAGCTCGTTTCGGTCTAAAACAGCTTGTTTCGTTGTATTAAGCAAGAATACATGCTTTTCGCGCAGTTATAAGAGAAAAAGTTTTGACGAGTATCACGTGGATACTTGTAAAACCGATGTGTTCAGATTTAGCTCGTTTCGGTCTAAAACAGCTTGTTTCGTTGTATTAAGCACGAATACATGCTTTTCGCGCAGTTAAAAGAGAAAAAGTTTTGACGAGTATCACGTGGAACACTTGTAATACCGATGTGTTGTGATTTAGCTCGTTTCGGTCTAAAACAGCTTGTTTCGCTGTATTAAGGAAGAATACATGCTTTTCGCGCCGTTATAAGAGAAAAAGTTTTGACGCGTATCAGAGGAACACTTGTAAAACCGATGTGTTGTGATTTAGCTCATTTCGGTCTAAAACAGCTTGTTTCGCTGTATTAAGCAAGAATACATGCTTTTCGCGCAGTTATAAGAGAAAAAGTTTTGACGCGTATCAGAGGAACACTTGTAAAACCGATGTGTTGTGATTTAGCTCGTTTCGGTCTAAAACAGCTTGTTTCGCTGTATTAAGCAAGAATACATGCTTTTCGCGCATTTATAAGAGAAAAAGTTTTGACGCGTATCAGAGGAACACTTGTAAAACCGATGTGTTGTGATTTAGCTCGTTTCGGTCTAAAACAGCTTGTTTCGCTGTATTAAGCAAGAATACATGCTTTTCGCGCAGTTATAAGAGAAAAAGTTTTGACGCGTATCAGAGGAACACTTGTAAAACCGATGTGTTCAGATTTAGCTTGTTTCGGTCTAAAACAGCTTGTTTCGTTGTATTAAGCACGAATACATGCTTTACGCGCAGTTATAGAAGAAAAAGTTTTGACGCGTATCAGAGACACTTGTAAAACCGATGTGTTGTGATTTAGCTCGTTTCGGTCTAAAACAGCTTGTTTCGTTGTATTAAGCAAGAATACATGCTTTACGCGCAGTTATAGAAGAAAAAGTTTTGACGCGTATCAGAGAGACACTTGTAAAACCTATGTGTTGTGATTTAGCTCGTTTCGGTCAAAAACAGCTTGTTTCGTTGTATTAAGCAAGAATACATGCTTTTCGCGCAGTTATAAGAGAAAAAGTTTTGACGTATCACGTGGATACTTGTAAAACCGAAGTGTTCAGATTTAGCTCGTTTCGGTCTAAAACAGCTTGTTTCGTTGTATTAAGCACGAATACATGCTTTTCGCGCAGTTATAAGAGAAAACGTTTTGACGAGTATCACGTTGAACACTTGTAATACCGATGTGTTGTGATTTAGCTCGTTTCGGTCTAAAACAGCTTGTTTCGTTGTATTAAGCAAGAATACATGCTTTTCGCGCAGTTATAAGAGAAAAAGTTTTGACGAGTATCACGTGGATACTTGTAAAACCGATGTGTTCAGATTTAGCTCGTTTCGGTCAAAAACAGCTTGTTTCGTTGTATTAAGCACGAATACATGCTTTCCGCGCAGTTAAAAGAGAAAAAGTTTTGACGAGTATCACGTGGAACACTTGTAATACCGACGTGTTGTGATTTAGCTCGTTTCGGTCTAAAACAGCTTGTTTCGCTGTATTAAGCAAGAATACATGCTTTTCGCGCAGTTATAAGAGAAAAAGTTTTGACGAGTATCACGTGGAACACTTGTAATACCGATGTGTTGTGATTTAGCTCGTTTCGGTCTAAAACAACTTGTTTCGCTGTATTAAGCAAGAATACATGCTTTTCGCGCAGTTATAAGAGAAAAAGTTTTGACGAGTATCACGTGGATACTTGTAAAACCGATGTGTTCAGATTTAGCTCGTTTCGGTCTAAAACAGCTTGTTTCGTTGTATTAAGCAAGAATACATGCTTTTCGCGCAGTTATAAGAGAAAAAGTTTTGACGCGTATTAGAGAGACACTTGTAAAACCGATGTGTTGTGATTTAGCTCGTTTCGGTCTAAAACAGCTTGTTTCGTTGTATTAAGCAAGAATACATGCTTTTCGCGCAGTTCTAAGAGAAAAAGTTTTGACGAGTATCACGTGGATACTTGTAAAACCGATGTGTTCAGATTTAGCTCGTTTCGGTCTAAAACAACTTGTTTCGTTGTATTAAGCACGAATACATGCTTTTCGCGCAGTTAAAAGAGAAAAAGTTTTGACGAGTATCACGTGGAACACTTGTAATACCGATGTGTTGTGATTTAGCTCGTTTCGGTCTAAAACAGCTTGTTTCGCTGTATTAAGCAAGAATACATGCTTTTCGCGCCTTTATAAGAGAAAAAGTTTTGACGCGTATCAGAGGAACACTTGTAAAACCGATGTGTTGTGATTTAGCTCATTTCGGTCTAAAACAGCTTGTTTCGCTGTATTAAGCAAGAATACATGCTTTTCGCGCAGTTATAAGAGAAAAAGTTTTGACGCGTATCAGAGGAACACTTGTAAAACCGATGTGTTGTGATTTAGCTCGTTTCGGTCTAAAACAGCTTGTTTCGCTGTATTAAGCAAGAATACATTTTTTTCGCGCAGTTATAAGAGAAAAAGTTTCGACGCGTATCAGAGGAAAACTTGTAAAACCGATGTGTTGTGATTTAGCTCGTTTCGGTCTAAAACAGCTTGTTTCGCTGTATTAAGCAAGAATACATGCTTTTCGCGCAGTTATAAGAGAAAAAGTTTTGACGCGTATCAGAGGAACACTTGTAAAACCGATGTGTTCAGATTTAGCTCGTTTCGGTCTAAAACAGCTTGTTTCGTTGTATTAAGCACGAATACATGCTTTACGCGCAGTTATAGATGAAAAAGTTTTGACGCGTATCAGAGACACTTGTAAAACCGATGTGTTGTGATTTAGCTCGTTTCGGTCTAAAACAGCTTGTTTCGTTGTATTAAGCAAGAATACATGCTTTTCGCGCAGTTATAAGAGAAAAAGTTGACGAGTATCACGTGGATACTTGTGAAACCGATGTGTTCAGATTTAGCTCGTTTCGGTCTAAAACAGCTTGTTTCGTTGTATTAAGCACGAATACATGCTTTTCGCGCAGTTATAAGAGAAAAAGTTTTGACGAGTATCACGTGGAACACTTGTAATACCGATGTGTTGTGATTTAGCTCGTTTCGGTTTAAAACAGCTTGTTTCGCTGTATTAAGCAAGAATACATGCTTTTCGCGCAGTTATAAGAGAAAAAGTTTTGACGCGTATCAGAGGAACACTTGTAAAACCGATGTGTTCAGATTTAGCTCGTTTCGGTCTGAAACAGCTTGTTTCGTTGTATTAAGCACGAATACATGCTTTTCGCGCAGTTATAAGAGAAAAAGTTTAGACGCGTATCAGAGGAACACTTGTAAAACCGATGTGTTGTGATTTAGCTCGTTTCGGTGTAAAACAGCTTGTTTCGTAGTATTGAGCAAGAATACATGCTTTTCGCGCAGTTATAAGAGAAAAAGTTTTGACGCGTATTAGAGGAACACTTGTAAAACCTTTGCGTTGTGATTTAGCTCGTTTCGGTCTAAAACAGCTTGTTTCGCTGTATTAAGCAAGAATACATGCTTTTCGCGCAGTTATAAGAGAAAAAGTTTTGACGCGTGTCACAGGGACACTTGGAAAACCGATGTGTTCAGATTTAGCTCGTTTCGGTCTAAAACAACTTGTTTCGTTGTATTAAGCACGAATACATGCTTTACGCGCAGTTATAGAAGAAAAAGTTTTGACGCCTATTAGAGAGACACTTGTAAAACCGATGTGTTGTGATTTAGCTCGTTTCGGTCTAAAACAGCTTGTTTCGTTGTATTAAGCAAGAATACATGCTTTTCGCGCAGTTATAAGAGAGAAAGTTTTGACGAGTATCACGTGGATACTTGTAAAACCGATGTGTTCAGATTTAGCTCGTTTTGGTCTAAAACAGCTTGTTTCGTTGTATTAAGCAAGAATACATGCTTTACGCGCAGTTATAGAAGAAAAAGTTTTGACGCGTATCAGAGAGACACTTGTAAAACCGATGTGTTGTGATTTAGCTCGTTTCGGTCAAAAACAGCTTGTTTCGTTGTATTAAGCAAGAATACATGCTTTTCGCGCAGTTATAAGAGAAAAAGTTTTGACGCGTGTCACGGACACCTGTAAAACCGATGTGTTCAGATTTAGCTCGTTTCGGTCTTAAACAGCTTGTTTCGCTGTATTAAGCAAGAATACATGCTTTTCGCGCAGTTATAAAAGAAAAAGTTTTGACGCGTATCAGAGGAACACTTGTAAAACCGATGTGTTGTGATTTAGCTCGTTTCGGTCTAAAACAGCTTGTTTCGCTGTATTAAGCAAGAATACATGCTTTTCGCGCAGTTATAAGAGAAAAAGTTTTGACGCGTATCAGAGGAACACTTGTAAAACCGATGTGTTCAGATTTAGCTCGTTTCGGTCTAAAACAGCTTGTTTCGTTGTATTAAGCACGAATACATGCTTTACGCGCAGTTATAGAAGAAAAAGTTTTGACGCGTATCAGAGACACTTGTAAAACCGATGTGTTGTGATTTTGCTCGTTTCGGTCTAAAACAGCTTGTTTCGTTGTATTAAGCAAGAATACTTGCTTTTCGCGCAGTTATAAGAGAAAAAGTTGACGAGTATCACGTGGATACTTGTAAAACCGATGTGTTCAGATTTAGCTCGTTTCGGTCTAAAACAGCTTGTTTCGTTGTATTAAGCACGAATACATGCTTTTCGCGCAGTTATAAGAGAAAAAGTTTTGACGAGTATCACGTGGAACACTTGTAATACCGATGTGTTGTGATTTAGCTCGTTTCGGTTTAAAACAGCTTGTTTCGCTGTATTAAGCAAGAATACATGCTTTTCGCGCAGTTATAAGAGAAAAACTTTTGACGAGTATCACGTGGAACACTTGATATACCGATGTGTTGTGATTTAGCTCGTTTCGGTCTAAAACAACTTGATTCGCTGTATTAAGCAAGAATACATGCTTTTCGCGCAGTTATAAAAGAAAAAGTTTTGACGCGTATCAGAGGAACACTTGTAAAACCGATGTGTTGTGATTTAGCTCATTTCGGTCTAAAACGGCTTGTTTCGCTGTAGTAAGCAAGAATACATGCTTTTCGCGCAGTTATAAGAGAAAAAGTTTTGACGAGTATCACGTGGATACTTGTAAAACCGATGTGTTCAGATTTAGCTCGTTTCGGTCTAAAACAGCTTGTTTCGTTGTATTAAGCAAGAATACATGCTTTTCGCGCAGTTATAAGAGAAAAAGTTTTGACGCGTATTAGAGAGACACTTGTAAAACCGATGTGTTGTGATTTAGCTCGTTTCGGTCTAAAACAGCTTGTTTCGTTGTATTAAGCAAGAATACATGCTTTTCGCACAGTTATAAGAGAAAAAGTGTTGACGAGTATCACGTGGATACTTGTAAAACCGATGTGTTCAGATTTAGCTCGTTTCGGTCTAAAACAGCTTGTTTCGTTGTATTAAGCACGAATACATGCTTTTCGCGCAGTTAAAAGAGAAAACGTTTTGACGAGTATCACGTGGACCACTTGTAATACCGATGTGTTGTGATTTAGCTCGTTTCGGTCTAAAACAGCTTGTTTCGCTGTATTAAGGAAGAATACATGCTTTTCGCGCCGTTATAAGAGAAAAAGTTTTGACGCGTATCAGAGGAACACTTGTAAAACCGATGTGTTGTGATTTAGCTCATTTCGGTCTAAAACAGCTTGTTTCGCTGTATTAAGCAAGAATACATGCTTTTCGCGCAGTTATAAGAGAAAAAGTTTTGACGCGTATCAGAGGAACACTTGTAAAACCGATGTGTTGTGATTTAGCTCGTTTCGGTCTAAAACAGCTTGTTTCGCTGTATTAAGCAAGAATACATGCTTTTCGCGCATTTATAAGAGAAAAAGTTGACGAGTATCACGTGGATACTTGTAAAACCGATGTGTTCAGATTTAGCTCGTTTCGGTCTAAAACAGCTTGTTTCGTTGTATTAAGCACGAATACATGCTTTTCGCGCAGTTATAAGAGAAAAAGTTTTGACGAGTATCACGTGGAACACTTGTAATACCGATGTGTTGTGATTTAGCTCTTTTCGGTTTAAAACAGCTTGTTTCGCTGTATTAAGCAAGAATACATGCTTTTCGCGCAGTTATAAGAGAAAAAGTTTTGACGCGTATCAGAGGAATACTTGTAAAACCGATGTGTTGTGATTTAGCTCGTTTCGGTCTAAAACAGCTTGTTTCGCTGTATTAAGCAAGAATACATGCTTTTCGCGCAGTTATAAGAGAAAAAAATTTGACGCGTATCAGAGGAACACTTGTAAAACCGATGTGTTCAGATTTAGCTCGTTTCGGTCTAAAACAGCTTGTTTCGTTGTATTAAGCAAGAATACATGCTTTTCGCGCAGTTATAAGAGAAAAAGTTTTGACGCCTATTAGAGAGACACTTGTAAAACCGATGTGTTGTGATTTAGCTCGTTTCGGTCTAAAACAGCTTGTTTCGTTGTATTAAGCAAGAATACATGCTTTTCGCGCAGTTATAAGAGAAAAAGTTTTGACGAGTATCACGTGGATACTTGTAAAACCGATGTGTTCAGATTTAGCTCGTTTCGGTCAAAAACAGCTTGTTTCGTTGTATTAAGCACGAATACATGCTTTTCGCGCAGTTAAAAGAGAAAAAGTTTTGACGAGTATCACGTGGAACACTTGTAATACCGATGTGTTGTGATTTAGCTCGTTTCGGTCTAAAACAGCTTGTTTCGCTGTATTAAGCAAGAATACGTGCTTTTCGCGCAGTTATAAGAGAAAAAGTTTTGACGAGTATCACGTGGAACACTTCATATACCGATGTGTTGTGATTTAGCTCGTTTCGGTCTAAAACAACTTGATTCGCTGTATTAAGCAAGAATACATGCTTTTCGCGCAGTTATAAAAGAAAAAGTTTTGACGCGTATCAGAGGAACACTTGTAAAACCGATGTGTTGTGATTTAGCTCATTTCGGTCTAAAACAGCTTGTTTCGCTGTATTAAGCAAGAATACATGCTTTTCGCGCAGTTATAAGAGAAAAAGTTTTGACGAGTATCACGTGGATACTTGTAAAACCGATGTGTTCAGATTTAGCTCGTTTCGGTCTAAAACAGCTTGTTTCGCTGTATTAAGGAAGAATACATGCTTTTCGCGCCGTTATAAGAGAAAAAGTTTTGACGCGTATCAGAGGAACACTTGTAAAACCGATGTGTTGTGATTTAGCTCGTTTCGGTCTAAAACAACTTGTTTCGCTGTATTAAGCAAGAATACATGCTTTTCGCGCAGTTCTAAGAGAAAAAGTTTTGACGAGTATCACGTGGATACTTGTAAAACCGATGTGTTCAGATTTAGCTCGTTTCGGTCTAAAACAACTTGTTTCGTTGTATTAAGCACGAATACATGCTTTTCGCGCAGTTAAAAGAGAAAAAGTTTTGACGAGTATCACGTGGAACACTTGTAATACCGATGTGTTGTGATTTAGCTCGTTTCGGTCTAAAACAGCTTGTTTCGCTGTATTAAGCAAGAATACATGCTTTTCGCGCCTTTATAAGAGAAAAAGTTTTGACGCGTATCAGAGGAACACTTGTAAAACCGATGTGTTGTGATTTAGCTCATTTCGGTCTAAAACAGCTTGTTTCGCTGTATTAAGCAAGAATACATGCTTTTCGCGCAGTTATAAAAGAAAAAGTTTTGACGCGTATCAGAGGAACACTTGTAAAACCGATGTGTTGTGATTTAGCTCGTTTCGGTCTAAAACAGCTTGTTTCGCTGTATTAAGCAAGAATACATGCTTTTCGCGCAGTTATAAGAGAAAAAGTTTTGACGCGTATCAGAGGAACACTTGTAAAACCGATGTGTTCAGATTTAGCTCGTTTCGGTCTAAAACAGCTTGTTTCGTTGTATTAAGCACGAATACATGCTTTACGCGCAGTTATAGAAGAAAAAGTTTTGACGCGTATCAGAGACACTTGTAAAACCGATGTGTTGTGATTTTGCTCGTTTCGGTCTAAAACAGCTTGTTTCGTTGTATTAAGCAAGAATACTTGCTTTTCGCGCAGTTATAAGAGAAAAAGTTGACGAGTATCACGTGGATACTTGTAAAACCGATGTGTTCAGATTTAGCTCGTTTCGGTCTAAAACAGCTTGTTTCGTTGTATTAAGCACGAATACATGCTTTTCGCGCAGTTATAAGAGAAAAAGTTTTGACGAGTATCACGTGGAACACTTGTAATACCGATGTGTTGTGATTTAGCTCGTTTCGGTTTAAAACAGCTTGTTTCGCTGTATTAAGCAAGAATACATGCTTTTCGCGCAGTTATAAGAGAAAAACTTTTGACGAGTATCACGTGGAACACTTGATATACCGATGTGTTGTGATTTAGCTCGTTTCGGTCTAAAACAACTTGATTCGCTGTATTAAGCAAGAATACATGCTTTTCGCGCAGTTATAAAAGAAAAAGTTTTGACGCGTATCAGAGGAACACTTGTAAAACCGATGTGTTGTGATTTAGCTCATTTCGGTCTAAAACGGCTTGTTTCGCTGTAGTAAGCAAGAATACATGCTTTTCGCGCAGTTATAAGAGAAAAAGTTTTGACGAGTATCACGTGGATACTTGTAAAACCGATGTGTTCAGATTTAGCTCGTTTCGGTCTAAAACAGCTTGTTTCGTTGTATTAAGCAAGAATACATGCTTTTCGCGCAGTTATAAGAGAAAAAGTTTTGACGCGTATTAGAGAGACACTTGTAAAACCGATGTGTTGTGATTTAGCTCGTTTCGGTCTAAAACAGCTTGTTTCGTTGTATTAAGCAAGAATACATGCTTTTCGCACAGTTATAAGAGAAAAAGTGTTGACGAGTATCACGTGGATACTTGTAAAACCGATGTGTTCAGATTTAGCTCGTTTCGGTCTAAAACAGCTTGTTTCGTTGTATTAAGCACGAATACATGCTTTTCGCGCAGTTAAAAGAGAAAACGTTTTGACGAGTATCACGTGGACCACTTGTAATACCGATGTGTTGTGATTTAGCTCGTTTCGGTCTAAAACAGCTTGTTTCGCTGTATTAAGGAAGAATACATGCTTTTCGCGCCGTTATAAGAGAAAAAGTTTTGACGAGTATCACGTGGAACACTTCATATACCGATGTGTTGTGATTTAGCTCGTTTCGGTCTAAAACAACTTGATTCGCTGTATTAAGCAAGAATACATGCTTTTCGCGCAGTTATAAAAGAAAAAGTTTTGACGCGTATCAGAGGAACACTTGTAAAACCGATGTGTTGTGATTTAGCTCATTTCGGTCTAAAACAGCTTGTTTCGCTGTATTAAGCAAGAATACATGCTTTTCGCGCAGTTATAAGAGAAAAAAATTTGACGCGTATCAGAGGAACACTTGTAAAACCGATGTGTTCAGATTTAGCTCGTTTCGGTCTAAAACAGCTTGTTTCGTTGTATTAAGCAAGAATACATGCTTTTCGCGCAGTTATAAGAGAAAAAGTTTTGACGCCTATTAGAGAGACACTTGTAAAACCGATGTGTTGTGATTTAGCTCGTTTCGGTCTAAAACAGCTTGTTTCGTTGTATTAAGCAAGAATACATGCTTTTCGCGCAGTTATAAGAGAAAAAGTTTTGACGAGTATCACGTGGATACTTGTAAAACCGATGTGTTCAGATTTAGCTCGTTTCGGTCAAAAACAGCTTGTTTCGTTGTATTAAGCACGAATACATGCTTTTCGCGCAGTTAAAAGAGAAAAAGTTTTGACGAGTATCACGTGGAACACTTGTAATACCGATGTGTTGTGATTTAGCTCGTTTCGGTCTAAAACAGCTTGTTTCGCTGTATTAAGCAAGAATACGTGCTTTTCGCGCAGTTATAAGAGAAAAAGTTTTGACGAGTATCACGTGGAACACTTCATATACCGATGTGTTGTGATTTAGCTCGTTTCGGTCTAAAACAACTTGATTCGCTGTATTAAGCAAGAATACATGCTTTTCGCGCAGTTATAAAAGAAAAAGTTTTGACGCGTATCAGAGGAACACTTGTAAAACCGATGTGTTGTGATTTAGCTCATTTCGGTCTAAAACAGCTTGTTTCGCTGTATTAAGCAAGAATACATGCTTTTCGCGCAGTTATAAGAGAAAAAGTTTTGACGAGTATCACGTGGATACTTGTAAAACCGATGTGTTCAGATTTAGCTCGTTTCGGTCTAAAACAGCTTGTTTCGCTGTATTAAGGAAGAATACATGCTTTTCGCGCCGTTATAAGAGAAAAAGTTTTGACGCGTATCAGAGGAACACTTGTAAAACCGATGTGTTGTGATTTAGCTCGTTTCGGTCTAAAACAACTTGTTTCGCTGTATTAAGCAAGAATACATGCTTTTCGCGCAGTTCTAAGAGAAAAAGTTTTGACGAGTATCACGTGGATACTTGTAAAACCGATGTGTTCAGATTTAGCTCGTTTCGGTCTAAAACAACTTGTTTCGTTGTATTAAGCACGAATACATGCTTTTCGCGCAGTTAAAAGAGAAAAAGTTTTGACGAGTATCACGTGGAACACTTGTAATACCGATGTGTTGTGATTTAGCTCGTTTCGGTCTAAAACAGCTTGTTTCGCTGTATTAAGCAAGAATACATGCTTTTCGCGCCTTTATAAGAGAAAAAGTTTTGACGCGTATCAGAGGAACACTTGTAAAACCGATGTGTTGTGATTTAGCTCATTTCGGTCTAAAACAGCTTGTTTCGCTGTATTAAGCAAGAATACATGCTTTTCGCGCAGTTATAAAAGAAAAAGTTTTGACGCGTATCAGAGGAACACTTGTAAAACCGATGTGTTGTGATTTAGCTCGTTTCGGTCTAAAACAGCTTGTTTCGCTGTATTAAGCAAGAATACATGCTTTTCGCGCAGTTATAAGAGAAAAAGTTTTGACGCGTATCAGAGGAACACTTGTAAAACCGATGTGTTCAGATTTAGCTCGTTTCGGTCTAAAACAGCTTGTTTCGTTGTATTAAGCACGAATACATGCTTTACGCGCAGTTATAGAAGAAAAAGTTTTGACGCGTATCAGAGACACTTGTAAAACCGATGTGTTGTGATTTTGCTCGTTTCGGTCTAAAACAGCTTGTTTCGTTGTATTAAGCAAGAATACTTGCTTTTCGCGCAGTTATAAGAGAAAAAGTTGACGAGTATCACGTGGATACTTGTAAAACCGATGTGTTCAGATTTAGCTCGTTTCGGTCTAAAACAGCTTGTTTCGTTGTATTAAGCACGAATACATGCTTTTCGCGCAGTTATAAGAGAAAAAGTTTTGACGAGTATCACGTGGAACACTTGTAATACCGATGTGTTGTGATTTAGCTCGTTTCGGTTTAAAACAGCTTGTTTCGCTGTATTAAGCAAGAATACATGCTTTTCGCGCAGTTATAAGAGAAAAACTTTTGACGAGTATCACGTGGAACACTTGATATACCGATGTGTTGTGATTTAGCTCGTTTCGGTCTAAAACAACTTGATTCGCTGTATTAAGCAAGAATACATGCTTTTCGCGCAGTTATAAAAGAAAAAGTTTTGACGCGTATCAGAGGAACACTTGTAAAACCGATGTGTTGTGATTTAGCTCATTTCGGTCTAAAACGGCTTGTTTCGCTGTAGTAAGCAAGAATACATGCTTTTCGCGCAGTTATAAGAGAAAAAGTTTTGACGAGTATCACGTGGATACTTGTAAAACCGATGTGTTCAGATTTAGCTCGTTTCGGTCTAAAACAGCTTGTTTCGTTGTATTAAGCAAGAATACATGCTTTTCGCGCAGTTATAAGAGAAAAAGTTTTGACGCGTATTAGAGAGACACTTGTAAAACCGATGTGTTGTGATTTAGCTCGTTTCGGTCTAAAACAGCTTGTTTCGTTGTATTAAGCAAGAATACATGCTTTTCGCACAGTTATAAGAGAAAAAGTGTTGACGAGTATCACGTGGATACTTGTAAAACCGATGTGTTCAGATTTAGCTCGTTTCGGTCTAAAACAGCTTGTTTCGTTGTATTAAGCACGAATACATGCTTTTCGCGCAGTTAAAAGAGAAAACGTTTTGACGAGTATCACGTGGACCACTTGTAATACCGATGTGTTGTGATTTAGCTCGTTTCGGTCTAAAACAGCTTGTTTCGCTGTATTAAGGAAGAATACATGCTTTTCGCGCCGTTATAAGAGAAAAAGTTTTGACGCGTATCAGAGGAACACTTGTAAAACCGATGTGTTGTGATTTAGCTCATTTCGGTCTAAAACAGCTTGTTTCGCTGTATTAAGCAAGAATACATGCTTTTCGCGCAGTTATAAGAGAAAAAGTTTTGACGCGTATCAGAGGAACACTTGTAAAACCGATGTGTTGTGATTTAGCTCGTTTCGGTCTAAAACAGCTTGTTTCGCTGTATTAAGCAAGAATACATGCTTTTCGCGCATTTATAAGAGAAAAAGTTGACGAGTATCACGTGGATACTTGTAAAACCGATGTGTTCAGATTTAGCTCGTTTCGGTCTAAAACAGCTTGTTTCGTTGTATTAAGCACGAATACATGCTTTTCGCGCAGTTATAAGAGAAAAAGTTTTGACGAGTATCACGTGGAACACTTGTAATACCGATGTGTTGTGATTTAGCTCTTTTCGGTTTTAAAACAGCTTGTTTCGCTGTATTAAGCAAGAATACATGCTTTTCGCGCAGTTATAAGAGAAAAAGTTTTGACGCGTATCAGAGGAATACTTGTAAAACCGATGTGTTGTGATTTAGCTCGTTTCGGTCTAAAACAGCTTGTTTCGCTGTATTAAGCAAGAATACATGCTTTTCGCGCAGTTATAAGAGAAAAAAATTTGACGCGTATCAGAGGAACACTTGTAAAACCGATGTGTTCAGATTTAGCTCGTTTCGGTCTAAAACAGCTTGTTTCGTTGTATTAAGCAAGAATACATGCTTTTCGCGCAGTTATAAGAGAAAAAGTTTTGACGCCTATTAGAGAGACACTTGTAAAACCGATGTGTTGTGATTTAGCTCGTTTCGGTCTAAAACAGCTTGTTTCGTTGTATTAAGCAAGAATACATGCTTTTCGCGCAGTTATAAGAGAAAAAGTTTTGACGAGTATCACGTGGATACTTGTAAAACCGATGTGTTCAGATTTAGCTCGTTTCGGTCAAAAACAGCTTGTTTCGTTGTATTAAGCACGAATACATGCTTTTCGCGCAGTTAAAAGAGAAAAAGTTTTGACGAGTATCACGTGGAACACTTGTAATACCGATGTGTTGTGATTTAGCTCGTTTCGGTCTAAAACAGCTTGTTTCGCTGTATTAAGCAAGAATACGTGCTTTTCGCGCAGTTATAAGAGAAAAAGTTTTGACGAGTATCACGTGGAACACTTCATATACCGATGTGTTGTGATTTAGCTCGTTTCGGTCTAAAACAACTTGATTCGCTGTATTAAGCAAGAATACATGCTTTTCGCGCAGTTATAAAAGAAAAAGTTTTGACGCGTATCAGAGGAACACTTGTAAAACCGATGTGTTGTGATTTAGCTCATTTCGGTCTAAAACAGCTTGTTTCGCTGTATTAAGCAAGAATACATGCTTTTCGCGCAGTTATAAGAGAAAAAGTTTTGACGAGTATCACGTGGATACTTGTAAAACCGATGTGTTCAGATTTAGCTCGTTTCGGTCTAAAACAGCTTGTTTCGCTGTATTAAGGAAGAATACATGCTTTTCGCGCCGTTATAAGAGAAAAAGTTTTGACGCGTATCAGAGGAACACTTGTAAAACCGATGTGTTGTGATTTAGCTCGTTTCGGTCTAAAACAACTTGTTTCGCTGTATTAAGCAAGAATACATGCTTTTCGCGCAGTTCTAAGAGAAAAAGTTTTGACGAGTATCACGTGGATACTTGTAAAACCGATGTGTTCAGATTTAGCTCGTTTCGGTCTAAAACAACTTGTTTCGTTGTATTAAGCACGAATACATGCTTTTCGCGCAGTTAAAAGAGAAAAAGTTTTGACGAGTATCACGTGGAACACTTGTAATACCGATGTGTTGTGATTTAGCTCGTTTCGGTCTAAAACAGCTTGTTTCGCTGTATTAAGCAAGAATACATGCTTTTCGCGCCTTTATAAGAGAAAAAGTTTTGACGCGTATCAGAGGAACACTTGTAAAACCGATGTGTTGTGATTTAGCTCATTTCGGTCTAAAACAGCTTGTTTCGCTGTATTAAGCAAGAATACATGCTTTTCGCGCAGTTATAAGAGAAAAAGTTTTGACGCGTATCAGAGGAACACTTGTAAAACCGATGTGTTGTGATTTAGCTCGTTTCGGTCTAAAAACAGCTTGTTTCGCTGTATTAAGCAAGAATACATTTTTTTCGCGCAGTTATAAGAGAAAAAGTTTCGACGCGTATCAGAGGAAAACTTGTAAAACCGATGTGTTGTGATTTAGCTCGTTTCGGTCTAAAACAGCTTGTTTCGCTGTATTAAGCAAGAATACATGCTTTTCGCGCAGTTATAAGAGAAAAAGTTTTGACGCGTATCAGAGGAACACTTGTAAAACCGATGTGTTCAGATTTAGCTCGTTTCGGTCTAAAACAGCTTGTTTCGTTGTATTAAGCACGAATACATGCTTTACGCGCAGTTATAGATGAAAAAGTTTTGACGCGTATCAGAGACACTTGTAAAACCGATGTGTTGTGATTTAGCTCGTTTCGGTCTAAAACAGCTTGTTTCGTTGTATTAAGCAAGAATACATGCTTTTCGCGCAGTTATAAGAGAAAAAGTTGACGAGTATCACGTGGATACTTGTGAAACCGATGTGTTCAGATTTAGCTCGTTTCGGTCTAAAACAGCTTGTTTCGTTGTATTAAGCACGAATACATGCTTTTCGCGCAGTTATAAGAGAAAAAGTTTTGACGAGTATCACGTGGAACACTTGTAATACCGATGTGTTGTGATTTAGCTCGTTTCGGTTTAAAACAGCTTGTTTCGCTGTATTAAGCAAGAATACATGCTTTTCGCGCAGTTATAAGAGAAAAAGTTTTGACGCGTATCAGAGGAACACTTGTAAAACCGATGTGTTCAGATTTAGCTCGTTTCGGTCTGAAACAGCTTGTTTCGTTGTATTAAGCACGAATACATGCTTTTCGCGCAGTTATAAGAGAAAAAGTTTAGACGCGTATCAGAGGAACACTTGTAAAACCGATGTGTTGTGATTTAGCTCGTTTCGGTGTAAAACAGCTTGTTTCGTAGTATTGAGCAAGAATACATGCTTTTCGCGCAGTTATAAGAGAAAAAGTTTTGACGCGTATTAGAGGAACACTTGTAAAACCTTTGCGTTGTGATTTAGCTCGTTTCGGTCTAAAACAGCTTGTTTCGCTGTATTAAGCAAGAATACATGCTTTTCGCGCAGTTATAAGAGAAAAAGTTTTGACGCGTGTCACAGGGACACTTGGAAAACCGATGTGTTCAGATTTAGCTCGTTTCGGTCTAAAACAACTTGTTTCGTTGTATTAAGCACGAATACATGCTTTACGCGCAGTTATAGAAGAAAAAGTTTTGACGCCTATTAGAGAGACACTTGTAAAACCGATGTGTTGTGATTTAGCTCGTTTCGGTCTAAAACAGCTTGTTTCGTTGTATTAAGCAAGAATACATGCTTTTCGCGCAGTTATAAGAGAGAAAGTTTTGACGAGTATCACGTGGATACTTGTAAAACCGATGTGTTCAGATTTAGCTCGTTTTGGTCTAAAACAGCTTGTTTCGTTGTATTAAGCAAGAATACATGCTTTACGCGCAGTTATAGAAGAAAAAGTTTTGACGCGTATCAGAGAGACACTTGTAAAACCGATGTGTTGTGATTTAGCTCGTTTCGGTCAAAAACAGCTTGTTTCGTTGTATTAAGCAAGAATACATGCTTTTCGCGCAGTTATAAGAGAAAAAGTTTTGACGTATCACGTGGATACTTGTAAAACCGAAGTGTTCAGATTTAGCTCGTTTCGGTCTAAAACAGCTTGTTTCGTTGTATTAAGCACGAATACATGCTTTTCGCGCAGTTATAAGAGAAAACGTTTTGACGAGTATCACGTTGAACACTTGTAAAACCGATGTGTTGTGATTTAGCTCATTTCGGTCTAAAACAGCTTGTTTCGTTGTATTAAGCAAGAATACATGCTTTTCGCGCAGTTATAAGAGAAAAAGTTTTGACGCGTGTCACGGACACCTGTAAAACCGATGTGTTCAGATTTAGCTCGTTTCGGTCTTAAACAGCTTGTTTCGCTGTATTAAGCAAGAATACATGCTTTTCGCGCAGTTATAAAAGAAAAAGTTTTGACGCGTATCAGAGGAACACTTGTAAAACCGATGTGTTGTGATTTAGCTCGTTTCGGTCTAAAACAGCTTGTTTCGCTGTATTAAGCAAGAATACATGCTTTTCGCGCAGTTATAAGAGAAAAAGTTTTGACGCGTATCAGAGGAACACTTGTAAAACCGATGTGTTCAGATTTAGCTCGTTTCGGTCTAAAACAGCTTGTTTCGTTGTATTAAGCACGAATACATGCTTTACGCGCAGTTATAGAAGAAAAAGTTTTGACGCGTATCAGAGACACTTGTAAAACCGATGTGTTGTGATTTTGCTCGTTTCGGTCTAAAACAGCTTGTTTCGTTGTATTAAGCAAGAATACTTGCTTTTCGCGCAGTTATAAGAGAAAAAGTTGACGAGTATCACGTGGATACTTGTAAAACCGATGTGTTCAGATTTAGCTCGTTTCGGTCTAAAACAGCTTGTTTCGTTGTATTAAGCACGAATACATGCTTTTCGCGCAGTTATAAGAGAAAAAGTTTTGACGAGTATCACGTGGAACACTTGTAATACCGATGTGTTGTGATTTAGCTCGTTTCGGTTTAAAACAGCTTGTTTCGTTGTATTAAGCAAGAATACATGCTTTTCGCACAGTTATAAGAGAAAAAGTGTTGACGAGTATCACGTGGATACTTGTAAAACCGATGTGTTCAGATTTAGCTCGTTTCGGTCTAAAACAGCTTGTTTCGTTGTATTAAGCACGAATACATGCTTTTCGCGCAGTTAAAAGAGAAAACGTTTTGACGAGTATCACGTGGACCACTTGTAATACCGATGTGTTGTGATTTAGCTCGTTTCGGTCTAAAACAGCTTGTTTCGCTGTATTAAGGAAGAATACATGCTTTTCGCGCCGTTATAAGAGAAAAAGTTTTGACGCGTATCAGAGGAACACTTGTAAAACCGATGTGTTGTGATTTAGCTCATTTCGGTCTAAAACAGCTTGTTTCGCTGTATTAAGCAAGAATACATGCTTTTCGCGCAGTTATAAGAGAAAAAGTTTTGACGCGTATCAGAGGAACACTTGTAAAACCGATGTGTTGTGATTTAGCTCGTTTCGGTCTAAAACAGCTTGTTTCGCTGTATTAAGCAAGAATACATGCTTTTCGCGCATTTATAAGAGAAAAAGTTGACGAGTATCACGTGGATACTTGTAAAACCGATGTGTTCAGATTTAGCTCGTTTCGGTCTAAAACAGCTTGTTTCGTTGTATTAAGCACGAATACATGCTTTTCGCGCAGTTATAAGAGAAAAAGTTTTGACGAGTATCACGTGGAACACTTGTAATACCGATGTGTTGTGATTTAGCTCTTTTCGGTTTAAAACAGCTTGTTTCGCTGTATTAAGCAAGAATACATGCTTTTCGCGCAGTTGTAAGAGAAAAAGTTTTGACGCGTATCAGAGGAATACTTGTAAAACCGATGTGTTGTGATTTAGCTCGTTTCGGTCTAAAACAGCTTGTTTCGCTGTATTAAGCAAGAATACATGCTTTTCGCGCAGTTATAAGAGAAAAAAATTTGACGCGTATCAGAGGAACACTTGTAAAACCGATGTGTTCAGATTTAGCTCGTTTCGGTCTAAAACAGCTTGTTTCGTTGTATTAAGCAAGAATACATGCTTTTCGCGCAGTTATAAGAGAAAAAGTTTTGACGCCTATTAGAGAGACACTTGTAAAACCGATGTGTTGTGATTTAGCTCGTTTCGGTCTAAAACAGCTTGTTTCGTTGTATTAAGCAAGAATACATGCTTTTCGCGCAGTTATAAGAGAAAAAGTTTTGACGAGTATCACGTGGATACTTGTAAAACCGATGTGTTCAGATTTAGCTCGTTTCGGTCAAAAACAGCTTGTTTCGTTGTATTAAGCACGAATACATGCTTTTCGCGCAGTTAAAAGAGAAAAAGTTTTGACGAGTATCACGTGGAACACTTGTAATACCGATGTGTTGTGATTTAGCTCGTTTCGGTCTAAAACAGCTTGTTTCGCTGTATTAAGGAAGAATACATGCTTTTCGCGCCGTTATAAGAGAAAAAGTTTTGACGCGTATCAGAGGAACACTTGTAAAACCGATGTGTTGTGATTTAGCTCATTTCGGTCTAAAACAGCTTGTTTCGCTGTATTAAGCAAGAATACATGCTTTTCGCGCAGTTATAAGAGAAAAAGTTTTGACGCGTATCAGAGGAACACTTGTAAAACCGATGTGTTGTGATTTAGCTCGTTTCGGTCTAAAACAGCTTGTTTCGCTGTATTAAGCAAGAATACATGCTTTTCGCGCATTTATAAGAGAAAAAGTTGACGAGTATCACGTGGATACTTGTAAAACCGATGTGTTCAGATTTAGCTCGTTTCGGTCTAAAACAGCTTGTTTCGTTGTATTAAGCACGAATACATGCTTTTCGCGCAGTTATAAGAGAAAAAGTTTTGACGAGTATCACGTGGAACACTTGTAATACCGATGTGTTGTGATTTAGCTCTTTTCGGTTTAAAACAGCTTGTTTCGCTGTATTAAGCAAGAATACATGCTTTTCGCGCAGTTATAAGAGAAAAAGTTTTGACGCGTATCAGAGGAATACTTGTAAAACCGATGTGTTGTGATTTAGCTCGTTTCGGTCTAAAACAGCTTGTTTCGCTGTATTAAGCAAGAATACATGCTTTTCGCGCAGTTATAAGAGAAAAAAATTTGACGCGTATCAGAGGAACACTTGTAAAACCGATGTGTTCAGATTTAGCTCGTTTCGGTCTAAAACAGCTTGTTTCGTTGTATTAAGCAAGAATACATGCTTTTCGCGCAGTTATAAGAGAAAAAGTTTTGACGCCTATTAGAGAGACACTTGTAAAACCGATGTGTTGTGATTTAGCTCGTTTCGGTCTAAAACAGCTTGTTTCGTTGTATTAAGCAAGAATACATGCTTTTCGCGCAGTTATAAGAGAAAAAGTTTTGACGAGTATCACGTGGATACTTGTAAAACCGATGTGTTCAGATTTAGCTCGTTTCGGTCAAAAACAGCTTGTTTCGTTGTATTAAGCACGAATACATGCTTTTCGCGCAGTTAAAAGAGAAAAAGTTTTGACGAGTATCACGTGGAACACTTGTAATACCGATGTGTTGTGATTTAGCTCGTTTCGGTCTAAAACAGCTTGTTTCGCTGTATTAAGCAAGAATACGTGCTTTTCGCGCAGTTATAAGAGAAAAAGTTTTGACGAGTATCACGTGGAACACTTCATATACCGATGTGTTGTGATTTAGCTCGTTTCGGTCTAAAACAACTTGATTCGCTGTATTAAGCAAGAATACATGCTTTTCGCGCAGTTATAAAAGAAAAAGTTTTGACGCGTATCAGAGGAACACTTGTAAAACCGATGTGTTGTGATTTAGCTCATTTCGGTCTAAAACAGCTTGTTTCGCTGTATTAAGCAAGAATACATGCTTTTCGCGCAGTTATAAGAGAAAAAGTTTTGACGAGTATCACGTGGATACTTGTAAAACCGATGTGTTCAGATTTAGCTCGTTTCGGTCTAAAACAGCTTGTTTCGCTGTATTAAGGAAGAATACATGCTTTTCGCGCCGTTATAAGAGAAAAAGTTTTGACGCGTATCAGAGGAACACTTGTAAAACCGATGTGTTGTGATTTAGCTCGTTTCGGTCTAAAACAACTTGTTTCGCTGTATTAAGCAAGAATACATGCTTTTCGCGCAGTTCTAAGAGAAAAAGTTTTGACGAGTATCACGTGGATACTTGTAAAACCGATGTGTTCAGATTTAGCTCGTTTCGGTCTAAAACAACTTGTTTCGTTGTATTAAGCACGAATACATGCTTTTCGCGCAGTTAAAAGAGAAAAAGTTTTGACGAGTATCACGTGGAACACTTGTAATACCGATGTGTTGTGATTTAGCTCGTTTCGGTCTAAAACAGCTTGTTTCGCTGTATTAAGCAAGAATACATGCTTTTCGCGCCTTTATAAGAGAAAAAGTTTTGACGCGTATCAGAGGAACACTTGTAAAACCGATGTGTTGTGATTTAGCTCATTTCGGTCTAAAACAGCTTGTTTCGCTGTATTAAGCAAGAATACATGCTTTTCGCGCAGTTATAAGAGAAAAAGTTTTGACGCGTATCAGAGGAACACTTGTAAAACCGATGTGTTGTGATTTAGCTCGTTTCGGTCTAAAACAGCTTGTTTCGCTGTATTAAGCAAGAATACATTTTTTTCGCGCAGTTATAAGAGAAAAAGTTTCGACGCGTATCAGAGGAAAACTTGTAAAACCGATGTGTTGTGATTTAGCTCGTTTCGGTCTAAAACAGCTTGTTTCGCTGTATTAAGCAAGAATACATGCTTTTCGCGCAGTTATAAGAGAAAAAGTTTTGACGCGTATCAGAGGAACACTTGTAAAACCGATGTGTTCAGATTTAGCTCGTTTCGGTCTAAAACAGCTTGTTTCGTTGTATTAAGCACGAATACATGCTTTACGCGCAGTTATAGATGAAAAAGTTTTGACGCGTATCAGAGACACTTGTAAAACCGATGTGTTGTGATTTAGCTCGTTTCGGTCTAAAACAGCTTGTTTCGTTGTATTAAGCAAGAATACATGCTTTTCGCGCAGTTATAAGAGAAAAAGTTGACGAGTATCACGTGGATACTTGTGAAACCGATGTGTTCAGATTTAGCTCGTTTCGGTCTAAAACAGCTTGTTTCGTTGTATTAAGCACGAATACATGCTTTTCGCGCAGTTATAAGAGAAAAAGTTTTGACGAGTATCACATGGAACACTTGTAATACCGATGTGTTGTGATTTAGCTCGTTTCGGTTTAAAACAGCTTGTTTCGCTGTATTAAGCAAGAATACATGCTTTTCGCGCAGTTATAAGAGAAAAAGTTTTGACGCGTATCAGAGGAACACTTGTAAAACCGATGTGTTCAGATTTAGCTCGTTTCGGTCTGAAACAGCTTGTTTCGTTGTATTAAGCACGAATACATGCTTTTCGCGCAGTTATAAGAGAAAAAGTTTAGACGCGTATCAGAGGAACACTTGTAAAACCGATGTGTTGTGATTTAGCTCGTTTCGGTGTAAAACAGCTTGTTTCGTAGTATTGAGCAAGAATACATGCTTTTCGCGCAGTTATAAGAGAAAAAGTTTTGACGCGTATTAGAGGAACACTTGTAAAACCTTTGCGTTGTGATTTAGCTCGTTTCGGTCTAAAACAGCTTGTTGCGCTGTATTAAGCAAGAATACATGCTTTTCGCGCAGTTATAAGAGAAAAAGTTTTGACGCGTGTCACAGGGACACTTGGAAAACCGATGTGTTCAGATTTAGCTCGTTTCGGTCTAAAACAACTTGTTTCGTTGTATTAAGCACGAATACATGCTTTACGCGCAGTTATAGAAGAAAAAGTTTTGACGCCTATTAGAGAGACACTTGTAAAACCGATGTGTTGTGATTTAGCTCGTTTCGGTCTAAAACAGCTTGTTTCGTTGTATTAAGCAAGAATACATGCTTTTCGCGCAGTTATAAGAGAGAAAGTTTTGACGAGTATCACGTGGATACTTGTAAAACCGATGTGTTCAGATTTAGCTCGTTTTGGTCTAAAACAGCTTGTTTCGTTGTATTAAGCAAGAATACATGCTTTACGCGCAGTTATAGAAGAAAAAGTTTTGACGCGTATCAGAGAGACACTTGTAAAACCGATGTGTTGTGATTTAGCTCGTTTCGGTCAAAAACAGCTTGTTTCGTTGTATTAAGCAAGAATACATGCTTTTCGCGCAGTTATAAGAGAAAAAGTTTTGACGTATCACGTGGATACTTGTAAAACCGAAGTGTTCAGATTTAGCTCGTTTCGGTCTAAAACAGCTTGTTTCGTTGTATTAAGCACGAATACATGCTTTTCGCGCAGTTATAAGAGAAAACGTTTTGACGAGTATCACGTTGAACACTTGTAAAACCGATGTGTTGTGATTTAGCTCATTTCGGTCTAAAACAGCTTGTTTCGTTGTATTAAGCAAGAATACATGCTTTTCGCGCAGTTATAAGAGAAAAAGTTTTGACGCGTGTCACGGACACCTGTAAAACCGATGTGTTCAGATTTAGCTCGTTTCGGTCTTAAACAGCTTGTTTCGCTGTATTAAGCAAGAATACATGCTTTTCGCGCAGTTATAAAAGAAAAAGTTTTGACGCGTATCAGAGGAACACTTGTAAAACCGATGTGTTGTGATTTAGCTCGTTTCGGTCTAAAACAGCTTGTTTCGCTGTATTAAGCAAGAATACATGCTTTTCGCGCAGTTATAAGAGAAAAAGTTTTGACGCGTATCAGAGGAACACTTGTAAAACCGATGTGTTCAGATTTAGCTCGTTTCGGTCTAAAACAGCTTGTTTCGTTGTATTAAGCACGAATACATGCTTTACGCGCAGTTATAGAAGAAAAAGTTTTGACGCGTATCAGAGAAACTTGTAAAACCGATGTGTTGTGATTTTGCTCGTTTCGGTCTAAAACAGCTTGTTTCGTTGTATTAAGCAAGAATACTTGCTTTTCGCGCAGTTATAAGAGAAAAAGTTGACGAGTATCACGTGGATACTTGTAAAACCGATGTGTTCAGATTTAGCTCGTTTCGGTCTAAAACAGCTTGTTTCGTTGTATTAAGCACGAATACATGCTTTTCGCGCAGTTATAAGAGAAAAAGTTTTGACGAGTATCACGTGGAACACTTGTAATACCGATGTGTTGTGATTTAGCTCGTTTCGGTTTAAAACAGCTTGTTTCGCTGTATTAAGCAAGAATACATGCTTTTCGCGCAGTTATAAGAGAAAAACTTTTGACGAGTATCACGTGGAACACTTGATATACCGATGTGTTGTGATTTAGCTCGTTTCGGTCTAAAACAACTTGATTCGCTGTATTAAGCAAGAATACATGCTTTTCGCGCAGTTATAAAAGAAAAAGTTTTGACGCGTATCAGAGGAACACTTGTAAAACCGATGTGTTGTGATTTAGCTCATTTCGGTCTAAAACGGCTTGTTTCGCTGTAGTAAGCAAGAATACATGCTTTTCGCGCAGTTATAAGAGAAAAAGTTTTGACCAGTATCACGTGGATACTTGTAAAACCGATGTGTTCAGATTTAGCTCGTTTCGGTCTAAAACAGCTTGTTTCGTTGTATTAAGCAAGAATACATGCTTTTCGCGCAGTTATAAGAGAAAAAGTTTTGACGCGTATTAGAGAGACACTTGTAAAACCGATGTGTTGTGATTTAGCTCGTTTCGGTCTAAAACAGCTTGTTTCGTTGTATTAAGCAAGAATACATGCTTTTCGCACAGTTATAAGAGAAAAAGTGTTGACGAGTATCACGTGGATACTTGTAAAACCGATGTGTTCAGATTTAGCTCGTTTCGGTCTAAAACAGCTTGTTTCGTTGTATTAAGCACGAATACATGCTTTTCGCGCAGTTAAAAGAGAAAACGTTTTGACGAGTATCACGTGGACCACTTGTAATACCGATGTGTTGTGATTTAGCTCGTTTCGGTCTAAAACAGCTTGTTTCGCTGTATTAAGGAAGAATACATGCTTTTCGCGCCGTTATAAGAGAAAAAGTTTTGACGCGTATCAGAGGAACACTTGTAAAACCGATGTGTTGTGATTTAGCTCATTTCGGTCTAAAACAGCTTGTTTCGCTGTATTAAGCAAGAATACATGCTTTTCGCGCAGTTATAAGAGAAAAAGTTTTGACGCGTATCAGAGGAACACTTGTAAAACCGATGTGTTGTGATTTAGCTCGTTTCGGTCTAAAACAGCTTGTTTCGCTGTATTAAGCAAGAATACATGCTTTTCGCGCATTTATAAGAGAAAAAGTTGACGAGTATCACGTGGATACTTGTAAAACCGATGTGTTCAGATTTAGCTCGTTTCGGTCTAAAACAGCTTGTTTCGTTGTATTAAGCACGAATACATGCTTTTCGCGCAGTTATAAGAGAAAAAGTTTTGACGAGTATCACGTGGAACACTTGTAATACCGATGTGTTGTGATTTAGCTCTTTTCGGTTTAAAACAGCTTGTTTCGCTGTATTAAGCAAGAATACATGCTTTTCGCGCAGTTATAAGAGAAAAAGTTTTGACGCGTATCAGAGGAATACTTGTAAAACCGATGTGTTGTGATTTAGCTCGTTTCGGTCTAAAACAGCTTGTTTCGCTGTATTAAGCAAGAATACATGCTTTTCGCGCAGTTATAAGAGAAAAAAATTTGACGCGTATCAGAGGAACACTTGTAAAACCGATGTGTTCAGATTTAGCTCGTTTCGGTCTAAAACAGCTTGTTTCGTTGTATTAAGCAAGAATACATGCTTTTCGCGCAGTTATAAGAGAAAAAGTTTTGACGCCTATTAGAGAGACACTTGTAAAACCGATGTGTTGTGATTTAGCTCGTTTCGGTCTAAAACAGCTTGTTTCGTTGTATTAAGCAAGAATACATGCTTTTCGCGCAGTTATAAGAGAAAAAGTTTTGACGAGTATCACGTGGATACTTGTAAAACCGATGTGTTCAGATTTAGCTCGTTTCGGTCAAAAACAGCTTGTTTCGTTGTATTAAGCACGAATACATGCTTTTCGCGCAGTTAAAAGAGAAAAAGTTTTGACGAGTATCACGTGGAACACTTGTAATACCGATGTGTTGTGATTTAGCTCGTTTCGGTCTAAAACAGCTTGTTTCGCTGTATTAAGCAAGAATACGTGCTTTTCGCGCAGTTATAAGAGAAAAAGTTTTGACGAGTATCACGTGGAACACTTCATATACCGATGTGTTGTGATTTAGCTCGTTTCGGTCTAAAACAACTTGATTCGCTGTATTAAGCAAGAATACATGCTTTTCGCGCAGTTATAAAAGAAAAAGTTTTGACGCGTATCAGAGGAACACTTGTAAAACCGATGTGTTGTGATTTAGCTCATTTCGGTCTAAAACAGCTTGTTTCGCTGTATTAAGCAAGAATACATGCTTTTCGCGCAGTTATAAGAGAAAAAGTTTTGACGAGTATCACGTGGATACTTGTAAAACCGATGTGTTCAGATTTAGCTCGTTTCGGTCTAAAACAGCTTGTTTCGCTGTATTAAGGAAGAATACATGCTTTTCGCGCCGTTATAAGAGAAAAAGTTTTGACGCGTATCAGAGGAACACTTGTAAAACCGATGTGTTGTGATTTAGCTCATTTCGGTCTAAAACAGCTTGTTTCGCTGTATTAAGCAAGAATACATGCTTTTCGCGCAGTTATAAGAGAAAAAGTTTTGACGCGTATCAGAGGAACACTTGTAAAACCGATGTGTTGTGATTTAGCTCGTTTCGGTCTAAAACAGCTTGTTTCGCTGTATTAAGCAAGAATACATGCTTTTCGCGCATTTATAAGAGAAAAAGTTTTGACGCGTATCAGAGGAACACTTGTAAAACCGATGTGTTGTGATTTAGCTCGTTTCGGTCTAAAACAGCTTGTTTCGCTGTATTAAGCAAGAATACATGCTTTTTGCGCAGTTATAAGAGAAAAAGTTTTGACGCGTATCAGAGGAACACTTGTAAAACCGATGTGTTCAGATTTAGCTTGTTTCGGTCTAAAACAGCTTGTTTCGTTGTATTAAGCACGAATACATGCTTTACGCGCAGTTATAGAAGAAAAAGTTTTGACGCGTATCAGAGACACTTGTAAAACCGATGTGTTGTGATTTAGCTCGTTTCGGTCTAAAACAGCTTGTTTCGTTGTATTAAGCAAGAATACATGCTTTACGCGCAGTTATAGAAGAAAAAGTTTTGACGCGTATCAGAGAGACACTTCTAAAACCTATGTGTTGTGATTTAGCTCGTTTCGGTCAAAAACAGCTTGTTTTCGTTGTATTAAGCAAGAATACATGCTTTTCGCGCAGTTATAAGAGAAAAAGTTTTGACGTATCACGTGGATACTTGTAAAACCGAAGTGTTCAGATTTAGCTCGTTTCGGTCTAAAAACAGCTTGTTTCGTTGTATTAAGCACGAATACATGCTTTTCGCGCAGTTATAAGAGAAAACGTTTTGACGAGTATCACGTTGAACACTTGTAATACCGATGTGTTGTGATTTAGCTCGTTTCGGTCTAAAACAGCTTGTTTCGTTGTATTAAGCAAGAATACATGCTTTTCGCGCAGTTATAAGAGAAAAAGTTTTGACGAGTATCACGTGGATACTTGTAAAACCGATGTGTTCAGATTTAGCTCGTTTCGGTCAAAAACAGCTTGTTTCGTTGTATTAAGCACGAATACATGCTTTCCGCGCAGTTAAAAGAGAAAAAGTTTTGACGAGTATCACGTGGAACACTTTGTAATACCGATGTGTTGTGATTTAGCTCGTTTCGCTCTAAAACAGCTTGTTTCGCTGTATTAAGCAAGAATACATGCTTTTCGCGCAGTTATAAGAGAAAAAGTTTTGGACGAGTATCACGTGGAACACTTGTAATACCGATGTGTTGTGATTTAGCTCGTTTCGGTCTAAAAACAACTTGATTCGCTGAATTAAGCAAGAATACATGCTTTTCGCGCAGTTATAAAAGAAAAAGTTTTGACGCGTATCAGAGGAACACTTGTAAAACCGATGTGTTGTGATTTAGCTCATTTCGGTCTAAAACAGCTTGTTTCGCTGTATTAAGCAAGAATACATGCTTTTCGCGCAGTTATAAGAGAAAAAGTTTTGACGAGTATCACGTGGATACTTGTAAAACCGATGTGTTCAGATTTAGCTCGTTTCGGTCTAAAACAGCTTGTTTCGTTGTATTAAGCAAGAATACATGCTTTTCGCGCAGTTATAAGAGAAAAAGTTTTGACGCGTATTAGAGAGACACTTGTAAAAACCGATGTGTTGTGATTTAGCTCGTTTCGGTCTAAAACAGCTTGTTTCGTTGTATTAAGCAAGAATACATGCTTTTCGCGCAGTTATAAGAGAAAAAAGTTTTGACGAGTATCACGTTGAACACTTGTAATACCGATGTGTTGTGATTTAGCTCGTTTCGGTCTAAAACAGCTTGTTTCGTTGTATTAAGCAAGAATACATGCTTTTCGCGCAGTTATAAGAGAAAAAGTTTTGACGAGTATCACGTGGATACTTGTAAAAACCCGATGTGTTCAGATTTAGCTCGTTTCGGTCAAAAACAGCTTGTTTCGTTGTATTAAGCACGAATACATGCTTTCCGCGCAGTTAAAAGAGAAAAAGTTTTGACGAGTATCACGTGGAACACTTGTAATACCGATGTGTTGTGATTTAGCTCGTTTCGCTCTAAAACAGCTTGTTTCGCTGTATTAAGCAAGAATACATGCTTTTCGCGCAGTTATAAGAGAAAAAGTTTTGACGAGTATCACGTGGAACACTTGTAATACCGATGTGTTGTGATTTAGCTCGTTTCGGTCTAAAACAACTTGATTCGCTGTATTAAGCAAGAATACATGCTTTTCGCGCAGTTATAAAAGAAAAAGTTTTGACGCGTATCAGAGGAACACTTGTAAAACCGATGTGTTGTGATTTAGCTCGTTTCGGTCTAAAACAGCTTGTTTCGCTGTATTAAGCAAGAATACATGCTTTTCGCGCAGTTATAAGAGAAAAAGTTTTGACGCGTATCAGAGGAACACTTGTAAAACCGATGTGTTCAGATTTAGCTCGTTTCGGTCTAAAACAGCTTGTTTCGTTGTATTAAGCACGAATACATGCTTTACGCGCAGTTATAGATGAAAAAGTTTTGACGCGTATCAGAGACACTTGTAAAACCGATGTGTTGTGATTTAGCTCATTTCGGTCTGAAACAGCTTGTTTCGTTGTATTAAGCACGAATACATGCTTTTCGCGCAGTTATAAGAGAAAAAGTTTAGACGCGTATCAGAGGAACACTTGTAAAACCGATGTGTTGTGATTTAGCTCGTTCGGTGTAAAACAGCTTGTTTCGTAGTATTGAGCAAGAATACATGCTTTTCGCGCAGTTATAAGAGAAAAAGTTTTACAAGTGTCTCTCTAATACGCGTCAAAACTTTTTCTCTTTTAACTGCGCGAAAAGCATGTATTCGTGCTTAATACAACGAAACAAGTTGTTTTAGACCGAAACGAGCTAAATCTGAACACATCGGTTTTACAAGTATCCCACGTGATACTCAAAACTTTTTCTCTAATAACTGCGCGAAAAGCATGTATTCTTGCTTAATACAACGAAACAAGCTGTTTTAGACCGAAACGAGCTAAATCACAACACATCGGTTTTACAAGTGTCTCTCTAATACGCATCAAAACTTTTTCTCTTATAACTGCGCGAAAAGCATGTATTCTTACTTAATACAACGAAACAAGCTGTTTTAGACCGAAATGAGCTAAATCACAACACATCGGTTTTACAAGTGTTCCTCTGATACGCGTCAAAACTTTTTCTCTTATAACTGCGCGAAAAGCATGTATTCTTGCTTAATACAGCGAAACAAGCTGTTTTAGACCGAAATGAGCTAAATCACAACACATCGGTTTTACAAGTGTTCCTCTGATACGCGTCAAAACTTTTTCTCTTATAACGGCGCGAAAAGCATGTATTCTTCCTTAATACAGCGAAACAAGCTGTTTTAGACCGAAACGAGCTAAATCACAACACATCGGTATTACAAGTGTTCCACGTGATACTCGTCAAAACTTTTTCTCTTATAACTGCGCGAAAAGCATGTATTCTTGCTTAATACAGCGAAACAAGCTGTTTTAGACCGAAACGAGCTAAATCACAACACATCGCGTATTACGTGTTCCACGTGATACTCGTCAAAACTTTTTCTCTTATAACTGCGCGAAAAGCATGTATTCTTGCTTAATACAACGAAACAAGCTGTTTTAGACCGAAACGAGCTAAATCACAACACATCGGTTTTACAAGTGTCTCTCTAAATACGCATCAAAACTTTTTCTCTTATAACTGCGCGAAAAGCATGTATTCTTACTTAATACAACGAAACAAGCTGTTTTAGACCGAAACGAGCTAAATCTGAACACATCGGTTTTACAAGTATCCACGTGATACTCGTCAAAACTTTTTCTCTTATAACTGCGCAAAAAGCATGTATTCTTGCTTAATACAACGAAACAAGCTGTTTTAGACCGAAACGAGCTAAATCACAACACATCGGTTTTAACAAGTGTCTCTCTAATACGCGTCAAAACTTTTTCTCTTTTAACTGCGCGAAAAGCATGTATTCGTGCTTAATACAACGAAACAAGTTGTTTTAGACCGAAACGAGCTAAATCTGAACACATCGGTTTTACAAGTATCCACGTGATACTCAAAACTTTTTCTCTAATAACTGCGCGAAAAGCATGTATTCTTGCTTAATACAACGAAACAAGCTGTTTTAGACCGAAACGAGCTAAATCACAACACATCGGTTTTACAAGTGTCTCTCTAATACGCGTCAAAACTTTTTCTCTTATAACTGCGCGAAAAGCATGTATTCTTGCTTAATACAACGAAACAAGCTGTTTTAGACCGAAATGAGCTAAATCACAACACATCGGTTTTACAAGTGTTCCTCTGATACGCGTCAAAACTTTTTCTCTTATAACTGCGCGAAAAGCATGTATTCTTGCTTAATACAGCGAAACAAGCTGTTTTAGACCGAAATGAGCTAAATCACAACACATCGGTTTTACAAGTGTTCCTCTGATACGCGTCAAAACTTTTTCTCTTATAACGGCGCGAAAAGCATGTATTCTTCCTTAATACAGCGAAACAAGCTGTTTTAGACCGAAACGAGCTAAATCACAACACATCGGTATTACAAGTGTTCCACGTGATACTCGTCAAAACTTTTTCTCTTATAACTGCGCGAAAAGCATGTATTCTTGCTTAATACAGCGAAACAAGCTGTTTTAGACCGAAACGAGCTAAATCACAACACATCGGTATTACGTGTTCCACGTGATACTCGTCAAAACTTTTTCTCTTATAACTGCCGCGAAAAGCATGTGTTCTTGCTTAATACAACGAAACAAGCTGTTTTAGACCGAAACGAGCTAAATCACAACACATCGGTTTTACAAGTGTCTCTCTAATACGCGTCAAAACTTTTTCTCTTATAACTGCGCGAAAAGCATGTATTCTTGCTTAATACAACGAAACAAGCTGTTTTAGACCGAAACGAGCTAAATCTGAACACATCGGTTTTACAAGTGTTCCTCTGATACGCGTCAAATTGTTTTCTCTTATAACTGCGCGAAAAGCATGTATTCTTGCTTAATACAGCGAAACAAGCTGTTTTAGACCGAAACGAGCTAAATCACAACACATCGGTTTTACAATTGTTCCTCTGATACGCGTCAAAACTTTTTCTCTTATAACTGCGCGAAAAGCATGTATTTTTGCTTAATACAGCGAAACAAGCTGTTTTAAACCGAAACGAGCTAAATCACAACACATCGGTATTACAAGTGTTCCACGTGATACTCGTCAAAACTTTTTCTCTTATAACTGCGCGAAAAGCATGTATTCGTGCTTAATACAACGAAACAAGCTGTTTTAGTCCGAAAAGAGTTAAATCTGAACACATCGGTTTTACAAGTGTTCCTCTAATACGCGTCAAAACTTTTTCTCTTATAACTGCGCGAAAAGCATGTATTCTTGCTTAATACAACGAAACAAGCTGTTTTAGACCGAAACGAGCCAAATCACAACACATCGGTATTACAAGTGTTCCACGTGATACTCGTCAAAACTTTTTCTCTTATAACTGCGCGAAAAGCATGTATTCGTGCTTAATACAACGAAACAAGCTGTTTTAGACCGAAACGAGCTAAATCTGAACACATCGGTTTTTCAGGTGTCCGTGACACGCGTCAAAACTTTTTCTCTTATAACTGCGCGAAAAGCATGTATTCTTGCTTAATACAACGAAACAAGCTGTTTTAGACCGAAATGAGCTAAATCACAACACATCGGTTTTACAAGTGTTCCTCTGATACGCGTCAAAACTTTTTCTCTTATAACTGCGCGAAAAGCATGTATTCTTGCTTAATACAGCGAAACAAGCTGTTTTAGACCGAAACGAGCTAAATCACAACACATCGGTATTACGTGTTCCACGTGATACTCGTCAAAACGTTTTCTCTTATAACTGCGCGAAAAGCATGTATTCGTGCTTAATACAACGAAACAAGCTGTTTTAGACCGAAACGAGCTAAATCTGAACACTTCGGTTTTACAAGTATCCACGTGATACTCGTCAAAACTTTTTCTCTTATAACTGCGCGAAAAGCATGTATTCTTGCTTAATACAACGAAACAAGCTGTTTTTGACCGAAACGAGCTAAATCACAACACATCGGTTTTACAAGTGTTCCTCTGATACGCGTCAAAACTTTTTCTCTTATAACTGCGCGAAAAGCATGTATTCGTGCTTAATACAGCGAAACAAGCTGTTTTAGACCGAAACGAGCTAAATCACAACACATCGGTTTTACAAGTGTTCCTCTGATACGCGTCAAAACTTTTTCTCTTATAAATGCGCGAAAAGCATGTATTCTTGCTTAATACAGCGAAACAAGCTGTTTTAGACCAAAACGAGCTAAATCACAACACATCGGTTTTACAAGTGTTCCTCTGATACGGGTCAAAACTTTTTCTCTTATAACTGCGCGAAAAGCATGTATTCTTGCTTAATACAGCGAAACAAGCTGTTTTAGACCGAAATGAGCTAAATCACAACACATCGGTTTTACAAGTGTTCCTCTGATACGCGTCAAAACTTTTTCTCTTATAACTGCGCGAAAAGCATGTATTCTTGCTTAATACAGCGAAACAAGCTGTTTTAGACCGAAATGAGCTAAATCACAACACATCGGTTTTACAAGTGTTCCTCTGATACGCGTCAAAACTTTTTCTCTTATAACGGCGCGAAAAGCATGTATTCTTCCTTAATACAGCGAAACAAGCTGTTTTAGACCGAAACGAGCTAAATCACAACACATCGGTATTACAAGTGTTCCACGTGATACTCGTCAAAACTTTTTCTCTTTTAACTGCGCGAAAAGCATGTATTCGTGCTTAATACAACGAAACAAGCTGTTTTAGACCGAAACGAGCTAAATCACAACACATCGGTTTTACAAGTGTCTCTGATACGCGTCAAAACTTTTTCTTCTATAACTGCGCGTAAAGCATGTATTCGTGCTTAATACAACGAAACAAGCTGTTTTAGACCGAAACGAGCTAAATCTGAACACATCGGTTTTACAAGTGTTCCTCTGATACGCGTCAAAACTTTTTCTCTTATAACTGCGCGAAAAGCATGTATTCTTGCTTAATACAGCGAAACAACCTGTTTTAGACCGAAACGAGCTAAATCACAACACATCGGTTTTACGTGTTCCTCTGATACGCGTCAAAACTTTTTCTTTTATAACTGCGCGAAAAGCATGTATTCTTGCTTAATACAACGAAACAAGCTGTTTTAGACCGAAACGAGCCAAATCACAACACATCGGTATTACAAGTGTTCCACGTGATACTCGTCAAAACTTTTTCTCTTATAACTGCGCGAAAAGCATGTATTCGTGCTTAATACAACGAAACAAGCTGTTTTAGACCGAAACGAGCTAAATCTGAACACATCGGTTTTTCAGGTGTCCGTGACACGCGTCAAAACTTTTTCTCTTATAACTGCGCGAAAAGCATGTATTCTTGCTTAATACAACGAAACAAGCTGTTTTAGACCGAAATGAGCTAAATCACAACACATCGGTTTTACAAGTGTTCCTCTGATACGCGTCAAAACTTTTTCTGTTATAACTGCGCGAAAAGCATGTATTCTTGCTTAATACAGCGAAACAAGCTGTTTTAGACCGAAACGAGCTAAATCACAACACATCGGTATTACGTGTTCCACGTGATACTCGTCAAAACGTTTTCTCTTATAACTGCGCGAAAAGCATGTATTCGTGCTTAATACAACGAAACAAGCTGTTTTAGACCGAAACGAGCTAAATCTGAACACTTCGGTTTTACAAGTATCCACGTGATACTCGTCAAAACTTTTTCTCTTATAACTGCGCGAAAAGCATGTATTCTTGCTTAATACAACGAAACAAGCTGTTTTTGACCGAAACGAGCTAAATCACAACACATCGGTTTTACAAGTGTTCCTCTGATACGCGTCAAAACTTTTTCTCTTATAACTGCGCGAAAAGCATGTATTCGTGCTTAATACAGCGAAACAAGCTGTTTTAGACCGAAACGAGCTAAATCACAACACATCGGTTTTACAAGTGTTCCTCTGATACGCGTCAAAACTTTTTCTCTTATAAATGCGCGAAAAGCATGTATTCTTGCTTAATACAGCGAAACAAGCTGTTTTAGACCAAAACGAGCTAAATCACAACACATCGGTTTTACAAGTGTTCCTCTGATACGGGTCAAAACTTTTTCTCTTATAACTGCGCGAAAAGCATGTATTCTTGCTTAATACAGCGAAACAAGCTGTTTTAGACCGAAATGAGCTAAATCACAACACATCGGTTTTACAAGTGTTCCTCTGATACGCGTCAAAACTTTTTCTCTTATAACTGCGCGAAAAGCATGTATTCTTGCTTAATACAGCGAAACAAGCTGTTTTAGACCGAAATGAGCTAAATCACAACACATCGGTTTTACAAGTGTTCCTCTGATACGCGTCAAAACTTTTTCTCTTATAACTGCGCGAAAAGCATGTATTCTTGCTTAATACAGCGAAACAAGCTGTTTTAGACCGAAATGAGCTAAATCACAACACATCGGTTTTACAAGTGTTCCTCTGATACGCGTCAAAACTTTTTCTCTTATAACGGCGCGAAAAGCATGTATTCTTCCTTAATACAGCGAAACAAGCTGTTTTAGACCGAAACGAGCTAAATCACAACACATCGGTATTACAAGTGTTCCACGTGATACTCGTCAAAACTTTTTCTCTTTTAACTGCGCGAAAAGCATGTATTCGTGCTTAATACAACGAAACAAGCTGTTTTAGACCGAAACGAGCTAAATCACAACACATCGGTTTTACAAGTGTCTCTGATACGCGTCAAAACTTTTTCTTCTATAACTGCGCGTAAAGCATGTATTCGTGCTTAATACAACGAAACAAGCTGTTTTAGACCGAAACGAGCTAAATCTGAACACATCGGTTTTACAAGTGTTCCTCTGATACGCGTCAAAACTTTTTCTCTTATAACTGCGCGAAAAGCATGTATTCTTGCTTAATACAGCGAAACAACCTGTTTTAGACCGAAACGAGCTAAATCACAACACATCGGTTTTACGTGTTCCTCTGATACGCGTCAAAACTTTTTCTTTTATAACTGCGCGAAAAGCATGTATTCTTGCTTAATACAGCGAAACAAGCTGTTTTAGACCGAAACGAGCTAAATCTGAACACATCGGTTTTACAGGTGTCCGTGACACGCGTCAAAACTTTTTCTCTTATAACTGCGCGAAAAGCATGTATTCTTGCTTAATACAACGAAACAAGCTGTTTTAGACCGAAATGAGCTAAATCACAACACATCGGTTTTACAAGTGTTCCTCTGATACGCGTCAAAACTTTTTCTCTTATAACTGCGCGAAAAGCATGTATTCTTGCTTAATACAGCGAAACAAGCTGTTTTAGACCGAAACGAGCTAAATCACAACACATCGGTATTACAAGTGTTCAACGTGATACTCGTCAAAACGTTTTCTCTTATAACTGCGCGAAAAGCATGTATTCGTGCTTAATACAACGAAACAAGCTGTTTTAGACCAAAACGAGCTAAATCTGAACACATCGGTTTTACAAGTATCCACGTGATACTCGTCAAAACTTTCTCTCTTATAACTGCGCGAAAAGCATGTATTCTTGCTTAATACAACGAAACAAGCTGTTTTAGACCGAAATGAGCTAAATCATAACACATCGGTTTTTCAAGTGTCTCTCTAATAGGCGTCAAAACTTTTTCTTCTATAACTGCGCGTAAAGCATGTATTCGTGCTTAATACAACAAAACAAGTTGTTTTAGACCGAAACGAGCTAAATCTGAACACATCGGTTTTCCAAGTGTCCACGTGATACTCAAAACTTTTTCTCTAATAACTGCGCGAAAAGCATGTATTCTTGCTTAATACAACGAAACAAGCTGTTTTAGACCGAAACGAGCTAAATCACAACACATCGGTTTTACAAGTGTCTCTCTAATACGCATCAAAACTTTTTCTCTTATAACTGCGCGAAAAGCATGTATTCTTACTTAATACAACGAAACAAGCTGTTTTAGACCGAAACGAGCTAAATCTGAACACATCGGTTTTACAAGTATCCACGTGATACTCGTCAAAACTTTTTCTCTTATAACTGCGCAAAAAGCATGTATTCTTGCTTAATACAACGAAACAAGCTGTTTTAGACCGAAACGAGCTAAATCACAACACATCGGTTTTACAAGTGTCTCTCTAATACGCGTCAAAACTTTTTCTCTTTTAACTGCGCGAAAAGCATGTATTCGTGCTTAATACAACGAAACAAGTTGTTTTAGACCGAAACGAGCTAAATCTGAACACATCGGTTTTACAAGTATCCACGTGATACTCAAAACTTTTTCTCTAATAACTGCGCGAAAAGCATGTATTCTTGCTTAATACAACGAAACAAGCTGTTTTAGACCGAAACGAGCTAAATCACAACACATCGGTTTTACAAGTGTCTCTCTAATACGCATCAAAACTTTTTCTCTTATAACTGCGCGAAAAGCATGTATTCTTACTTAATACAACGAAACAAGCTGTTTTAGACCGAAATGAGCTAAATCACAACACATCGGTTTTACAAGTGTTCCTCTGATACGCGTCAAAACTTTTTCTCTTATAACTGCGCGAAAAGCATGTATTCTTGCTTAATACAGCGAAACAAGCTGTTTTAGACCGAAATGAGCTAAATCACAACACATCGGTTTTACAAGTGTTCCTCTGATACGCGTCAAAACTTTTTCTCTTATAACTGCGCGAAAAGCATGTATTCTTGCTTAATACAACGAAACAAGCTGTTTTAGACCGAAACGAGCTAAATCTGAACACATCGGTTTTACAAGTATCCACGTGATACTCGTCAAAACTTTTTCTCTTATAACTGCGCGAAAAGCATGTATTCTTGCTTAATACAGCGAAACAAGCTGTTTTAGACCGAAATGAGCTAAATCACAACACATCGGTTTTACAAGTGTTCCTCTGATACGCGTCAAAACTTTTTCTTTTATAACTGCGCGAAAAGCATGTATTCTTGCTTAATACAGCGAATCAAGTTGTTTTAGACCGAAACGAGCTAAATCACAACACATCGGTATATCAAGTGTTCCACGTGATACTCGTCAAAACTTTTTCTCTTATAACTGCGCGAAAAGCATGTATTCTTGCTTAATACAGCGAAACAAGCTGTTTTAGACCGAAACGAGCTAAATCACAACACATCGGTATTACGTGTTCCACGTGATACTCGTCAAAACTTTTTCTCTTATAACTGCGCGAAAAGCATGTGTTCTTGCTTAATACAACGAAACAAGCTGTTTTAGACCGAAACGAGCTAAATCACAACACATCGGTTTTACAAGTGTCTCTCTAATACGCGTCAAAACTTTTTCTCTTATAACTGCGCGAAAAGCATGTATTCTTGCTTAATACAACGAAACAAGCTGTTTTAGACCGAAACGAGCTAAATCTGAACACATCGGTTTTACAAGTGTTCCTCTGATACGCGTCAAATTGTTTTCTCTTATAACTGCGCGAAAAGCATGTATTCTTGCTTAATACAGCGAAACAAGCTGTTTTAGACCGAAACGAGCTAAATCACAACACATCGGTTTTACAATTGTTCCTCTGATACGCGTCAAAACTTTTTCTCTTATAACTGCGCGAAAAGCATGTATTTTTGCTTAATACAGCGAAACAAGCTGTTTTAAACCGAAACGAGCTAAATCACAACACATCGGTATTACAAGTGTTCCACGTGATACTCGTCAAAACTTTTTCTCTTATAACTGCGCGAAAAGCATGTATTCGTGCTTAATACAACGAAACAAGCTGTTTTAGTCCGAAAAGAGTTAAATCTGAACACATCGGTTTTACAAGTGTTCCTCTGATACGCGTCAAAACTTTTTCTCTTATAACTGCGCGAAAAGCATGTATTCTTGCTTAATACAACGAAACAAGCTGTTTTAGACCGAAACGAGCCAAATCACAACACATCGGTATTACAAGTGTTCCACGTGATACTCGTCAAAACTTTTTCTCTTATAACTGCTTAATACAACGAAACAAGCTGTTTTAGACCGAAACGAGCTAAATCTGAACACATCGGTTTTTCAGGTGTCCGTGACACGCGTCAAAACTTTTTCTCTTATAACTGCGCGAAAAGCATGTATTCTTGCTTAATACAACGAAACAAGCTGTTTTAGACCGAAATGAGCTAAATCACAACACATCGGTTTTACAAGTGTTCCTCTGATACGCGTCAAAACTTTTTCTCTTATAACTGCGCGAAAAGCATGTATTCTTGCTTAATACAGCGAAACAAGCTGTTTTAGACCGAAACGAGCTAAATCACAACACATCGGTATTACGTGTTCCACGTGATACTCGTCAAAACGTTTTCTCTTATAACTGCGCGAAAAGCATGTATTCGTGCTTAATACAACGAAACAAGCTGTTTTAGACCGAAACGAGCTAAATCTGAACACTTCGGTTTTACAAGTATCCACGTGATACTCGTCAAAACTTTTTCTCTTATAACTGCGCGAAAAGCATGTATTCTTGCTTAATACAACGAAACAAGCTGTTTTTGACCGAAACGAGCTAAATCACAACACATCGGTTTTACAAGTGTTCCTCTGATACGCGTCAAAACTTTTTCTCTTATAACTGCGCGAAAAGCATGTATTCGTGCTTAATACAGCGAAACAAGCTGTTTTAGACCGAAACGAGCTAAATCACAACACATCGGTTTTACAAGTGTTCCTCTGATACGCGTCAAAACTTTTTCTCTTATAAATGCGCGAAAAGCATGTATTCTTGCTTAATACAGCGAAACAAGCTGTTTTAGACCAAAACGAGCTAAATCACAACACATCGGTTTTACAAGTGTTCCTCTGATACGGGTCAAAACTTTTTCTCTTATAACTGCGCGAAAAGCATGTATTCTTGCTTAATACAGCGAAACAAGCTGTTTTAGACCGAAACGAGCTAAATCACAACACATCGGTATTACAAGTGTTCAACGTGATACTCGTCAAAACGTTTTCTCTTATAACTGCGCGAAAAGCATGTATTCGTGCTTAATACAACGAAACAAGCTGTTTTAGACCAAAACGAGCTAAATCTGAACACATCGGTTTTACAAGTATCCACGTGATACTCGTCAAAACTTTCTCTCTTATAACTGCGCGAAAAGCATGTATTCTTGCTTAATACAACGAAACAAGCTGTTTTAGACCGAAATGAGCTAAATCATAACACATCGGTTTTACAAGTGTCTCTCTAATAGGCGTCAAAACTTTTTCTTCTATAACTGCGCGTAAAGCATGTATTCGTGCTTAATACAACAAAACAAGTTGTTTTAGACCGAAACGAGCTAAATCTGAACACATCGGTTTTCCAAGTGTCCACGTGATACTCAAAACTTTTTCTTTAATAACTGCGCGAAAAGCATGTATTCTTGCTTAATACAACGAAACAAGCTGTTTTAGACCGAAACGAGCTAAATCACAACACATCGGTTTTACAAGTGTCTCTCTAATACGCATCAAAACTTTTTCTCTTATAACTGCGCGAAAAGCATGTATTCTTACTTAATACAACGAAACAAGCTGTTTTAGACCGAAACGAGCTAAATCTGAACACATCGGTTTTACAAGTATCCACGTGATACTCGTCAAAACTTTTTCTCTTATAACTGCGCAAAAAGCATGTATTCTTGCTTAATACAACGAAACAAGCTGTTTTAGACCGAAACGAGCTAAATCACAACACATCGGTTTTACAAGTGTCTCTCTAATACGCGTCAAAACTTTTTCTCTTTTAACTGCGCGAAAAGCATGTATTCGTGCTTAATACAACGAAACAAGTTGTTTTAGACCGAAACGAGCTAAATCTGAACACATCGGTTTTACAAGTATCCACGTGATACTCAAAACTTTTTCTCTAATAACTGCGCGAAAAGCATGTATTCTTGCTTAATACAACGAAACAAGCTGTTTTAGACCGAAACGAGCTAAATCACAACACATCGGTTTTACATGTGTCTCTCTAATACGCATCAAAACTTTTTCTCTTATAACTGCGCGAAAAGCATGTATTCTTACTTAATACAACGAAACAAGCTGTTTTAGACCGAAACGAGCTAAATCTGAACACATCGGTTTTACAAGTATCCACGTGATACTCGTCAAAACTTTTTCTCTTATAACTGCGCGAAAAGCATGTATTCTTGCTTAATACAACGAAACAAGCTGTTTTAGACCGAAACGAGCTAAATCACAACACATCGGTTTTACAAGTGTCTCTCTAATACGCGTCAAAACTTTTTCTCTTATAACTGCGCGAAAAGCATGTATTCTTGCTTAATACAACGAAACAAGCTGTTTTAGACCGAAACGAGCTAAATCTGAACACATCGGTTTTACAAGTATCCACGTGATACTCGTCAAAACTTTTTCTCTTATAACTGCGCGAAAAGCATGTATTCTTGCTTAATACAGCGAAACAAGCTGTTTTAGACCGAAATGAGCTAAATCACAACACATCGGTTTTACAAGTGTTCCTCTGATACGCGTCAAAACTTTTTCTTTTATAACTGCGCGAAAAGCATGTATTCTTGCTTAATACAGCGAATCAAGTTGTTTTAGACCGAAACGAGCTAAATCACAACACATCGGTATATCAAGTGTTCCACGTGATACTCGTCAAAACTTTTTCTCTTATAACTGCGCGAAAAGCATGTATTCTTGCTTAATACAGCGAAACAAGCTGTTTTAGACCGAAACGAGCTAAATCACAACACATCGGTATTACGTGTTCCACGTGATACTCGTCAAAACTTTTTCTCTTATAACTGCGCGAAAAGCATGTGTTCTTGCTTAATACAACGAAACAAGCTGTTTTAGACCGAAACGAGCTAAATCACAACACATCGGTTTTACAAGTGTCTCTCTAATACGCGTCAAAACTTTTTCTCTTATAACTGCGCGAAAAGCATGTATTCTTGCTTAATACAACGAAACAAGCTGTTTTAGACCGAAACGAGCTAAATCTGAACACATCGGTTTTACAAGTGTTCCTCTGATACGCGTCAAATTGTTTTCTCTTATAACTGCGCGAAAAGCATGTATTCTTGCTTAATACAGCGAAACAAGCTGTTTTAGACCGAAACGAGCTAAATCACAACACATCGGTTTTACAATTGTTCCTCTGATACGCGTCAAAACTTTTTCTCTTATAACTGCGCGAAAAGCATGTATTTTTGCTTAATACAGCGAAACAAGCTGTTTTAAACCGAAACGAGCTAAATCACAACACATCGGTATTACAAGTGTTCCACGTGATACTCGTCAAAACTTTTTCTCTTATAACTGCGCGAAAAGCATGTATTCGTGCTTAATACAACGAAACAAGCTGTTTTAGTCCGAAAAGAGTTAAATCTGAACACATCGGTTTTACAAGTGTTCCTCTGATACGCGTCAAAACTTTTTCTCTTATAACTGCGCGAAAAGCATGTATTCTTGCTTAATACAACGAAACAAGCTGTTTTAGACCGAAACGAGCCAAATCACAACACATCGGTATTACAAGTGTTCCACGTGATACTCGTCAAAACTTTTTCTCTTATAACTGCTTAATACAACGAAACAAGCTGTTTTAGACCGAAACGAGCTAAATCTGAACACATCGGTTTTTCAGGTGTCCGTGACACGCGTCAAAACTTTTTCTCTTATAACTGCGCGAAAAGCATGTATTCTTGCTTAATACAACGAAACAAGCTGTTTTAGACCGAAATGAGCTAAATCACAACACATCGGTTTTACAAGTGTTCCTCTGATACGCGTCAAAACTTTTTCTCTTATAACTGCGCGAAAAGCATGTATTCTTGCTTAATACAGCGAAACAAGCTGTTTTAGACCGAAACGAGCTAAATCACAACACATCGGTATTACGTGTTCCACGTGATACTCGTCAAAACGTTTTCTCTTATAACTGCGCGAAAAGCATGTATTCGTGCTTAATACAACGAAACAAGCTGTTTTAGACCGAAACGAGCTAAATCTGAACACTTCGGTTTTACAAGTATCCACGTGATACTCGTCAAAACTTTTTCTCTTATAACTGCGCGAAAAGCATGTATTCTTGCTTAATACAACGAAACAAGCTGTTTTTGACCGAAACGAGCTAAATCACAACACATCGGTTTTACAAGTGTTCCTCTGATACGCGTCAAAACTTTTTCTCTTATAACTGCGCGAAAAGCATGTATTCGTGCTTAATACAGCGAAACAAGCTGTTTTAGACCGAAACGAGCTAAATCACAACACATCGGTTTTACAAGTGTTCCTCTGATACGCGTCAAAACTTTTTCTCTTATAAATGCGCGAAAAGCATGTATTCTTGCTTAATACAGCGAAACAAGCTGTTTTAGACCAAAACGAGCTAAATCACAACACATCGGTTTTACAAGTGTTCCTCTGATACGGGTCAAAACTTTTTCTCTTATAACTGCGCGAAAAGCATGTATTCTTGCTTAATACAGCGAAACAAGCTGTTTTAGACCGAAACGAGCTAAATCACAACACATCGGTATTACAAGTGTTCAACGTGATACTCGTCAAAACGTTTTCTCTTATAACTGCGCGAAAAGCATGTATTCGTGCTTAATACAACGAAACAAGCTGTTTTAGACCAAAACGAGCTAAATCTGAACACATCGGTTTTACAAGTATCCACGTGATACTCGTCAAAACTTTCTCTCTTATAACTGCGCGAAAAGCATGTATTCTTGCTTAATACAACGAAACAAGCTGTTTTAGACCGAAATGAGCTAAATCATAACACATCGGTTTTACAAGTGTCTCTCTAATAGGCGTCAAAACTTTTTCTTCTATAACTGCGCGTAAAGCATGTATTCGTGCTTAATACAACAAAACAAGTTGTTTTAGACCGAAACGAGCTAAATCTGAACACATCGGTTTTCCAAGTGTCCACGTGATACTCAAAACTTTTTCTTTAATAACTGCGCGAAAAGCATGTATTCTTGCTTAATACAACGAAACAAGCTGTTTTAGACCGAAACGAGCTAAATCACAACACATCGGTTTTACAAGTGTCTCTCTAATACGCATCAAAACTTTTTCTCTTATAACTGCGCGAAAAGCATGTATTCTTACTTAATACAACGAAACAAGCTGTTTTAGACCGAAACGAGCTAAATCTGAACACATCGGTTTTACAAGTATCCACGTGATACTCGTCAAAACTTTTTCTCTTATAACTGCGCAAAAAGCATGTATTCTTGCTTAATACAACGAAACAAGCTGTTTTAGACCGAAACGAGCTAAATCACAACACATCGGTTTTACAAGTGTCTCTCTAATACGCGTCAAAACTTTTTCTCTTTTAACTGCGCGAAAAGCATGTATTCGTGCTTAATACAACGAAACAAGTTGTTTTAGACCGAAACGAGCTAAATCTGAACACATCGGTTTTACAAGTATCCACGTGATACTCAAAACTTTTTCTCTAATAACTGCGCGAAAAGCATGTATTCTTGCTTAATACAACGAAACAAGCTGTTTTAGACCGAAACGAGCTAAATCACAACACATCGGTTTTACATGTGTCTCTCTAATACGCATCAAAACTTTTTCTCTTATAACTGCGCGAAAAGCATGTATTCTTACTTAATACAACGAAACAAGCTGTTTTAGACCGAAACGAGCTAAATCTGAACACATCGGTTTTACAAGTATCCACGTGATACTCGTCAAAACTTTTTCTCTTATAACTGCGCGAAAAGCATGTATTCTTGCTTAATACAACGAAACAAGCTGTTTTAGACCGAAACGAGCTAAATCACAACACATCGGTTTTACAAGTGTCTCTCTAATACGCGTCAAAACTTTTTCTCTTATAACTGCGCGAAAAGCATGTATTCTTGCTTAATACAACGAAACAAGCTGTTTTAGACCGAAACGAGCTAAATCTGAACACATCGGTTTTACAAGTATCCACGTGATACTCGTCAAAACTTTTTCTCTTATAACTGCGCGAAAAGCATGTATTCTTGCTTAATACAGCGAAACAAGCTGTTTTAGACCGAAATGAGCTAAATCACAACACATCGGTTTTACAAGTGTTCCTCTGATACGCGTCAAAACTTTTTCTTTTATAACTGCGCGAAAAGCATGTATTCTTGCTTAATACAGCGAATCAAGTTGTTTTAGACCGAAACGAGCTAAATCACAACACATCGGTATATCAAGTGTTCCACGTGATACTCGTCAAAACTTTTTCTCTTATAACTGCGCGAAAAGCATGTATTCTTGCTTAATACAGCGAAACAAGCTGTTTTAGACCGAAACGAGCTAAATCACAACACATCGGTATTACGTGTTCCACGTGATACTCGTCAAAACTTTTTCTCTTATAACTGCGCGAAAAGCATGTGTTCTTGCTTAATACAACGAAACAAGCTGTTTTAGACCGAAACGAGCTAAATCACAACACATCGGTTTTACAAGTGTCTCTCTAATACGCGTCAAAACTTTTTCTCTTATAACTGCGCGAAAAGCATGTATTCTTGCTTAATACAACGAAACAAGCTGTTTTAGACCGAAACGAGCTAAATCTGAACACATCGGTTTTACAAGTGTTCCTCTGATACGCGTCAAATTGTTTTCTCTTATAACTGCGCGAAAAGCATGTATTCTTGCTTAATACAGCGAAACAAGCTGTTTTAGACCGAAACGAGCTAAATCACAACACATCGGTTTTACAATTGTTCCTCTGATACGCGTCAAAACTTTTTCTCTTATAACTGCGCGAAAAGCATGTATTTTTGCTTAATACAGCGAAACAAGCTGTTTTAAACCGAAACGAGCTAAATCACAACACATCGGTATTACAAGTGTTCCACGTGATACTCGTCAAAACTTTTTCTCTTATAACTGCGCGAAAAGCATGTATTCGTGCTTAATACAACGAAACAAGCTGTTTTAGTCCGAAAAGAGTTAAATCTGAACACATCGGTTTTACAAGTGTTCCTCTGATACGCGTCAAAACTTTTTCTCTTATAACTGCGCGAAAAGCATGTATTCTTGCTTAATACAACGAAACAAGCTGTTTTAGACCGAAACGAGCCAAATCACAACACATCGGTATTACAAGTGTTCCACGTGATACTCGTCAAAACGTTTTCTCTTATAACTGCGCGAAAAGCATGTATTCGTGCTTAATACAACGAAACAAGCTGTTTTAGACCGAAACGAGCTAAATCTGAACACATCGGTTTTTCAGGTGTCCGTGACACGCGTCAAAACTTTTTCTCTTATAACTGCGCGAAAAGCATGTATTCTTGCTTAATACAACGAAACAAGCTGTTTTAGACCGAAATGAGCTAAATCACAACACATCGGTTTTACAAGTGTTCCTCTGATACGCGTCAAAACTTTTTCTCTTATAACTGCGCGAAAAGCATGTATTCTTGCTTAATACAGCGAAACAAGCTGTTTTAGACCGAAACGAGCTAAATCACAACACATCGGTATTACGTGTTCCACGTGATACTCGTCAAAACGTTTTCTCTTATAACTGCGCGAAAAGCATGTATTCGTGCTTAATACAACGAAACAAGCTGTTTTAGACCGAAACGAGCTAAATCTGAACACTTCGGTTTTACAAGTATCCACGTGATACTCGTCAAAACTTTTTCTCTTATAACTGCGCGAAAAGCATGTATTCTTGCTTAATACAACTAAACAAGCTGTTTTTGACCGAAACGAGCTAAATCACAACACATCGGTTTTACAAGTGTTCCTCTGATACGCGTCAAAACTTTTTCTCTTATAACTGCGCGAAAAGCATGTATTCGTGCTTAATACAGCGAAACAAGCTGTTTTAGACCGAAACGAGCTAAATCACAACACATCGGTTTTACAAGTGTTCCTCTGATACGCGTCAAAACTTTTTCTCTTATAAATGCGCGAAAAGCATGTATTCTTGCTTAATACAGCGAAACAAGCTGTTTTAGACCAAAACGAGCTAAATCACAACACATCGGTTTTACAAGTGTTCCTCTGATACGGGTCAAAACTTTTTCTCTTATAACTGCGCGAAAAGCATGTATTCTTGCTTAATACAGCGAAACAAGCTGTTTTAGACCGAAATGAGCTAAATCACAACACATCGGTTTTACAAGTGTTCCTCTGATACGCGTCAAAACTTTTTCTCTTATAAGGGCGCGAAAAGCATGTATTCTTCCTTAATACAGCGAAACAAGCTGTTTTAGACCGAAACGAGCTAAATCACAACACATCGGTTTTACAAGTGTCTCTCTAATACGCGTCAAAACTTTTTCTCTTATAACTGCGCGAAAAGCATGTATTCTTGCTTAATACAACGAAACAAGCTGTTTTAGACCGAAACGAGCTAAATCTGAACACATCGGTATTACAAGTGTTCCACGTGATACTCGTCAAAACTTTTTCTCTTTTAACTGCGCGAAAAGCATGTATTCGTGCTTAATACAACGAAACAAGCTGTTTTAGACCGAAACGAGCTAAATCACAACACATCGGTTTTACATGTGTCTCTCTAATACGCATCAAAACTTTTTCTCTTATAACTGCGCGAAAAGCATGTATTCTTACTTAATACAACGAAACAAGCTGTTTTAGACCGAAACGAGCTAAATCTGAACACATCGGTTTTACAAGTATCCACGTGATACTCGTCAAAACTTTTTCTCTTATAACTGCGCGAAAAGCATGTATTCTTGCTTAATACAACGAAACAAGCTGTTTTAGACCGAAACGAGCTAAATCACAACACATCGGTTTTACAAGTGTCTCTCTAATACGCGTCAAAACTTTTTCTCTTATAACTGCGCGAAAAGCATGTATTCTTGCTTAATACAACGAAACAAGCTGTTTTAGACCGAAACGAGCTAAATCTGAACACATCGGTTTTACAAGTATCCACGTGATACTCGTCAAAACTTTTTCTCTTATAACTGCGCGAAAAGCATGTATTCTTGCTTAATACAGCGAAACAAGCTGTTTTAGACCGAAATGAGCTAAATCACAACACATCGGTTTTACAAGTGTTCCTCTGATACGCGTCAAAACTTTTTCTTTTATAACTGCGCGAAAAGCATGTATTCTTGCTTAATACAGCGAATCAAGTTGTTTTAGACCGAAACGAGCTAAATCACAACACATCGGTATATCAAGTGTTCCACGTGATACTCGTCAAAACTTTTTCTCTTATAACTGCGCGAAAAGCATGTATTCTTGCTTAATACAGCGAAACAAGCTGTTTTAGACCGAAACGAGCTAAATCACAACACATCGGTATTACGTGTTCCACGTGATACTCGTCAAAACTTTTTCTCTTATAACTGCGCGAAAAGCATGTGTTCTTGCTTAATACAACGAAACAAGCTGTTTTAGACCGAAACGAGCTAAATCACAACACATCGGTTTTACAAGTGTCTCTCTAATACGCGTCAAAACTTTTTCTCTTATAACTGCGCGAAAAGCATGTATTCTTGCTTAATACAACGAAACAAGCTGTTTTAGACCGAAACGAGCTAAATCTGAACACATCGGTTTTACAAGTGTTCCTCTGATACGCGTCAAATTGTTTTCTCTTATAACTGCGCGAAAAGCATGTATTCTTGCTTAATACAGCGAAACAAGCTGTTTTAGACCGAAACGAGCTAAATCACAACACATCGGTTTTACAATTGTTCCTCTGATACGCGTCAAAACTTTTTCTCTTATAACTGCGCGAAAAGCATGTATTTTTGCTTAATACAGCGAAACAAGCTGTTTTAAACCGAAACGAGCTAAATCACAACACATCGGTATTACAAGTGTTCCACGTGATACTCGTCAAAACTTTTTCTCTTATAACTGCGCGAAAAGCATGTATTCGTGCTTAATACAACGAAACAAGCTGTTTTAGTCCGAAAAGAGTTAAATCTGAACACATCGGTTTTACAAGTGTTCCTCTGATACGCGTCAAAACTTTTTCTCTTATAACTGCGCGAAAAGCATGTATTCTTGCTTAATACAACGAAACAAGCTGTTTTAGACCGAAACGAGCCAAATCACAACACATCGGTATTACAAGTGTTCCACGTGATACTCGTCAAAACTTTTTCTCTTATAACTGCTTAATACAACGAAACAAGCTGTTTTAGACCGAAACGAGCTAAATCTGAACACATCGGTTTTTTCAGGTGTCCGTGACACGCGTCAAAACTTTTTCTCTTATAACTGCGCGAAAAGCATGTATTCTTGCTTAATACAACGAAACAAGCTGTTTTAGACCGAAATGAGCTAAATCACAACACATCGGTTTTACAAGTGTTCCTCTGATACGCGTCAAAACTTTTTCTCTTATAACTGCGCGAAAAGCATGTATTCTTGCTTAATACAGCGAAACAAGCTGTTTTAGACCGAAACGAGCTAAATCACAACACATCGGTATTACGTGTTCCACGTGATACTCGTCAAAACGTTTTCTCTTATAACTGCGCGAAAAGCATGTATTCGTGCTTAATACAACGAAACAAGCTGTTTTAGACCGAAACGAGCTAAATCTGAACACTTCGGTTTTACAAGTATCCACGTGATACTCGTCAAAACTTTTTCTCTTATAACTGCGCGAAAAGCATGTATTCTTGCTTAATACAACGAAACAAGCTGTTTTTGACCGAAACGAGCTAAATCACAACACATCGGTTTTACAAGTGTTCCTCTGATACGCGTCAAAACTTTTTCTCTTATAACTGCGCGAAAAGCATGTATTCGTGCTTAATACAGCGAAACAAGCTGTTTTAGACCGAAACGAGCTAAATCACAACACATCGGTTTTACAAGTGTTCCTCTGATACGCGTCAAAACTTTTTCTCTTATAAATGCGCGAAAAGCATGTATTCTTGCTTAATACAGCGAAACAAGCTGTTTTAGACCAAAACGAGCTAAATCACAACACATCGGTTTTACAAGTGTTCCTCTGATACGGGTCAAAACTTTTTCTCTTATAACTGCGCGAAAAGCATGTATTCTTGCTTAATACAGCGAAACAAGCTGTTTTAGACCGAAACGAGCTAAATCACAACACATCGGTATTACAAGTGTTCAACGTGATACTCGTCAAAACGTTTTCTCTTATAACTGCGCGAAAAGCATGTATTCGTGCTTAATACAACGAAACAAGCTGTTTTAGACCAAAACGAGCTAAATCTGAACACATCGGTTTTACAAGTATCCACGTGATACTCGTCAAAACTTTCTCTCTTATAACTGCGCGAAAAGCATGTATTCTTGCTTAATACAACGAAACAAGCTGTTTTAGACCGAAATGAGCTAAATCATAACACATCGGTTTTACAAGTGTCTCTCTAATAGGCGTCAAAACTTTTTCTTCTATAACTGCGCGTAAAGCATGTATTCGTGCTTAATACAACAAAACAAGTTGTTTTAGACCGAAACGAGCTAAATCTGAACACATCGGTTTTCCAAGTGTCCACGTGATACTCAAAACTTTTTCTTTAATAACTGCGCGAAAAGCATGTATTCTTGCTTAATACAACGAAACAAGCTGTTTTAGACCGAAACGAGCTAAATCACAACACATCGGTTTTACAAGTGTCTCTCTAATACGCATCAAAACTTTTTCTCTTATAACTGCGCGAAAAGCATGTATTCTTACTTAATACAACGAAACAAGCTGTTTTAGACCGAAACGAGCTAAATCTGAACACATCGGTTTTACAAGTATCCACGTGATACTCGTCAAAACTTTTTCTCTTATAACTGCGCAAAAAGCATGTATTCTTGCTTAATACAACGAAACAAGCTGTTTTAGACCGAAACGAGCTAAATCACAACACATCGGTTTTACAAGTGTCTCTCTAATACGCGTCAAAACTTTTTCTCTTTTAACTGCGCGAAAAGCATGTATTCGTGCTTAATACAACGAAACAAGTTGTTTTAGACCGAAACGAGCTAAATCTGAACACATCGGTTTTACAAGTATCCACGTGATACTCAAAACTTTTTCTCTAATAACTGCGCGAAAAGCATGTATTCTTGCTTAATACAACGAAACAAGCTGTTTTAGACCGAAACGAGCTAAATCACAACACATCGGTTTTACATGTGTCTCTCTAATACGCATCAAAACTTTTTCTCTTATAACTGCGCGAAAAGCATGTATTCTTACTTAATACAACGAAACAAGCTGTTTTAGACCGAAACGAGCTAAATCTGAACACATCGGTTTTACAAGTATCCACGTGATACTCGTCAAAACTTTTTCTCTTATAACTGCGCGAAAAGCATGTATTCTTGCTTAATACAACGAAACAAGCTGTTTTAGACCGAAACGAGCTAAATCACAACACATCGGTTTTACAAGTGTCTCTCTAATACGCGTCAAAACTTTTTCTCTTATAACTGCGCGAAAAGCATGTATTCTTGCTTAATACAACGAAACAAGCTGTTTTAGACCGAAACGAGCTAAATCTGAACACATCGGTTTTACAAGTATCCACGTGATACTCGTCAAAACTTTTTCTCTTATAACTGCGCGAAAAGCATGTATTCTTGCTTAATACAGCGAAACAAGCTGTTTTAGACCGAAATGAGCTAAATCACAACACATCGGTTTTACAAGTGTTCCTCTGATACGCGTCAAAACTTTTTCTTTTATAACTGCGCGAAAAGCATGTATTCTTGCTTAATACAGCGAATCAAGTTGTTTTAGACCGAAACGAGCTAAATCACAACACATCGGTATATCAAGTGTTCCACGTGATACTCGTCAAAACTTTTTCTCTTATAACTGCGCGAAAAGCATGTATTCTTGCTTAATACAGCGAAACAAGCTGTTTTAGACCGAAACGAGCTAAATCACAACACATCGGTATTACGTGTTCCACGTGATACTCGTCAAAACTTTTTCTCTTATAACTGCGCGAAAAGCATGTGTTCTTGCTTAATACAACGAAACAAGCTGTTTTAGACCGAAACGAGCTAAATCACAACACATCGGTTTTACAAGTGTCTCTCTAATACGCGTCAAAACTTTTTCTCTTATAACTGCGCGAAAAGCATGTATTCTTGCTTAATACAACGAAACAAGCTGTTTTAGACCGAAACGAGCTAAATCTGAACACATCGGTTTTACAAGTGTTCCTCTGATACGCGTCAAATTGTTTTCTCTTATAACTGCGCGAAAAGCATGTATTCTTGCTTAATACAGCGAAACAAGCTGTTTTAGACCGAAACGAGCTAAATCACAACACATCGGTTTTACAATTGTTCCTCTGATACGCGTCAAAACTTTTTCTCTTATAACTGCGCGAAAAGCATGTATTTTTGCTTAATACAGCGAAACAAGCTGTTTTAAACCGAAACGAGCTAAATCACAACACATCGGTATTACAAGTGTTCCACGTGATACTCGTCAAAACTTTTTCTCTTATAACTGCGCGAAAAGCATGTATTCGTGCTTAATACAACGAAACAAGCTGTTTTAGTCCGAAAAGAGTTAAATCTGAACACATCGGTTTTACAAGTGTTCCTCTGATACGCGTCAAAACTTTTTCTCTTATAACTGCGCGAAAAGCATGTATTCTTGCTTAATACAACGAAACAAGCTGTTTTAGACCGAAACGAGCCAAATCACAACACATCGGTATTACAAGTGTTCCACGTGATACTCGTCAAAACGTTTTCTCTTATAACTGCGCGAAAAGCATGTATTCGTGCTTAATACAACGAAACAAGCTGTTTTAGACCGAAACGAGCTAAATCTGAACACATCGGTTTTTCAGGTGTCCGTGACACGCGTCAAAACTTTTTCTCTTATAACTGCGCGAAAAGCATGTATTCTTGCTTAATACAACGAAACAAGCTGTTTTAGACCGAAATGAGCTAAATCACAACACATCGGTTTTACAAGTGTTCCTCTGATACGCGTCAAAACTTTTTCTCTTATAACTGCGCGAAAAGCATGTATTCTTGCTTAATACAGCGAAACAAGCTGTTTTAGACCGAAACGAGCTAAATCACAACACATCGGTATTACGTGTTCCACGTGATACTCGTCAAAACGTTTTCTCTTATAACTGCGCGAAAAGCATGTATTCGTGCTTAATACAACGAAACAAGCTGTTTTAGACCGAAACGAGCTAAATCTGAACACTTCGGTTTTACAAGTATCCACGTGATACTCGTCAAAACTTTTTCTCTTATAACTGCGCGAAAAGCATGTATTCTTGCTTAATACAACTAAACAAGCTGTTTTTGACCGAAACGAGCTAAATCACAACACATCGGTTTTACAAGTGTTCCTCTGATACGCGTCAAAACTTTTTCTCTTATAACTGCGCGAAAAGCATGTATTCGTGCTTAATACAGCGAAACAAGCTGTTTTAGACCGAAACGAGCTAAATCACAACACATCGGTTTTACAAGTGTTCCTCTGATACGCGTCAAAACTTTTTCTCTTATAAATGCGCGAAAAGCATGTATTCTTGCTTAATACAGCGAAACAAGCTGTTTTAGACCAAAACGAGCTAAATCACAACACATCGGTTTTACAAGTGTTCCTCTGATACGGGTCAAAACTTTTTCTCTTATAACTGCGCGAAAAGCATGTATTCTTGCTTAATACAGCGAAACAAGCTGTTTTAGACCGAAATGAGCTAAATCACAACACATCGGTTTTACAAGTGTTCCTCTGATACGCGTCAAAACTTTTTCTCTTATAAGGGCGCGAAAAGCATGTATTCTTCCTTAATACAGCGAAACAAGCTGTTTTAGACCGAAACGAGCTAAATCACAACACATCGGTTTTACAAGTGTCTCTCTAATACGCGTCAAAACTTTTTCTCTTATAACTGCGCGAAAAGCATGTATTCTTGCTTAATACAACGAAACAAGCTGTTTTAGACCGAAACGAGCTAAATCTGAACACATCGGTATTACAAGTGTTCCACGTGATACTCGTCAAAACTTTTTCTCTTTTAACTGCGCGAAAAGCATGTATTCGTGCTTAATACAACGAAACAAGCTCTTTTAGACCGAAACGAGCTAAATCTGAACACATCGGTTTTACAAGTATCCACGTGATACTCGTCAAAACTTTTTCTCTTCTAACTGCGCGAAAAGCATGTATTCTTGCTTAATACAACGAAACAAGCTGTTTTAGACCGAAACGAGCTAAATCACAACACATCGGTTTTACAAGTGTCTCTCTAATACGCGTCAAAACTTTTTCTCTTATAACTGCGCGAAAAGCATGTATTCTTGCTTAATACAACGAAACAAGCTGTTTTAGACCGAAACGAGCTAAATCTGAACACATCGGTTTTACAAGTATCCACGTGATACTCGTCAAAACTTTTTCTCTTATAACTGCGCGAAAAGCATGTATTCTTGCTTAATACAGCGAAACAAGCTGTTTTAGACCGAAATGAGCTAAATCACAACACATCGGTTTTACAAGTGTTCCTCTGATACGCGTCAAAACTTTTTCTTTTAAAACTGCGCGAAAAGCATGTATTCTTGCTTAATACAGCGAATCAAGTTGTTTTAGACCGAAACGAGCTAAATCACAACACATCGGTATATCAAGTGTTCCACGTGATACTCGTCAAAACTTTTTCTCTTATAACTGCGCGAAAAGCATGTATTCTTGCTTAATACAGCGAAACAAGCTGTTTTAGACCGAAACGAGCTAAATCACAACACATCGGTATTACAAGTGTTCCACGTGATACTCGTCAAAACTTTTTCTCTTTTAACTGCGCGAAAAGCATGTATTCGTGCTTAATACAACGAAACAAGCTGTTTTTGACCGAAACGAGCTAAATCACAACACATCGGTTTTACAAGTGTCTCTGATACGCGTCAAAACTTTTTCTTCTATAACTGCGCGTAAAGCATGTATTCGTGCTTAATACAACGAAACAAGCTGTTTTAGACCGAAACGAGCTAAATCTGAACACATCGGTTTTACAAGTGTTCCTCTGATACGCGTCAAAACTTTTTCTCTTATAACTGCGCGAAAAGCATGTATTCGTGCTTAATACAGCGAAACAAGCTGTTTTAGACCGAAACGAGCTAAATCACAACACATCGGTTTTACAAGTGTTCCTCTGATACGCGTCAAAACTTTTTCTCTTATAAATGCGCGAAAAGAATGTATTCTTGCTTAATACAGCGAAACAAGCTGTTTTAGACCGAAACGAGCTAAATCACAACACATCGGTTTTACAAGTGTTCCTCTGATACGCGTCAAAACTTTTTCTCTTATAACTGCGCGAAAAGCATGTATTCTTGCTTAATACAGCGAAACAAGCTGTTTTAGACCGAAATGAGCTAAATCACAACACATCGGTTTTACAAGTGTTCCTCTGATACGCGTCAAAACTTTTTCTCTTATAACGGCGCGAAAAGCATGTATTCTTCCTTAATACAGCGAAACAAGCTGTTTTAGACCGAAACGAGCTAAATCACAACACATCGGTATTACAAGTGTTCCACGTGATACTCGTCAAAACTTTTTCTCTTTTAACTGCGCGAAAAGCATGTATTCGTGCTTAATACAACGAAACAAGCTGTTTTAGACCGAAACGAGCTAAATCTGAACACATCGGTTTTACAAGTGTTCCTCTGATACGCGTCAAAACTTTTTCTCTTATAACTGCGCGAAAAGCATGTATTCTTGCTTAATACAGCGAAACAACCTGTTTTAGACCGAAACGAGCTAAATCACAACACATCGGTTTTACAAGTGTTCCTCTGATACGCGTCAAAACTTTTTCTTTTATAACTGCGCGAAAAGCATGTATTCTTGCTTAATACAGCGAAACAAGCTGTTTTAGACCGAAACGAGCTAAATCTGAACACATCGGTTTTACAGGTGTCCGTGACACGCGTCAAAACTTTTTCTCTTATAACTGCGCGAAAAGCATGTATTCTTGCTTAATACAACGAAACAAGCTGTTTTAGACCGAAATGAGCTAAATCACAACACATCGGTTTTACAAGTGTTCCTCTGATACGCGTCAAAACTTTTTCTCTTATAACTGCGCGAAAAGCATGTATTCTTGCTTAATACAGCGAAACAAGCTGTTTTAGACCGAAACGAGCTAAATCACAACACATCGGTATTACAAGTGTTCAACGTGATACTCGTCAAAACGTTTTCTCTTATAACTGCGCGAAAAGCATGTATTCGTGCTTAATACAACGAAACAAGCTGTTTTAGACCAAAACGAGCTAAATCTGAACACATCGGTTTTACAAGTATCCACGTGATACTCGTCAAAACTTTCTCTCTTATAACTGCGCGAAAAGCATGTATTCTTGCTTAATACAACGAAACAAGCTGTTTTAGACCGAAATGAGCTAAATCATAACACATCGGTTTTACAAGTGTCTCTCTAATAGGCGTCAAAACTTTTTCTTCTATAACTGCGCGTAAAGCATGTATTCGTGCTTAATACAACAAAACAAGTTGTTTTAGACCGAAACGAGCTAAATCTGAACACATCGGTTTTCCAAGTGTCCACGTGATACTCGTCAAAACTTTTTCTCTTATAACTGCGCGAAAAGCATGTATTCTTGCTTAATACAGCGAAACAAGCTGTTTTAGACCGAAATGAGCTAAATCACAACACATCGGTTTTACAAGTGTTCCTCTGATACGCGTCAAAACTTTTTCTTTTAAAACTGCGCGAAAAGCATGTATTCTTGCTTAATACAGCGAATCAAGTTGTTTTAGACCGAAACGAGCTAAATCACAACACATCGGTATATCAAGTGTTCCACGTGATACTCGTCAAAACTTTTTCTCTTATAACTGCGCGAAAAGCATGTATTCTTGCTTAATACAGCGAAACAAGCTGTTTTAGACCGAAACGAGCTAAATCACAACACATCGGTATTACAAGTGTTCCACGTGATACTCGTCAAAACTTTTTCTCTTTTAACTGCGCGAAAAGCATGTATTCGTGCTTAATACAACGAAACAAGCTGTTTTTGACCGAAACGAGCTAAATCACAACACATCGGTTTTACAAGTGTCTCTGATACGCGTCAAAACTTTTTCTTCTATAACTGCGCGTAAAGCATGTATTCGTGCTTAATACAACGAAACAAGCTGTTTTAGACCGAAACGAGCTAAATCTGAACACATCGGTTTTACAAGTGTTCCTCTGATACGCGTCAAAACTTTTTCTCTTATAACTGCGCGAAAAGCATGTATTCGTGCTTAATACAGCGAAACAAGCTGTTTTAGACCGAAACGAGCTAAATCACAACACATCGGTTTTACAAGTGTTCCTCTGATACGCGTCAAAACTTTTTCTCTTATAAATGCGCGAAAAGCATGTATTCTTGCTTAATACAGCGAAACAAGCTGTTTTAGACCGAAACGAGCTAAATCACAACACATCGGTTTTACAAGTGTTCCTCTGATACGCGTCAAAACTTTTTCTCTTATAACTGCGCGAAAAGCATGTATTCTTGCTTAATACAGCGAAACAAGCTGTTTTAGACCGAAATGAGCTAAATCACAACACATCGGTTTTACAAGTGTTCCTCTGATACGCGTCAAAACTTTTTCTCTTATAACGGCGCGAAAAGCATGTATTCTTCCTTAATACAGCGAAACAAGCTGTTTTAGACCGAAACGAGCTAAATCACAACACATCGGTATTACAAGTGTTCCACGTGATACTCGTCAAAACTTTTTCTCTTTTAACTGCGCGAAAAGCATGTATTCGTGCTTAATACAACGAAACAAGCTGTTTTAGACCGAAACGAGCTAAATCACAACACATCGGTTTTACAAGTGTCTCTGATACGCGTCAAAACTTTTTCTTCTATAACTGCGCGTAAAGCATGTATTCGTGCTTAATACAACGAAACAAGCTGTTTTAGACCGAAACGAGCTAAATCTGAACACATCGGTTTTACAAGTGTTCCTCTGATACGCGTCAAAACTTTTTCTCTTATAACTGCGCGAAAATCATGTATTCTTGCTTAATACAGCGAAACAACCTGTTTTAGACCGAAACGAGCTAAATCACAACACATCGGTTTTACAAGTGTCTCTCTAATACGCGTCAAAACTTTTTCTCTTATAACTGCGCGAAAAGCATGTATTCTTGCTTAATACAACGAAACAAGCTGTTTTAGACCGAAACGAGCTAAATCTGAACACATCGGTTTTACAAGTATCCACGTGATACTCGTCAAAACTTTTTCTCTTATAACTGCGCGAAAAGCATGTATTCTTGCCTAATACAGCGAAACAAGCTGTTTTAGACCGAAATGAGCTAAATCACAACACATCGGTTTTACAAGTGTTCCTCTGATAGGCGTCAAAACTTTTTCTTTTATAACTGCGCGAAAAGCATGTATTCTTGCTTAATACAGCGAATCAAGTTGTTTTAGACCGAAACGAGCTAAATCACAACACATCGGTATTACAAGTGTTCCACGTGATACTCGTCAAAACTTTTTCTCTTATAACTGCGCGAAAATCATGTATTCTTGCTTAATACAGCGAAACAAGCTGTTTTAGACCGAAACGAGCTAAATCACAACACATCGGTATTACAAGTGTTCCACGTGATACTCGTCAAAACTTTTTCTCTTTTAACTGCGCGAAAAGCATGTATTCGTGCTTAATACAACGAAACAAGCTGTTTTTGACCGAAACGAGCTAAATCTGAACACATCGGTTTTACAAGTATCCACGTGATACTCGTCAAAACTTTTTCTCTTATAACTGCGCGAAAAGCATGTGTTCTTGCTTAATACAACGAAACAAGCTGTTTTAGACCGAAACGAGCTAAATCACAACACATCGGTTTTACAAGTGTCTCTCTAATACGCGTCAAAACTTTTTCTCTTATAACTGCGCGAAAAGCATGTATTCTTGCTTAATACAACGAAACAAGCTGTTTTAGACCGAAACGAGCTAAATCTGAACACATCGGTTTTACAAGTGTTCCTCTGATACGCGTCAAATTGTTTTCTCTTATAACTGCGCGAAAAGCATGTATTCTTGCTTAATACAGCGAAACAAGCTGTTTTAGACCGAAACGAGCTAAATCACAACACATCGGTTTTACAATTGTTCCTCTGATACGCGTCAAAACTTTTTCTCTTATAACTGCGCGAAAAGCATGTATTTTTGCTTAATACAGCGAAACAAGCTGTTTTAAACCGAAACGAGCTAAATCACAACACATCGGTATTACAAGTGTTCCACGTGATACTCGTCAAAACTTTTTCTCTTATAACTGCGCGAAAAGCATGTATTCGTGCTTAATACAACGAAACAAGCTGTTTTAGTCCGAAAAGAGTTAAATCTGAACACATCGGTTTTACAGGTGTCCGTGACACGCGTCAAAACTTTTTCTCTTATAACTGCGCGAAAAGCATGTATTCTTGCTTAATACAACGAAACAAGCTGTTTTAGACCGAAATGAGCTAAATCACAACACATCGGTTTTACAAGTGTTCCTCTGATACGCGTCAAAACTTTTTCTCTTATAACTGCGCGAAAAGCATGTATTCTTGCTTAATACAGCGAAACAAGCTGTTTTAGACCGAAACGAGCTAAATCACAACACATCGGTATTACGTGTTCCACGTGATACTCGTCAAAACGTTTTCTCTTATAACTGCGCGAAAAGCATGTATTCGTGCTTAATACAACGAAACAAGCTGTTTTAGACCGAAACGAGCTAAATCTGAACACTTCGGTTTTACAAGTATCCACGTGATACTCGTCAAAACTTTTTCTCTTATAACTGCGCGAAAAGCATGTATTCTTGCTTAATACAACGAAACAAGCTGTTTTAGACCGAAACGAGCTAAATCACAACACATCGGTTTTACAAGTGTTCCTCTGATACGCGTCAAAACTTTTTCTCTTATAAATGCGCGAAAAGCATGTATTCGTGCTTAATACAGCGAAACAAGCTGTTTTAGACCGAAACGAGCTAAATCACAACACATCGGTTTTACAAGTGTTCCTCTGATACGCGTCAAAACTTTTTCTCTTATAAATGCGCGAAAAGCATGTATTCTTGCTTAATACAGCGAAACAAGCTGTTTTAGACCAAAACGAGCTAAATCACAACACATCGGTTTTACAAGTGTTCCTCTGATACGGGTCAAAACTTTTTCTCTTATAACTGCGCGAAAAGCATGTATTCTTGCTTAATACAGCGAAACAAGCTGTTTTAGACCGAAATGAGCTAAATCACAACACATCGGTTTTACAAGTGTTCCTCTGATACGCGTCAAAACTTTTTCTCTTATAACGGCGCGAAAAGCATGTATTCTTCCTTAATACAGCGAAACAAGCTGTTTTAGACCGAAACGAGCTAAATCACAACACATCGGTATTACAAGTGTTCCACGTGATACTCGTCAAAACTTTTTCTCTTTTAACTGCGCGAAAAGCATGTATTCGTGCTTAATACAACGAAACAAGCTGTTTTAGACCGAAACGAGCTAAATCTGAACACATCGGTTTTACAAGTATCCACGTGATACTCGTCAAAACTTTTTCTCTTCTAACTGCGCGAAAAGCATGTATTCTTGCTTATTACAACGAAACAAGCTGTTTTAGACCGAAACGAGCTAAATCACAACACATCGGTTTTACAAGTGTCTCTCTAATACGCGTCAAAACTTTTTCTCTTATAACTGCGCGAAAAGCATGTATTCTTGCTTAATACAACGAAACAAGCTGTTTTAGACCGAAACGAGCTAAATCTGAACACATCGGTTTTACAAGTATCCACGTGATACTCGTCAAAACTTTTTCTCTTATAACTGCGCGAAAAGCATGTATTCTTGCTTAATACAGCGAAACAAGCTGTTTTAGACCGAAATGAGCTAAATCACAACACATCGGTTTTACAAGTGTTCCTCTGATACGCGTCAAAACTTTTTTTTTTAAAACTGCGCGAAAAGCATGTATTCTTGCTTAATACAGCGAATCAAGTTGTTTTAGACCGAAACGAGCTAAATCACAACACATCGGTATATCAAGTGTTCCACGTGATACTCGTCAAAACTTTTTCTCTTATAACTGCGCGAAAAGCATGTATTCTTGCTTAATACAGCGAAACAAGCTGTTTTAGACCGAAACGAGCTAAATCACAACACATCGGTATTACAAGTGTTCCACGTGATACTCGTCAAAACTTTTTCTCTTTTAACTGCGCGAAAAGCATGTATTCGTGCTTAATACAACGAAACAAGCTGTTTTTGACCGAAACGAGCTAAATCACAACACATCGGTTTTACAAGTGTCTCTGATACGCGTCAAAACTTTTTCTTCTATAACTGCGCGTAAAGCATGTATTCGTGCTTAATACAACGAAACAAGCTGTTTTAGACCGAAACGAGCTAAATCTGAACACATCGGTTTTACAAGTGTTCCTCTGATACGCGTCAAAACTTTTTCTCTTATAACTGCGCGAAAAGCATGTATTCGTGCTTAATACAGCGAAACAAGCTGTTTTAGACCGAAACGAGCTAAATCACAACACATCGGTTTTACAAGTGTTCCTCTGATACGCGTCAAAACTTTTTCTCTTATAACTGCGCGAAAAGCATGTATTCTTGCTTAATACAGCGAATCAAGTTGTTTTAGACCGAAACGAGCTAAATCACAACACATCTGTATTACAAATGTTCCACGTGATACTCGTCAAAACTTTTTCTCTTATAACTGCGCGAAAATCATGTATTCTTGCTTAATACAGCGAAACAAGCTGTTTTAGACCGAAACGAGCTAAATCACAACACATCGGTTTTACAAGTGTTCCTCTGATACGCGTCAAAACTTTTTCTCTTATAAATGCGCGAAAAGCATGTATTCTTGCTTAATACAGCGAAACAAGCTGTTTTAGACCAAAACGAGCTAAATCACAACACATCGGTTTTACAAGTGTTCCTCTGATACGGGTCAAAACTTTTTCTCTTATAACTGCGCGAAAAGCATGTATTCTTGCTTAATACAGCGAAACAAGCTGTTTTAGACCGAAATGAGCTAAATCACAACACATCGGTTTTACAAGTGTTCCTCTGATACGCGTCAAAACTTTTTCTCTTATAACGGCGCGAAAAGCATGTATTCTTCCTTAATACAGCGAAACAAGCTGTTTTAGACCGAAACGAGCTAAATCACAACACATCGGTATTACAAGTGTTCCACGTGATACTCGTCAAAACTTTTTCTCTTTTAACTGCGCGAAAAGCATGTATTCGTGCTTAATACAACGAAACAAGCTGTTTTAGACCGAAACGAGCTAAATCTGAACACATCGGTTTTACAAGTATCCACGTGATACTCGTCAAAACTTTTTCTCTTCTAACTGCGCGAAAAGCATGTATTCTTGCTTATTACAACGAAACAAGCTGTTTTAGACCGAAACGAGCTAAATCACAACACATCGGTTTTACAAGTGTCTCTCTAATACGCGTCAAAACTTTTTCTCTTATAACTGCGCGAAAAGCATGTATTCTTGCTTAATACAACGAAACAAGCTGTTTTAGACCGAAACGAGCTAAATCTGAACACATCGGTTTTACAAGTATCCACGTGATACTCGTCAAAACTTTTTCTCTTATAACTGCGCGAAAAGCATGTATTCTTGCTTAATACAGCGAAACAAGCTGTTTTAGACCGAAATGAGCTAAATCACAACACATCGGTTTTACAAGTGTTCCTCTGATACGCGTCAAAACTTTTTTTTTAAAACTGCGCGAAAAGCATGTATTCTTGCTTAATACAGCGAATCAAGTTGTTTTAGACCGAAACGAGCTAAATCACAACACATCGGTATATCAAGTGTTCCACGTGATACTCGTCAAAACTTTTTCTCTTATAACTGCGCGAAAAGCATGTATTCTTGCTTAATACAGCGAAACAAGCTGTTTTAGACCGAAACGAGCTAAATCACAACACATCGGTATTACAAGTGTTCCACGTGATACTCGTCAAAACTTTTTCTCTTTTAACTGCGCGAAAAGCATGTATTCGTGCTTAATACAACGAAACAAGCTGTTTTTGACCGAAACGAGCTAAATCACAACACATCGGTTTTACAAGTGTCTCTGATACGCGTCAAAACTTTTTCTTCTATAACTGCGCGTAAAGCATGTATTCGTGCTTAATACAACGAAACAAGCTGTTTTAGACCGAAACGAGCTAAATCTGAACACATCGGTTTTACAAGTGTTCCTCTGATACGCGTCAAAACTTTTTCTCTTATAACTGCGCGAAAAGCATGTATTCGTGCTTAATACAGCGAAACAAGCTGTTTTAGACCGAAACGAGCTAAATCACAACACATCGGTTTTACAAGTGTTCCTCTGATACGCGTCAAAACTTTTTCTCTTATAACTGCGCGAAAAGCATGTATTCTTGCTTAATACAGCGAATCAAGTTGTTTTAGACCGAAACGAGCTAAATCACAACACATCTGTATTACAAATGTTCCACGTGATACTCGTCAAAACTTTTTCTCTTATAACTGCGCGAAAATCATGTATTCTTGCTTAATACAGCGAAACAAGCTGTTTTAGACCGAAACGAGCTAAATCACAACACATCGGTATTACAAGTGTTCCACGTGATACTCGTCAAAACTTTTTCTCTTTTAACTGCGCGAAAAGCATGTATTCGTGCTTAATACAACGAAACAAGCTGTTTTTGACCGAAACGAGCTAAATCTGAACACATCGGTTTTACAAGTATCCACGTGATACTCGTCAAAACTTTTTCTCTTATAACTGCGCGAAAAGCATGTGTTCTTGCTTAATACAACGAAACAAGCTGTTTTAGACCGAAACGAGCTAAATCACAACACATCGGTTTTACAAGTGTCTCTCTAATACGCGTCAAAACTTTTTCTCTTATAACTGCGCGAAAAGCATGTATTCTTGCTTAATACAACGAAACAAGCTGTTTTAGACCGAAACGAGCTAAATCTGAACACATCGGTTTTACAAGTGTTCCTCTGATACGCGTCAAATTGTTTTCTCTTATAACTGCGCGAAAAGCATGTATTCTTGCTTAATACAGCGAAACAAGCTGTTTTAGACCGAAACGAGCTAAATCACAACACATCGGTTTTACAATTGTTCCTCTGATACGCGTCAAAACTTTTTCTCTTATAACTGCGCGAAAAGCATGTATTTTTGCTTAATACAGCGAAACAAGCTGTTTTAAACCGAAACGAGCTAAATCACAACACATCGGTATTACAAGTGTTCCACGTGATACTCGTCAAAACTTTTTCTCTTATAACTGCGCGAAAAGCATGTATTCGTGCTTAATACAACGAAACAAGCTGTTTTAGTCCGAAAAGAGTTAAATCTGAACACATCGGTTTTACAAGTGTTCCTCTGATACGCGTCAAAACTTTTTCTCTTATAACTGCGCGAAAAGCATGTATTCTTGCTTAATACAACGAAACAAGCTGTTTTAGACCGAAACGAGCCAAATCACAACACATCGGTATTACAAGTGTTCCACGTGATACTCGTCAAAACTTTTTCTCTTATAACTGAGCGAAAAGCATGTATTCGTGCTTAATACAACGAAACAAGCTGTTTTAGACCGAAACGAGCTAAATCTGAACACATCGGTTTTACAGGTGTCCGTGACACGCGTCAAAACTTTTTCTCTTATAACTGCGCGAAAAGCATGTATTCTTGCTTAATACAACGAAACAAGCTGTTTTAGACCGAAATGAGCTAAATCACAACACATCGGTTTTACAAGTGTTCCTCTGATACGCGTCAAAACTTTTTCTCTTATAACTGCGCGAAAAGCATGTATTCTTGCTTAATACAGCGAAACAAGCTGTTTTAGACCGAAACGAGCTAAATCACAACACATCGGTATTACGTGTTCCACGTGATACTCGTCAAAACGTTTTCTCTTATAACTGCGCGAAAAGCATGTATTCGTGCTTAATACAACGAAACAAGCTGTTTTAGACCGAAACGAGCTAAATCTGAACACTTCGGTTTTACAAGTATCCACGTGATACTCGTCAAAACTTTTTCTCTTATAACTGCGCGAAAAGCATGTATTCTTGCTTAATACAACGAAACAAGCTGTTTTTGACCGAAACGAGCTAAATCACAACACATCGGTTTTACAAGTGTTCCTCTGATACGCGTCAAAACTTTTTCTCTTATAAATGCGCGAAAAGCATGTATTCGTGCTTAATACAGCGAAACAAGCTGTTTTAGACCGAAACGAGCTAAATCACAACACATCGGTTTTACAAGTGTTCCTCTGATACGCGTCAAAACTTTTTCTCTTATAAATGCGCGAAAAGCATGTATTCTTGCTTAATACAGCGAAACAAGCTGTTTTAGACCAAAACGAGCTAAATCACAACACATCGGTTTTACAAGTGTTCCTCTGATACGGGTCAAAACTTTTTCTCTTATAACTGCGCGAAAAGCATGTATTCCTTGCTTAATACAGCGAAACAAGCTGTTTTAGACCGAAATGAGCTAAATCACAACACATCGGTTTTACAAGTGTTCCTCTGATACGCGTCAAAACTTTTCTCTTATAACGGCGCGAAAAGCATGTATTCTTCCTTAATACAGCGAAACAAGCTGTTTTAGACCGAAACGAGCTAAATCACAACACATCGGTATTACAAGTGTTCCACGTGATACTCGTCAAAACTTTTTCTCTTTTAACTGCGCGAAAAGCATGTATTCGTGCTTAATACAACGAAACAAGCTGTTTTAGACCGAAACGAGCTAAATCTGAACACATCGGTTTTACAAGTATCCACGTGATACTCGTCAAAACTTTTTCTCTTCTAACTGCGCGAAAAGCATGTATTCTTGCTTAATACAACGAAACAAGCTGTTTTAGACCGAAAACGAGCTAAATCACAACACATCGGTTTTACAAGTGTCTCTCTAATACGCGTCAAAACTTTTTCTCTTATAACTGCGCGAAAAGCATGTATTCTTGCTTAATACAACGAAACAAGCTGTTTTAGACCGAAACGAGCTAAATCTGAACACATCGGTTTTACAAGTATCCACGTGATACTCGTCAAAACTTTTTCTCTTATAACTGCGCGAAAAGCATGTATTCTTGCTTAATACAGCGAAACAAGCTGTTTTAGACCGAAATGAGCTAAATCACAACACATCGGTTTTACAAGTGTTCCTCTGATACGCGTCAAAACTTTTTCTTTTAAAACTGCGCGAAAAGCATGTATTCTTGCTTAATACAGCGAATCAAGTTGTTTTAGACCGAAACGAGCTAAATCACAACACATCGGTATATCAAGTGTTCCACGTGATACTCGTCAAAACTTTTTCTCTTATAACTGCGCGAAAAGCATGTATTCTTGCTTAATACAGCGAAACAAGCTGTTTTAGACCGAAACGAGCTAAATCACAACACATCGGTATTACAAGTGTTCCACGTGATACTCGTCAAAACTTTTTCTCTTTTAACTGCGCGAAAAGCATGTATTCGTGCTTAATACAACGAAACAAGCTGTTTTTGACCGAAACGAGCTAAATCACAACACATCGGTTTTACAAGTGTCTCTGATACGCGTCAAAACTTTTTCTTCTATAACGGCGCGTAAAGCATGTATTCGTGCTTAATACAACGAAACAAGCTGTTTTAGACCGAAACGAGCTAAATCTGAACACATCGGTTTTACAAGTGTTCCTCTGATACGCGTCAAAACTTTTTCTCTTATAACTGTTTTAGACCGAAACGAGCTAAATCACAACACATCGGTTTTACAAGTGTTCCTCTGATACGCGTCAAAACGTTTTCTCTTATAAATGCGCGAAAAGCATGTATTCTTGCTTAATACAGCGAAACAAGCTGTTTTAGACCGAAACGAGCTAAATCACAACACATCGGTTTTACAAGTGTTCCTCTGATACGCGTCAAAACTTTTTCTCTTATAACTGCGCGAAAAGCATGTATTCTTGCTTAATACAGCGAAACAAGCTGTTTTAGACCGAAATGAGCTAAATCACAACACATCGGTTTTACAAGTGTTCCTCTGATACGCGTCAAAACTTTTTCTCTTATAACGGCGCGAAAAGCATGTATTCTTCCTTAATACAGCGAAACAAGCTGTTTTAGACCGAAACGAGCTAAATCACAACACATCGGTATTACAAGTGTTCCACGTGATACTCGTCAAAACTTTTTCTCATTTAACTGCGCGAAAAGCATGTATTCGTGCTTAATACAACGAAACAAGCTGTTTTAGACCGAAACGAGCTAAATCACAACACATCGGTTTTACAAGTGTCTCTGATACGCGTCAAATCTTTTTCTTCTATAACTGCGCGTAAAGCATGTATTCGTGCTTAATACAACGAAACAAGCTGTTTTAGACCGAAACGAGCTAAATCTGAACACATCGGTTTTACAAGTGTTCCTCTGATACGCGTCAAAACTTTTTCTCTTATAACTGCGCGAAAAGCATGTATTCTTGCTTAATACAGCGAAACAACCTGTTTTAGACCGAAACGAGCTAAATCACAACACATCGGTTTTACAAGTGTTCCTCTGATACGCGTCAAAACTTTTTCTTTTATAACTGCGCGAAAAGCATGTATTCTTGCTTAATACAGCGAAACAAGCTGTTTTAGACCGAAACGAGCTAAATCTGAACACATCGGTTTTACAGGTGTCCGTGACACGCGTCAAAACTTTTTCTCTTATAACTGCGCGAAAAGCATGTATTCTTGCTTAATACAACGAAACAAGCTGTTTTAGACCGAAATGAGCTAAATCACAACACATCGGTTTTACAAGTGTTCCTCTGATACGCGTCAAAACTTTTTCTCTTATAACTGCGCGAAAAGCATGTATTCTTGCTTAATACAACGAAACAAGCTGTTTTAGACCGAAACGAGCTAAATCTGAACACATCGGTTTTACAAGTATCCACGTGATACTCGTCAAAACTTTTTCTCTTATAACTGCGCGAAAAGCATGTATTCTTGCTTAATACAGCGAAACAAGCTGTTTTAGACCGAAATGAGCTAAATCACAACACATCGGTTTTACAAGTGTTCCTCTGATACGCGTCAAAACTTTTTCTTTTAAAACTGCGCGAAAAGCATGTATTCTTGCTTAATACAGCGAATCAAGTTGTTTTAGACCGAAACGAGCTAAATCACAACACATCGGTATATCAAGTGTTCCACGTGATACTCGTCAAAACTTTTTCTCTTATAACTGCGCGAAAAGCATGTATTCTTGCTTAATACAGCGAAACAAGCTGTTTTAGACCGAAACGAGCTAAATCACAACACATCGGTATTACAAGTGTTCCACGTGATACTCGTCAAAACTTTTTCTCTTTTAACTGCGCGAAAAGCATGTATTCGTGCTTAATACAACGAAACAAGCTGTTTTTGACCGAAACGAGCTAAATCACAACACATCGGTTTTACAAGTGTCTCTGATACGCGTCAAAACTTTTTCTTCTATAACTGCGCGTAAAGCATGTATTCGTGCTTAATACAACGAAACAAGCTGTTTTAGACCGAAACGAGCTAAATCTGAACACATCGGTTTTACAAGTGTTCCTCTGATACGCGTCAAAACTTTTTCTCTTATAACTGCGCGAAAAGCATGTATTCGTGCTTAATACAACGAAACAAGCTGTTTTAGACCGAAACGAGCTAAATCTGAACACTTCGGTTTTACAAGTATCCACGTGATACTCGTCAAAACTTTTTCTCTTATAACTGCTCGAAAAGCATGTATTCTTGCTTAATACAACGAAACAAGCTGTTTTTGACCGAAACGAGCTAAATCACAACACATCGGTTTTACAAGTGTTCCTCTGATACGCGTCAAAACTTTTTCTCTTATAACTGCGCGAAAAGCATGTATTCGTGCTTAATACAGCGAAACAAGCTGTTTTAGACCGAAACGAGCTAAATCACAACACATCGGTTTTACAAGTGTTCCTCTGATACGCGTCAAAACTTTTTCTCTTATAAATGCGCGAAAAGCATGTATTCTTGCTTAATACAGCGAAACAAGCTGTTTTAGACCAAAACGAGCTAAATCACAACACATCGGTTTTACAAGTGTTCCTCTGATACGGGTCAAAACATTTTCTCTTATAACTGCGCGAAAAGCATGTATTCTTGCTTAATACAGCGAAACAAGCTGTTTTAGACCGAAATGAGCTAAATCACAACACATCGGTTTTACAAGTGTTCCTCTGATACGCGTCAAAACTTTTTCTTTTAAAACTGCGCGAAAAGCATGTATTCTTGCTTAATACAGCGAATCAAGTTGTTTTAGACCGAAACGAGCTAAATCACAACACATCGGTATATCAAGTGTTCCACGTGATACTCGTCAAAACTTTTTCTCTTATAACTGCGCGAAAAGCATGTATTCTTGCTTAATACAGCGAAACAAGCTGTTTTAGACCGAAACGAGCTAAATCACAACACATCGGTATTACAAGTGTTCCACGTGATACTCGTCAAAACTTTTTCTCTTTTAACTGCGCGAAAAGCATGTATTCGTGCTTAATACAACGAAACAAGCTGTTTTTGACCGAAACGAGCTAAATCACAACACATCGGTTTTACAAGTGTCTCTGATACGCGTCAAAACTTTTTCTTCTATAACGGCGCGTAAAGCATGTATTCGTGCTTAATACAACGAAACAAGCTGTTTTAGACCGAAACGAGCTAAATCTGAACACATCGGTTTTACAAGTGTTCCTCTGATACGCGTCAAAACTTTTTCTCTTATAACTGTTTTAGACCGAAACGAGCTAAATCACAACACATCGGTTTTACAAGTGTTCCTCTGATACGCGTCAAAACGTTTTCTCTTATAAATGCGCGAAAAGCATGTATTCTTGCTTAATACAGCGAAACAAGCTGTTTTAGACCGAAACGAGCTAAATCACAACACATCGGTTTTACAAGTGTTCCTCTGATACGCGTCAAAACTTTTTCTCTTATAACTGCGCGAAAAGCATGTATTCTTGCTTAATACAGCGAAACAAGCTGTTTTAGACCGAAATGAGCTAAATCACAACACATCGGTTTTACAAGTGTTCCTCTGATACGCGTCAAAACTTTTTCTCTTATAACGGCGCGAAAAGCATGTATTCTTCCTTAATACAGCGAAACAAGCTGTTTTAGACCGAAACGAGCTAAATCACAACACATCGGTATTACAAGTGTTCCACGTGATACTCGTCAAAACTTTTTCTCATTTAACTGCGCGAAAAGCATGTATTCGTGCTTAATACAACGAAACAAGCTGTTTTAGACCGAAACGAGCTAAATCACAACACATCGGTTTTACAAGTGTCTCTGATACGCGTCAAATCTTTTTCTTCTATAACTGCGCGTAAAGCATGTATTCGTGCTTAATACAACGAAACAAGCTGTTTTAGACCGAAACGAGCTAAATCTGAACACATCGGTTTTACAAGTGTTCCTCTGATACGCGTCAAAACTTTTTCTCTTATAACTGCGCGAAAAGCATGTATTCTTGCTTAATACAGCGAAACAAGCTGTTTTAGACCGAAATGAGCTAAATCACAACACATCGGTTTTACAAGTGTTCCTCTGATACGCGTCAAAACTTTTTCTTTTAAAACTGCGCGAAAAGCATGTATTCTTGCTTAATACAGCGAATCAAGTTGTTTTAGACCGAAACGAGCTAAATCACAACACATCGGTATATCAAGTGTTCCACGTGATACTCGTCAAAACTTTTTCTCTTATAACTGCGCGAAAAGCATGTATTCTTGCTTAATACAGCGAAACAAGCTGTTTTAGACCGAAACGAGCTAAATCACAACACATCGGTATTACAAGTGTTCCACGTGATACTCGTCAAAACTTTTTCTCTTTTAACTGCGCGAAAAGCATGTATTCGTGCTTAATACAACGAAACAAGCTGTTTTTGACCGAAACGAGCTAAATCACAACACATCGGTTTTACAAGTGTCTCTGATACGCGTCAAAACTTTTTCTTCTATAACTGCGCGTAAAGCATGTATTCGTGCTTAATACAACGAAACAAGCTGTTTTAGACCGAAACGAGCTAAATCTGAACACATCGGTTTTACAAGTGTTCCTCTGATACGCGTCAAAACTTTTTCTCTTATAACTGCGCGAAAAGCATGTATTCGTGCTTAATACAACGAAACAAGCTGTTTTAGACCGAAACGAGCTAAATCTGAACACTTCGGTTTTACAAGTATCCACGTGATACTCGTCAAAACTTTTTCTCTTATAACTGCGCGAAAAGCATGTATTCTTGCTTAATACAACGAAACAAGCTGTTTTTGACCGAAACGAGCTAAATCACAACACATCGGTTTTACAAGTGTTCCTCTGATACGCGTCAAAACTTTTTCTCTTATAACTGCGCGAAAAGCATGTATTCGTGCTTAATACAGCGAAACAAGCTGTTTTAGACCGAAACGAGCTAAATCACAACACATCGGTTTTACAAGTGTTCCTCTGATACGCGTCAAAACTTTTTCTCTTATAAATGCGCGAAAAGCATGTATTCTTGCTTAATACAGCGAAACAAGCTGTTTTAGACCAAAACGAGCTAAATCACAACACATCGGTTTTACAAGTGTTCCTCTGATACGGGTCAAAACATTTTCTCTTATAACTGCGCGAAAAGCATGTATTCTTGCTTAATACAGCGAAACAAGCTGTTTTAGACCGAAATGAGCTAAATCACAACACATCGGTTTTACAAGTGTTCCTCTGATACGCGTCAAAACTTTTTCTTTTAAAACTGCGCGAAAAGCATGTATTCTTGCTTAATACAGCGAATCAAGTTGTTTTAGACCGAAACGAGCTAAATCACAACACATCGGTATATCAAGTGTTCCACGTGATACTCGTCAAAACTTTTTCTCTTATAACTGCGCGAAAAGCATGTATTCTTGCTTAATACAGCGAAACAAGCTGTTTTAGACCGAAACGAGCTAAATCACAACACATCGGTATTACAAGTGTTCCACGTGATACTCGTCAAAACTTTTTCTCTTTTAACTGCGCGAAAAGCATGTATTCGTGCTTAATACAACGAAACAAGCTGTTTTTGACCGAAACGAGCTAAATCACAACACATCGGTTTTACAAGTGTCTCTGATACGCGTCAAAACTTTTTCTTCTATAACGGCGCGTAAAGCATGTATTCGTGCTTAATACAACGAAACAAGCTGTTTTAGACCGAAACGAGCTAAATCTGAACACATCGGTTTTACAAGTGTTCCTCTGATACGCGTCAAAACTTTTTCTCTTATAACTGTTTTAGACCGAAACGAGCTAAATCACAACACATCGGTTTTACAAGTGTTCCTCTGATACGCGTCAAAACGTTTTCTCTTATAAATGCGCGAAAAGCATGTATTCTTGCTTAATACAGCGAAACAAGCTGTTTTAGACCGAAACGAGCTAAATCACAACACATCGGTTTTACAAGTGTTCCTCTGATACGCGTCAAAACTTTTTCTCTTATAACTGCGCGAAAAGCATGTATTCTTGCTTAATACAGCGAAACAAGCTGTTTTAGACCGAAATGAGCTAAATCACAACACATCGGTTTTACAAGTGTTCCTCTGATACGCGTCAAAACTTTTTCTCTTATAACGGCGCGAAAAGCATGTATTCTTCCTTAATACAGCGAAACAAGCTGTTTTAGACCGAAACGAGCTAAATCACAACACATCGGTATTACAAGTGTTCCACGTGATACTCGTCAAAACTTTTTCTCATTTAACTGCGCGAAAAGCATGTATTCGTGCTTAATACAACGAAACAAGCTGTTTTAGACCGAAACGAGCTAAATCACAACACATCGGTTTTACAAGTGTCTCTGATACGCGTCAAATCTTTTTCTTCTATAACTGCGCGTAAAGCATGTATTCGTGCTTAATACAACGAAACAAGCTGTTTTAGACCGAAACGAGCTAAATCTGAACACATCGGTTTTACAAGTGTTCCTCTGATACGCGTCAAAACTTTTTCTCTTATAACTGCGCGAAAAGCATGTATTCTTGCTTAATACAGCGAAACAACCTGTTTTAGACCGAAACGAGCTAAATCACAACACATCGGTTTTACAAGTGTTCCTCTGATACGCGTCAAAACTTTTTCTTTTATAACTGCGCGAAAAGCATGTATTCTTGCTTAATACAGCGAAACAAGCTGTTTTAGACCGAAACGAGCTAAATCTGAACACATCGGTTTTACAGGTGTCCGTGACACGCGTCAAAACTTTTTCTCTTATAACTGCGCGAAAAGCATGTATTCTTGCTTAATACAACGAAACAAGCTGTTTTAGACCGAAATGAGCTAAATCACAACACATCGGTTTTACAAGTGGTTCCTCTGATACGCGTCAAAACTTTTTCTCTTATAACTGCGCGAAAAGCATGTATTCTTGCTTAATACAACGAAACAAGCTGTTTTAGACCGAAACGAGCTAAATCTGAACACATCGGTTTTACAAGTATCCACGTGATACTCGTCAAAACTTTTTCTCTTATAACTGCGCGAAAAGCATGTATTCTTGCTTAATACAGCGAAACAAGCTGTTTTAGACCGAAATGAGCTAAATCACAACACATCGGTTTTACAAGTGTTCCTCTGATACGCGTCAAAACTTTTTCTTTTAAAACTGCGCGAAAAGCATGTATTCTTGCTTAATACAGCGAATCAAGTTGTTTTAGACCGAAACGAGCTAAATCACAACACATCGGTATATCAAGTGTTCCACGTGATACTCGTCAAAACTTTTTCTCTTATAACTGCGCGAAAAGCATGTATTCTTGCTTAATACAGCGAAACAAGCTGTTTTAGACCGAAACGAGCTAAATCACAACACATCGGTATTACAAGTGTTCCACGTGATACTCGTCAAAACTTTTTCTCTTTTAACTGCGCGAAAAGCATGTATTCGTGCTTAATACAACGAAACAAGCTGTTTTTGACCGAAACGAGCTAAATCACAACACATCGGTTTTACAAGTGTCTCTGATACGCGTCAAAACTTTTTCTTCTATAACTGCGCGTAAAGCATGTATTCGTGCTTAATACAACGAAACAAGCTGTTTTAGACCGAAACGAGCTAAATCTGAACACATCGGTTTTACAAGTGTTCCTCTGATACGCGTCAAAACTTTTTCTCTTATAACTGCGCGAAAAGCATGTATTCGTGCTTAATACAACGAAACAAGCTGTTTTAGACCGAAACGAGCTAAATCTGAACACTTCGGTTTTACAAGTATCCACGTGATACTCGTCAAAACTTTTTCTCTTATAACTGCGCGAAAAGCATGTATTCTTGCTTAATACAACGAAACAAGCTGTTTTTGACCGAAACGAGCTAAATCACAACACATCGGTTTTACAAGTGTTCCTCTGATACGCGTCAAACTTTTTCTCTTATAACTGCGCGAAAAGCATGTATTCGTGCTTAATACAGCGAAACAAGCTGTTTTAGACCGAAACGAGCTAAATCACAACACATCGGTTTTACAAGTGTTCCTCTGATACGCGTCAAAACTTTTTCTCTTATAAATGCGCGAAAAGCATGTATTCTTGCTTAATACAGCGAAACAAGCTGTTTTAGACCAAAACGAGCTAAATCACAACACATCGGTTTTACAAGTGTTCCTCTGATACGGGTCAAAACATTTTCTCTTATAACTGCGCGAAAAGCATGTATTCTTGCTTAATACAGCGAAACAAGCTGTTTTTAGACCCGAAATGAGCTAAATCACAAAACATCGGTTTTACAAGTGTTCCTCTGATACGCGTCAAAACTTTTTCTCTTATAACGGCGCGAAAAGCATGTATTCTTCCTTAATACAGCGAAACAAGCTGTTTTAGACCGAAACGAGCTAAATCACAACACATCGGTATTACAAGTGTTCCACGTGATACTCGTCAAAACTTTTTCTCTTTAACTGCGCGAAAAGCATGTATTCGTGCTTAATACAACGAAACAAGCTGTTTTAGACCGAAACGAGCTAAATCTGAACACATCGGTTTTACAAGTATCCACGTGATACTCGTCAAAACTTTTTCTCTTCTAACTGCGCGAAAAGCATGTATTCTTGCTTAATACAACGAAACAAGCTGTTTTAGACCGAAACGAGCTAAATCACAACATATCGGTTTTACAAGTGTCTCTCTAATACGCGTCAAAACTTTTTCTCTTATAACTGCGCGAAAAGCATGTATTCTTGCTTAATACAACGAAACAAGCTGTTTTAGACCGAAACGAGCTAAATCTGAACACATCGGTTTTACAAGTATCCACGTGATACTCGTCAAAACTTTTTCTCTTATAACTGCGCGAAAAGCATGTATTCTTGCTTAATACAGCGAAACAAGCTGTTTTAGACCGAAATGAGCTAAATCACAACACATCGGTTTTACAAGTGTTCCTCTGATACGCGTCAAAACTTTTTCTTTTAAAACTGCGCGAAAAGCATGTATTCTTGCTTAATACAGCGAATCAAGTTGTTTTAGACCGAAACGAGCTAAATCACAACACATCGGTATATCAAGTGTTCCACGTGATACTCGTCAAAACTTTTTCTCTTATAACTGCGCGAAAAGCATGTATTCTTGCTTAATACAGCGAAACAAGCTGTTTTAGACCGAAACGAGCTAAATCACAACACATCGGTATTACAAGTGTTCCACGTGATACTCGTCAAAACTTTTTCTCTTTTAACTGCGCGAAAAGCATGTATTCGTGCTTAATACAACGAAACAAGCTGTTTTTGACCGAAACGAGCTAAATCACAACACATCGGTTTTACAAGTGTCTCTGATACGCGTCAAAACTTTTTCTTCTATAACGGCGCGTAAAGCATGTATTCGTGTTTAATACAACGAAACAAGCTGTTAGACCGAAACGAGCTAAATCTGAACACATCGGTTTTACAAGTGTTCCTCTGATACGCGTCAAAACTTTTTCTCTTATAACTGTTTTAGACCGAAACGAGCTAAATCACAACACATCGGTTTTACAAGTGTTCCTCTGATACGCGTCAAAACTTTTTCTCTTATAAATGCGCGAAAAGCATGTATTCTTGCTTAATACAGCGAAACAAGCTGTTTTAGACCGAAACGAGCTAAATCACAACACATCGGTTTTACAAGTGTTCCTCTGATACGCGTCAAAACTTTTTCTCTTATAACTGCGCGAAAAGCATGTATTCTTGCTTAATACAGCGAAACAAGCTGTTTTAGACCGAAATGAGCTAAATCACAACACATCGGTTTTACAAGTGTTCCTCTGATACGCGTCAAAACTTTTTCTCTTATAACGGCGCGAAAAGCATGTATTCTTCCTTAATACAGCGAAACAAGCTGTTTTAGACCGAAACGAGCTAAATCACAACACATCGGTATTACAAGTGTTCCACGTGATACTCGTCAAAACTTTTTCTCATTTAACTGCGCGAAAAGCATGTATTCGTGCTTAATACAACGAAACAAGCTGTTTTAGACCGAAACGAGCTAAATCACAACACATCGGTTTTACAAGTGTCTCTGATACGCGTCAAATCTTTTTCTTCTATAACTGCGCGTAAAGCATGTATTCGTGCTTAATACAACGAAACAAGCTGTTTTAGACCGAAACGAGCTAAATCTGAACACATCGGTTTTACAAGTGTTCCTCTGATACGCGTCAAAACTTTTTCTCTTATAACTGCGCGAAAAGCATGTATTCTTGCTTAATACAGCGAAACAACCTGTTTTAGACCGAAACGAGCTAAATCACAACACATCGGTTTTACAAGTGTTCCTCTGATACGCGTCAAAACTTTTTCTTTTATAACTGCGCGAAAAGCATGTATTCTTGCTTAATACAGCGAAACAAGCTGTTTTAGACCGAAACGAGCTAAATCTGAACACATCGGTTTTACAGGTGTCCGTGACACGCGTCAAAACTTTTTCTCTTATAACTGCGCGAAAAGCATGTATTCTTGCTTAATACAACGAAACAAGCTGTTTTAGACCGAAATGAGCTAAATCACAACACATCGGTTTTACAAGTGTTCCTCTGATACGCGTCAAAACTTTTTCTCTTATAACTGCGCGAAAAGCATGTATTCTTGCTTAATACAGCGAAACAAGCTGTTTTAGACCGAAACGAGCTAAATCACAACACATCGGTATTACAAGTGTTCAACGTGATACTCGTCAAAACGTTTTCTCTTATAACTGCGCGAAAAGCATGTATTCGTGCTTAATACAACGAAACAAGCTGTTTTAGACCAAAACGAGCTAAATCTGAACACATCGGTTTTACAAGTATCCACGTGATACTCGTCAAAACTTTCTCTCTTATAACTGCGCGAAAAGCATGTATTCTTGCTTAATACAACGAAACAAGCTGTTTTAGACCGAAATGAGCTAAATCATAACACATCGGTTTTACAAGTGTCTCTCTAATAGGCGTCAAAACTTTTTCTTCTATAACTGCGCGTAAAGCATGTATTCCTGCTTAATACAACAAAACAAGTTGTTTTAGACCGAAACGAGCTAAATCTGAACACATCGGTTTTCCAAGTGTCCCTGTGACACGCGTCAAAGCTTTTTCTCTTATAACTGCGCGAAAAGCATGTATTCTTGCTTAATACAGCGAAACAAGCTGTTTTAGACCGAAACGAGCTAAATCACAACACAAAGGTTTTACAAGTGTTCCTCTAATACGCGTCAAAACTTTTTCTCTTATAACTGCGCGAAAAGCATGTATTCTTGCTCAATACTACGAAACAAGCTGTTTTACACCGAAACGAGCTAAATCACAACACATCGGTTTTACAAGTGTTCCTCTGATACGCGTCTAAACTTTTTCTCTTATAACTGCGCGAAAAGCATGTATTCGTGCTTAATACAACGAAACAAGCTGTTTTAAACCGAAACGAGCTAAATCACAACACATCGGTATTACAAGTGTTCCACGTGATACTCGTCAAAACTTTTTCTCTTATAACTGCGCGAAAAGCATGTATTCGTGCTTACTACAACGAAACAAGCTGTTTTAGACCGAAACGAGCTAAATCTGAACACATCGGTTTTACAAGTATCCACGTGATACTCGTCAACTTTTTCTCTTATAACTGCGCGAAAAGCATGTATTCTTGCTTAATACAACGAAACAAGCTGTTTTAGACCGAAACGAGCTAAATCACAACACATCGGTTTTACAAGTGTCTCTGATACGCGTCAAAACTTTTTCATCTATAACTGCGCGTAAAGCATGTATTCGTGCTTAATACAACGAAACAAGCTGTTTTAGACCGAAACGAGCTAAATCTGAACACATCGGTTTTACAAGTGTTCCTCTGATACGCGTCAAAACTTTTTCTCTTATAACTGCGCGAAAAGCACGTATTCTTGCTTAATACAGCGAAACAAGCTGTTTTAGACCGAAACGAGCTAAATCACAACACATCGGTTTTACAAGTGTTCCTCTGATACGCGTCAAAACTTTTTCTCTTATAACTGCGCGAAAAGCATGTATTCTTGCTTAATACAGCGAAACAAGCTGTTTTACACCGAAACGAGCTAAATCACAACACATCGGTTTTACAAGTGTTCCTCTGATACGCGTCAAAACTTTTTCTCTTATAACTGCGCGAAAAGCATGTATTCTTGCTTAATACAGCGAAACAAGCTGTTTTAGACCGAAATGAGCTAAATCACAACACATCGGTTTTACAAGTGTTCCTCTGATACGCGTCAAAACTTTTTCTCTTATAACGGCGCGAAAAGCATGTATTCTTGCTTAATACAGCGAAACAAGCTGTTTTAGACCGAAACGAGCTAAATCACAACACATCGGTATTACAAGTGTTCCACGTGATACTCGTCAAAACTTTTTCTCTTTTAACTGCGCGAAAAGCATGTATTCGTGCTTAATACAACGAAACAAGTTGTTTTAGACCGAAACGAGCTAAATCTGAACACATCGGTTTTACAAGTATCCACGTGATACTCAAAACTTTTTCTCTTATAACTGCGCGAAAAGCATGTATTCTTGCTTAATACAACGAAACAAGCTGTTTTAGACCGAAACGAGCTAAATCACAACACATCGGTTTTACAAGTGTCTCTCTAATACGCATCAAAACTTTTTCTCTTATAACTGCGCGAAAAGCATGTATTCTTGCTTAATACAACGAAACAAGCTGTTTTAGACCGAAACGAGCTAAATCTGAACACATCGGTTTTACAAGTATCCACGTGATACTCGTCAAAACTTTTTCTCTTATAACTGCGCGAAAAGCACGTATTCTTGCTTAATACAGCGAAACAAGCTGTTTTAGACCGAAACGAGCTAAATCACAACACATCGGTTTTACAAGTGTTCCTCTGATACGCGTCAAAACTTTTTCTCTTATAACTGCGCGAAAAGCATGTATTCTTGCTTAATACAGCGAAACAAGCTGTTTTAGACCGAAACGAGCTAAATCACAACACATCGGTTTTACAAGTGTTCCTCTGATACGCGTCAAAACTTTTTCTCTTATAACTGCGCGAAAAGCATGTATTCTTGCTTAATACAGCGAAACAAGCTGTTTTAGACCGAAATGAGCTAAATCACAACACATCGGTTTTACAAGTGTTCCTCTGATACGCGTCAAAACTTTTTCTCTTATAACGGCGCGAAAAGCATGTATTCTTGCTTAATACAGCGAAACAAGCTGTTTTAGACCGAAACGAGCTAAATCACAACACATCGGTATTACAAGTGTTCCACGTGATACTCGTCAAAACTTTTTCTCTTTTAACTGCGCGAAAAGCATGTATTCGTGCTTAATACAACGAAACAAGTTGTTTTAGACCGAAACGAGCTAAATCTGAACACATCGGTTTTACAAGTATCCACGTGATACTCGTCAAAACTTTTTCTCTTATAACTGCGCGAAAAGCATGTATTCTTGCTTAATACAACGAAACAAGCTGTTTTAGACCGAAACGAGCTAAATCACAACACATCGGTTTTACAAGTGTCTCTCTAATACGCGTCAAAACTTTTTCTCTTATAACTGCGCGAAAAGCATGTATTCTTGCTTAATACAACGAAACAAGCTGTTTTAGACCGAAACGAGCTAAATCTGAACACATCGGTTTTACAAGTATCCACGTGATACTCGTCAAAACTTTTTCTCTTATAACTGCGCGAAAAGCATGTATTCTTGCCTAATACAGCGAAACAAGCTGTTTTAGACCGAAATGAGCTAAATCACAACACATCGGTTTTACAAGTGTTCCTCTGATAGGCGTCAAAACTTTTTCTTTTATAACTGCGCGAAAAGCATGTATTCTTGCTTAATACAGCGAATCAAGTTGTTTTAGACCGAAACGAGCTAAATCACAACACATCGGTATTACAAGTGTTCCACGTGATACTCGTCAAAACTTTTTCTCTTATAACTGCGCGAAAATCATGTATTCTTGCTTAATACAGCGAAACAAGCTGTTTTAGACCGAAACGAGCTAAATCACAACACATCGGTATTACAAGTGTTCCACGTGATACTCGTCAAAACTTTTTCTCTTTTAACTGCGCGAAAAGCATGTATTCGTGCTTAATACAACGAAACAAGCTGTTTTTGACCGAAACGAGCTAAATCTGAACACATCGGTTTTACAAGTATCCACGTGATACTCGTCAAAACTTTTTCTCTTTTAACTGCGCGAAAAGCATGTGTTCTTGCTTAATACAACGAAACAAGCTGTTTTAGACCGAAACGAGCTAAATCACAACACATCGGTTTTACAAGTGTCTCTCTAATACGCGTCAAAACTTTTTCTCTTATAACTGCGCGAAAAGCATGTATTCTTGCTTAATACAACGAAACAAGCTGTTTTAGACCGAAACGAGCTAAATCTGAACACATCGGTTTTACAAGTGTTCCTCTGATACGCGTCAAATTGTTTTCTCTTATAACTGCGCGAAAAGCATGTATTCTTGCTTAATACAGCGAAACAAGCTGTTTTAGACCGAAACGAGCTAAATCACAACACATCGGTTTTACAATTGTTCCTCTGATACGCGTCAAAACTTTTTCTCTTATAACTGCGCGAAAAGCATGTATTTTTGCTTAATACAGCGAAACAAGCTGTTTTAAACCGAAACGAGCTAAATCACAACACATCGGTATTACAAGTGTTCCACGTGATACTCGTCAAAACTTTTTCTCTTATAACTGCGCGAAAAGCATGTATTCGTGCTTAATACAACGAAACAAGCTGTTTTAGTCCGAAAAGAGTTAAATCTGAACACATCGGTTTTACAAGTGTTCCTCTGATACGCGTCAAAACTTTTTCTCTTATAACTGCGCGAAAAGCATGTATTCTTGCTTAATACAACGAAACAAGCTGTTTTAGACCGAAATGAGCTAAATCACAACACATCGGTATTACAAGTGTTCCACGTGATACTCGTCAAAACTTTTTCTCTTATAACTGCGCGAAAAGCATGTATTCTTGCTTAATACAGCGAAACAAGCTGTTTTAGACCGAAACGAGCTAAATCACAACACATCGGTATTACAAGTTTTCCACGTGATACGCGTCAAAACTTTTTCTCTTTTAACTGCGCGAAAAGCATGTATTCGTGCTTATTACAACGAAACAAGCTGTTTTTGACCGAAACGAGCTAAATCTGAACACATCGGTTTTACAAGTATCCACGTGATACTCGTCAAAACTTTTTCTAACTGCGCGAAAAGCATGTATTCTTGCTTAATACAACGAAACAAGCTGTTTTAGACCGAAACGAGCTAAATCACAACAGATCGGTTTTACAAGTGTCTCTCTAATACGCGTCAAAACTTTTTCTCTTATAACTGCGCGAAAAGCATGTATTCTTGCTTAATACAGCGAAACAAGCTGTTTTAGACCGAAACGAGCTAAATCACAACACATCGGTTTTACAAGTGTTCCTCTGATACGCGTCAAAACTTTTTCTCTTATAACTGCGCGAAAAGCATGTATTCTTGCTTAATACAGCGAAACAAGCTGTTTTAGACCGAAATGAGCTAAATCACAACACATCGGTATTACAAGTGTTCCACGTGATACTCGTCAAAACTTTTTCTCTTTTAACTGCGCGAAAAGCATGTATTCGTGCTTAATACAACGAAACAAGTTGTTTTAGACCGAAACGAGCTAAATCTGAACACATCGGTTTTACAAGTATCCACGTGATACTCGTCAAAACTTTTTCTCTTATAACTGCGCGAAAAGCATGTATTCTTGCTTAATACAACGAAACAAGCTGTTTTAGACCGAAACGAGCTAAATCACAACACATCGGTTTTACAAGTGTCTCTCTAATACGCGTCAAAACTTTTTCTCTTATAACTGCGCGAAAAGCATGTATTCTTGCTTAATACAACGAAACAAGCTGTTTTAGACCGAAACGAGCTAAATCTGAACACATCGGTTTTACAAGTATCCACGTGATACTCGTCAAAACTTTTTCTCTTATAACTGCGCGAAAAGCATGTATTCTTGCCTAATACAGCGAAACAAGCTGTTTTAGACCGAAATGAGCTAAATCACAACACATCGGTTTTACAAGTGTTCCTCTGATAGGCGTCAAAACTTTTTCTTTTATAACTGCGCGAAAAGCATGTATTCTTGCTTAATACAGCGAATCAAGTTGTTTTAGACCGAAACGAGCTAAATCACAACACATCGGTATTACAAGTGTTCCACGTGATACTCGTCAAAACTTTTTCTCTTATAACTGCGCGAAAATCATGTATTCTTGCTTAATACAGCGAAACAAGCTGTTTTAGACCGAAACGAGCTAAATCACAACACATCGGTATTACAAGTGTTCCACGTGATACTCGTCAAAACTTTTTCTCTTTTAACTGCGCGAAAAGCATGTATTCGTGCTTAATACAACGAAACAAGCTGTTTTTGACCGAAACGAGCTAAATCTGAACACATCGGTTTTACAAGTATCCACGTGATACTCGTCAAAACTTTTTCTCTTATAACTGCGCGAAAAGCATGTGTTCTTGCTTAATACAACGAAACAAGCTGTTTTAGACCGAAACGAGCTAAATCACAACACATCGGTTTTACAAGTGTCTCTCTAATACGCGTCAAAACTTTTTCTCTTATAACTGCGCGAAAAGCATGTATTCTTGCTTAATACAACGAAACAAGCTGTTTTAGACCGAAACGAGCTAAATCTGAACACATCGGTTTTACAAGTGTTCCTCTGATACGCGTCAAATTGTTTTCTCTTATAACTGCGCGAAAAGCATGTATTCTTGCTTAATACAGCGAAACAAGCTGTTTTAGACCGAAACGAGCTAAATCACAACACATCGGTTTTACAATTGTTCCTCTGATACGCGTCAAAACTTTTTCTCTTATAACTGCGCGAAAAGCATGTATTTTTGCTTAATACAGCGAAACAAGCTGTTTTAAACCGAAACGAGCTAAATCACAACACATCGGTATTACAAGTGTTCCACGTGATACTCGTCAAAACTTTTTCTCTTATAACTGCGCGAAAAGCATGTATTCGTGCTTAATACAACGAAACAAGCTGTTTTAGTCCGAAAAGAGTTAAATCTGAACACATCGGTTTTACAAGTGTTCCTCTGATACGCGTCAAAACTTTTTCTCTTATAACTGCGCGAAAAGCATGTATTCTTGCTTAATACAACGAAACAAGCTGTTTTAGACCGAAATGAGCTAAATCACAACACATCGGTTTTACAAGTGTTCCTCTGATACGCGTCAAAACTTTTTCTCTTATAACGGCGCGAAAAGCATGTATTCTTGCTTAATACAGCGAAACAAGCTGTTTTAGACCGAAACGAGCTAAATCACAACACATCGGTATTACAAGTGTTCCACGTGATACTCGTCAAAACTTTTTCTTTTTTAACTGCGCGAAAAGCATGTATTCGTGCTTAATACAACGAAACAAGTTGTTTTAGACCGAAACGAGCTAAATCTGAACACATCGGTTTTACAAGTATCCACGTGATACTCAAAACTTTTTCTCTTATAACTGCGCGAAAAGCATGTATTCTTGCTTAATACAACGAAACAAGCTGTTTTAGACCGAAACGAGCTAAATCACAACACATCGGTTTTACAAGTGTCTCTCTAATACGCATCAAAACTTTTTCTCTTATAACTGCGCGAAAAGCATGTATTCTTGCTTAATACAACGAAACAAGCTGTTTTAGACCGAAACGAGCTAAATCTGAACACATCGGTTTTACAAGTATCCACGTGATACTCGTCAAAACTTTTTCTCTTATAACTGCGCGAAAAGCATGTATTCTTGCTTAATACAGCGAAACAAGCTGTTTTAGACCGAAATGAGCTAAATCACAACACATCGGTTTTACAAGTGTTCCTCTGATACGCGTAAAAACTTTTTCTTTTATAACTGCGCGAAAAGCATGTATTCTTGCTTAATACAGCGAATCAAGTTGTTTTAGACCGAAACGAGCTAAATCACAACACATCGGTATTACAAGTGTTCCACGTGATACTCGTCAAAACTTTTTCTCTTATAACTGCGCGAAAAGCATGTATTCTTGCTTAATACAGCGAAACAAGCTGTTTTAGACCGAAACGAGCTAAATCACAACACATCGGTATTACAAGTTTTCCACGTGATACTCGTCAAAACTTTTTCTCTTTTAACTGCGCGAAAAGCATGTATTCGTGCTTATTACAACGAAACAAGCTGTTTTTGACCGAAACGAGCTAAATCTGAACACATCGGTTTTACAAGTATCCACGTGATACTCGTCAAAACTTTTTCTAACTGCGCGAAAAGCATGTATTCTTGCTTAATACAACGAAACAAGCTGTTTTAGACCGAAACGAGCTAAATCACAACAGATCGGTTTTACAAGTGTCTCTCTAATACGCGTCAAAACTTTTTCTCTTATAACTGCGCGAAAAGCATGTATTCTTGCTTAATACAGCGAAACAAGCTGTTTTAGACCGAAACGAGCTAAATCACAACACATCGGTTTTACAAGTGTTCCTCTGATACGCGTCAAAACTTTTTCTCTTATAACTGCGCGAAAAGCATGTATTCTTGCTTAATACAGCGAAACAAGCTGTTTTAGACCGAAATGAGCTAAATCACAACACATCGGTTTTACAAGTGTTCCTCTGATACGCGTCAAAACTTTTTCTCTTATAACGGCGCGAAAAGCATGTATTCTTGCTTAATACAGCGAAACAAGCTGTTTTAGACCGAAACGAGCTAAATCACAACACATCGGTATTACAAGTGTTCCACGTGATACTCGTCAAAACTTTTTCTCTTTTAACTGCGCGAAAAGCATGTATTCGTGCTTAATACAACGAAACAAGTTGTTTTAGACCGAAACGAGCTAAATCTGAACACATCGGTTTTACAAGTATCCACGTGATACTCGTCAAAACTTTTTCTCTTATAACTGCGCGAAAAGCATGTATTCTTGCTTAATACAACGAAACAAGCTGTTTTAGACCGAAACGAGCTAAATCACAACACATCGGTTTTACAAGTGTCTCTCTAATACGCGTCAAAACTTTTTCTCTTATAACTGCGCGAAAAGCATGTATTCTTGCTTAATACAACGAAACAAGCTGTTTTAGACCGAAACGAGCTAAATCTGAACACATCGGTTTTACAAGTATCCACGTGATACTCGTCAAAACTTTTTCTCTTATAACTGCGCGAAAAGCATGTATTCTTGCCTAATACAGCGAAACAAGCTGTTTTAGACCGAAATGAGCTAAATCACAACACATCGGTTTTACAAGTGTTCCTCTGATAGGCGTCAAAACTTTTTCTTTTATAACTGCGCGAAAAGCATGTATTCTTGCTTAATACAGCGAATCAAGTTGTTTTAGACCGAAACGAGCTAAATCACAACACATCGGTATTACAAGTGTTCCACGTGATACTCGTCAAAACTTTTTCTCTTATAACTGCGCGAAAATCATGTATTCTTGCTTAATACAGCGAAACAAGCTGTTTTAGACCGAAACGAGCTAAATCACAACACATCGGTATTACAAGTGTTCCACGTGATACTCGTCAAAACTTTTTCTTTTTTAACTGCGCGAAAAGCATGTATTCGTGCTTAATACAACGAAACAAGCTGTTTTTGACCGAAACGAGCTAAATCACAACACATCGGTTTTACAAGTGTCTCTCTAATACGCGTCAAAACTTTTTCTCTTATAACTGCGCGAAAAGCATGTATTCTTGCTTAATACAACGAAACAAGCTGTTTTAGACCGAAACGAGCTAAATCTGAACACATCGGTTTTACAAGTGTTCCTCTGATACGCGTCAAATTGTTTTCTCTTATAACTGCGCGAAAAGCATGTATTCTTGCTTAATACAGCGAAACAAGCTGTTTTAGACCGAAACGAGCTAAATCACAACACATCGGTTTTACAATTGTTCCTCTGATACGCGTCAAAACTTTTTCTCTTATAACTGCGCGAAAAGCATGTATTTTTGCTTAATACAGCGAAACAAGCTGTTTTAAACCGAAACGAGCTAAATCACAACACATCGGTATTACAAGTGTTCCACGTGATACTCGTCAAAACTTTTTCTCTTATAACTGCGCGAAAAGCATGTATTCGTGCTTAATACAACGAAACAAGCTGTTTTAGTCCGAAAAGAGTTAAATCTGAACACATCGGTTTTACAGGTGTCCGTGACACGCGTCAAAACTTTTTCTCTTATAACTGCGCGAAAAGCATGTATTCTTGCTTAATACAACGAAACAAGCTGTTTTAGACCGAAATGAGCTAAATCACAACACATCGGTTTTACAAGTGTTCCTCTGATACGCGTCAAAACTTTTTCTCTTATAACTGCGCGAAAAGCATGTATTCTTGCTTAATACAGCGAAACAAGCTGTTTTAGACCGAAACGAGCTAAATCACAACACATCGGTATTACGTGTTCCACGTGATACTCGTCAAAACGTTTTCTCTTATAACTGCGCGAAAAGCATGTATTCGTGCTTAATACAACGAAACAAGCTGTTTTAGACCGAAACGAGCTAAATCTGAACACTTCGGTTTTACAAGTATCCACGTGATACTCGTCAAAACTTTTTCTCTTATAACTGCGCGAAAAGCATGTATTCGTGCTTAATACAACGAAACAAGCTGTTTTAGACCGAAACGAGCTAAATCTGAACACATCGGTTTTACAGGTGTCCGTGACACGCGTCAAAACTTTTTCTCTTATAACTGCGCGAAAAGCATGTATTCTTGCTTAATACAACGAAACAAGCTGTTTTAGACCGAAATGAGCTAAATCACAACACATCGGTTTTACAAGTGTTCCTCTGATACGCGTCAAAACTTTTTCTCTTATAACTGCGCGAAAAGCATGTATTCTTGCTTAATACAGCGAAACAAGCTGTTTTAGACCGAAACGAGCTAAATCACAACACATCGGTATTACGTGTTCCACGTGATACTCGTCAAAACGTTTTCTCTTATAACTGCGCGAAAAGCATGTATTCGTGCTTAATACAACGAAACAAGCTGTTTTAGACCGAAACGAGCTAAATCTGAACACTTCGGTTTTACAAGTATCCACGTGATACTCGTCAAAACTTTTTCTCTTATAACTGGGCGAAAAGCATGTATTCTTGCTTAATACAACGAAACAAGCTGTTTTTGACCGAAACGAGCTAAATCACAACACATCGGTTTTACAAGTGTCTCTCTGATACGCGTCAAAACTTTTTCTTCTATAAATGCGCGTAAAGCATGTATTCTTGCTTAATACAACGAAACAAGCTGTTTTAGACCAAAACGAGCTAAATCTGAACACATCGGTTTTACAAGTATCCACGTGATACTCGTCAAAACTTTCTCTCCTATAACTGCGCGAAAAGCATGTATTCGTGCTTAATACAACGAAACAAGCTGTTTTAGACCGAAACGAGCTAAATCTGAACACATCGGTTTTACAAGTGTCTCTCTAATAGGCGTCAAAACTTTTTCTTCTATAACTGCGCGTAAAGCATGTATTCGTGCTTAATACAACGAAACAAGTTGTTTTAGACCGAAACGAGCTAAATTTGAACACATCGGTTTTCCAAGTGTCCCTGTGACATGCGTCAAAACTTTTTCTCTTATAACTGCGCGAAAAGCGTGTATTCTTGCTTAATACAGCGAAACAAGCTGTTTTAGACCGAAACGAGCTAAATCACAACACAAAGGTTTTACAAGTATTTCTCTAATACGCGTCAAAACTTTTTCTCTTATAACTGCGCGAAAAGCATGTATTCTTGCTTAATACTACGAAACAAGCTGTTTTACACCGAAACGAGCTAAATCACAACACATCGGTTTTACAAGTGTTCCTCTGATACGCGTCTAAACTTTTTCTCTTATAACTGCGCGAAAAGCATGTATTCGTGCTTAATACAACGAAACAAGCTGTTTCAGACCGAAACGAGCTAAATCTGAACACATCGGTTTTACAAGTGTTCCTCTGATACGCGTCAAAACTTTTCCTCTTATAACTGCGCGAAAAGCATGTATTCTTGCTTAATACAGCGAAACAAGCTGTTTTAAACCGAAACGAGCTAAATCACAACACATCGGTATTACAAGTGTTCCACGTGATACTCGTCAAAACTTTTTCTCTTATAACTGCGCGAAAAGCATGTATTCGTGCTTAATACAACGAAACAAGCTGTTTTAGACCGAAACGAGCTAAATCTGAACACATCGGTTTTACAAGTATCCACGTGATACTCGTCAACTTTTTCTCTTATAACTGCGCGAAAAGCATGTATTCTTGCTTAATACAACGAAACAAGCTGTTTTAGACCGAAACGAGCTAAATCACAACACATCGGTTTTACAAGTGTCTCTGATACGCGTCAAAACTTTTTCATCTATAACTGCGCGTAAAGCATGTATTCGTGCTTAACACAACGAAACAAGCTGTTTTAGACCGAAACGAGCTAAATCTGAACACATCGGTTTTACAAGTGTTCCTCTGATACGCGTCAAAACTTTTTCTCTTATAACTGCGCGAAAAGCATGTATTCTTGCTTAATACAGCGAAACAAGCTGTTTAAAACCGAAATGAGCTAAATCACAACACATCGGTTTTACAAGTGTTCCTCTGATACGCGTCAAAACTTTTTCTCTTATAACGGCGCGAAAAGCATGTATTCTTGCTTAATACAGCGAAACAAGCTGTTTTAGACCGAAACGAGCTAAATCACAACACATCGGTATTACAAGTGTCTCTCTAATACGCGTCAAAACTTTTTCTCTTATAACTGCGCGAAAAGCATGTATTCTTGCTTAATACAACGAAACAAGCTGTTTTAGACCGAAACGATCTAAATCTGAACACATCGGTTTTACAAGTGTTCCTCTGATACGCGTCAAATTGTTTTCTCTTATAACTGCGCGAAAAGCATGTATTCTTGCTTAATACAGCGAAACAAGCTGTTTTAGACCGAAACGAGCTAAATCACAACACATCGGTTTTACAATTGTTCCTCTGATACGCGTCAAAACTTTTTCTCTTATAACTGCGCGAAAAGCATGTATTTTTGCTTAATACAGCGAAACAAGCTGTTTTAAACCGAAACGAGCTAAATCACAACACATCGGTATTACAAGTGTTCCACGTGATACTCGTCAAAACTTTTTCTCTTATAACTGCGCGAAAAGCATGTATTCGTGCTTAATACAACGAAACAAGCTGTTTTAGTCCGAAAAGAGTTAAATCTGAACACATCGGTTTTACAGGTGTCCGTGACACGCGTCAAAACTTTTTCTCTTATAACTGCGCGAAAAGCATGTATTCTTGCTTAATACAACGAAACAAGCTGTTTTAGACCGAAATGAGCTAAATCACAACACATCGGTTTTACAAGTGTTCCTCTGATACGCGTCAAAACTTTTTCTCTTATAACTGCGCGAAAAGCATGTATTCTTGCTTAATACAGCGAAACAAGCTGTTTTAGACCGAAACGAGCTAAATCACAACACATCGGTATTACGTGTTCCACGTGATACTCGTCAAAACGTTTTCTCTTATAACTGCGCGAAAAGCATGTATTCGTGCTTAATACAACGAAACAAGCTGTTTTAGACCGAAACGAGCTAAATCTGAACACTTCGGTTTTACAAGTATCCACGTGATACTCGTCAAAACTTTTTCTCTTATAACTGCGCGAAAAGCATGTATTCGTGCTTAATACAACGAAACAAGCTGTTTTAGACCGAAACGAGCTAAATCTGAACACATCGGTTTTACAGGTGTCCGTGACACGCGTCAAAACTTTTTCTCTTATAACTGCGCGAAAAGCATGTATTCTTGCTTAATACAACGAAACAAGCTGTTTTAGACCGAAATGAGCTAAATCACAACACATCGGTTTTACAAGTGTTCCTCTGATACGCGTCAAATTGTTTTCTCTTATAACTGCGCGAAAAGCATGTATTCTTGCTTAATACAGCGAAACAAGCTGTTTTAGACCGAAACGAGCTAAATCACAACACATCGGTTTTACAATTGTTCCTCTGATACGCGTCAAAACTTTTTCTCTTATAACTGCGCGAAAAGCATGTATTTTTGCTTAATACAGCGAAACAAGCTGTTTTAAACCGAAACGAGCTAAATCACAACACATCGGTATTACAAGTGTTCCACGTGATACTCGTCAAAACTTTTTCTCTTATAACTGCGCGAAAAGCATGTATTCGTGCTTAATACAACGAAACAAGCTGTTTTAGTCCGAAAAGAGTTAAATCTGAACACATCGGTTTTACAGGTGTCCGTGACACGCGTCAAAACTTTTTCTCTTATAACTGCGCGAAAAGCATGTATTCTTGCTTAATACAACGAAACAAGCTGTTTTAGACCGAAATGAGCTAAATCACAACACATCGGTTTTACAAGTGTTCCTCTGATACGCGTCAAAACTTTTTCTCTTATAACTGCGCGAAAAGCATGTATTCTTGCTTAATACAGCGAAACAAGCTGTTTTAGACCGAAACGAGCTAAATCACAACACATCGGTATTACGTGTTCCACGTGATACTCGTCAAAACGTTTTCTCTTATAACTGCGCGAAAAGCATGTATTCGTGCTTAATACAACGAAACAAGCTGTTTTAGACCGAAACGAGCTAAATCTGAACACTTCGGTTTTACAAGTATCCACGTGATACTCGTCAAAACTTTTTCTCTTATAACTGCGCGAAAAGCATGTATTCGTGCTTAATACAACGAAACAAGCTGTTTTAGACCGAAACGAGCTAAATCTGAACACATCGGTTTTACAGGTGTCCTTGACACGCGTCAAAACTTTTTCTCTTATAACTGCGCGAAAAGCATGTATTCTTGCTTAATACAACGAAACAAGCTGTTTTAGACCGAAATGAGCTAAATCACAACACATCGGTTTTACAAGTGTTCCTCTGATACGCGTCAAAACTTTTTCTCTTATAACTGCGCGAAAAGCATGTATTCTTGCTTAATACAGCGAAACAAGCTGTTTTAGACCGAAACGAGCTAAATCACAACACATCGGTATTACGTGTTCCACGTGATACTCGTCAAAACGTTTTCTCTTATAACTGCGCGAAAAGCATGTATTCGTGCTTAATACAACGAAACAAGCTGTTTTAGACCGAAACGAGCTAAATCTGAACACTTCGGTTTTACAAGTATCCACGTGATACTCGTCAAAACTTTTTCTCTTATAACTGCGCGAAAAGCATGTATTCTTGCTTAATACAACGAAACAAGCTGTTTTTGACCGAAACGAGCTAAATCACAACACATCGGTTTTACAAGTGTCTCTCTGATACGCGTCAAATCTTTTTCTTCTATAAATGCGCGTAAAGCATGTATTCTTGCTTAATACAACGAAACAAGCTGTTTTAGACCAAAACGAGCTAAATCTGAACACATCGGTTTTACAAGTATCCACGTGATACTCGTCAAAACTTTCTCTCCTATAACTGCGCGAAAAGCATGTATTCGTGCTTAATACAACGAAACAAGCTGTTTTAGACCGAAACGAGCTAAATCTGAACACATCGGTTTTACAAGTGTCTCTCTAATAGGCGTCAAAACTTTTTCTTCTATAACTGCGCGTAAAGCATGTATTCGTGCTTAATACCACGAAACAAGTTGTTTTAGACCGAAACGAGCTAAATCTGAACACATCGGTTTTCCAAGTGTCCCTGTGACATGCGTCAAAACTTTTTCTCTTATAACTGCGCGAAAAGCGTGTATTCTTGCTTAATACAGCGAAACAAGCTGTTTTAGACCGAAACGAGCTAAATCACAACACAAAGGTTTTACAAGTATTCCTCTAATACGCGTCAAAACTTTTTCTCTTATAACTGCGCGAAAAGCATGTATTCTTGCTTAATACTACGAAACAAGCTGTTTTACACCGAAACGAGCTAAATCACAACACATCGGTTTTACAAGTGTTCCTCTGATACGCGTCTAAACTTTTTCTCTTATAACTGCGCGAAAAGCATGTATTCGTGCTTAATACAACGAAACAAGCTGTTTCAGACCGAAACGAGCTAAATCTGAACACATCGGTTTTACAAGTGTTCCTCTGATACGCGTCAAAACTTTTCCTCTTATAACTGCGCGAAAAGCATGTATTCTTGCTTAATACAGCGAAACAAGCTGTTTTAAACCGAAACGAGCTAAATCACAACACATCGGTATTACAAGTGTTCCACGTGATACTCGTCAAAACTTTTTCTCTTATAACTGCGCGAAAAGCATGTATTCGTGCTTAATACAACGAAACAAGCTGTTTTAGACCGAAACGAGCTAAATCTGAACACATCGGTTTTACAAGTATCCACGTGATACTCGTCAACTTTTTCTCTTATAACTGCGCGAAAAGCATGTATTCTTGCTTAATACAACGAAACAAGCTGTTTTAGACCGAAACGAGCTAAATCACAACACATCGGTTTTACAAGTGTCTCTGATACGCGTCAAAACTTTTTCATCTATAACTGCGCGTAAAGCATGTATTCGTGCTTAACACAACGAAACAAGCTGTTTTAGACCGAAACGAGCTAAATCTGAACACATCGGTTTTACAAGTGTTCCTCTGATACGCGTCAAAACTTTTTCTCTTATAACTGCGCGAAAAGCATGTATTCTTGCTTAATACAGCGAAACAAGCTGTTTTAGACCGAAATGAGCTAAATCACAACACATCGGTTTTACAAGTGTTCCTCTGATACGCGTCAAAACTTTTTCTCTTATAACGGCGCGAAAAGCATGTATTCTTGCTTAATACAGCGAAACAAGCTGTTTTAGACCGAAACGAGCTAAATCACAACACATCGGTATTACAAGTGTTCCACGTGATACTCGTCAAAACTTTTTCTCTTTTAACTGCGCGAAAAGCATGTATTCGTGCTTATTACAACGAAACAAGTTGTCTTAGACCGAAACGAGCTAAATCTGAACACATCGGTTTTACAAGTATCCACGTGATACTCGTCAAAACTTTTTCTCTTATAACTGCGCGAAAAGCATGTATTCTTGCTTAATACAACGAAACAAGCTGTTTTAGACCGAAACGTGCTAAATCACAACACATCGGTTTTACAAGTGTCTCTCTAATACGCGTCAAAACTTTTTCTCTTATAACTGCGCGAAAAGCATGTATTCTTGCTTAATACAACGAAACAAGCTGTTTTAGACCGAAACGAGCTAAATCTGAACACATCGGTATTACAAGTATCCACGTGATACTCGTCAAAACTTTTTCTCTATAACTGCGCGAAAAGCATGTATTCTTGCTTAATACAGCGAAACAAGCTGTTTTAGACCGAAATGAGCTAAATCACAACACATCGGTTTTACAATTGTTCCTCTGATACGCGTCAAAACTTTTTCTTTTATAACTGCGCGAAAAGCATGTATTCTTGCTTAATACAGCGAATCAAGTTGTTTTAGACCGAAACGAGCTAAATCACAACACATCGGTATTACAAGTTTTCCACGTGATACTCGTCAAAAATTTTTCTCCTTATAACTGCGCGAAAAGCATGTATTCTTGCTTAATACAACGAAACAAGCTGTTTTAGACCGAAACGAGCTAAATCACAACACATCGGTATTACAAGTGTTCCCACGTGATACTCGTCAAAACGTTTTCTCTTTTAACTGCGCGAAAAGCATGTATTCGTGCTTAATACAACGAAACAAGCTGTTTTTGACCGAAACGAGCTAAATCTGAACACATCGGTTTTACAAGTATCCACGTGATACTCGTCAAAACTTTTTCTCTATAACTGCACGAAAAGCATGTATTCTTGCTTAATACAACGAAACAAGCTGTTTTAGACCGAAACGAGCTAAATCACAACACATCGGTTTTACAAGTGTCTCTCTAATACGCGTCAAAACTTTTTCTCTTATAACTGCGCGAAAAGCATGTATTCTTGCTTAATACAACGAAACAAGCTGTTTTAGACCGAAACGAGCTAAATCAGAACACATCGGTTTTACAAGTGTTCCTCTGATACGCGTCAAATTGTTTTCTCTTATAACTGCGCGAAAAGCATGTATTCTTGCTTAATACAGCGAAACAAGCTGTTTTAGACCGAAACGAGCTAAATCACAACACATCGGTTTTACAATTGTTCCTCTGATACGCGTCAAAACTTTTTCTCTTATAACTGCGCGAAAAGCATGTATTTTTGCTTAATACAGCGAAACAAGTTGTTTTAAACCGAAACGAGCTAAATCACAACACATCGGTATTACAAGTGTTCCACGTGATACTCGTCAAAACTTTTTCTCTTATAACTGCGCGAAAAGCATGTATTCTTGCTTAATACAGCGAAACAAGCTGTTTTAGACCGAAACGAGCTAAATCACAACACATCGGTATTACAAGTGTCTCTCTAATACGCGTCAAAACTTTTTCTCTTATAACTGCGCGAAAAGCATGTATTCTTGCTTAATACAACGAAACAAGCTGTTTTAGACCGAAACGAGCTAAATCTGAACACATCGGTTTTACAAGTGTTCCTCTGATACGCGTCAAATTGTTTTCTCTTATAACTGCGCGAAAAGCATGTATTCTTGCTTAATACAGCGAAACAAGCTGTTTTAGACCGAAACGAGCTAAATCACAACACATCGGTTTTACAATTGTTCCTCTGATACGCGTCAAAACTTTTTCTCTTATAACTGCGCGAAAAGCATGTATTTTTGCTTAATACAGCGAAACAAGCTGTTTTAAACCGAAACGAGCTAAATCACAACACATCGGTATTACAAGTGTTCCACGTGATACTCGTCAAAACTTTTTCTCTTATAACTGCGCGAAAAGCATGTATTCGTGCTTAATACAACGAAACAAGCTGTTTTAGTCCGAAAAGAGTTAAATCTGAACACATCGGTTTTACAGGTGTCCGTGACACGCGTCAAAACTTTTTCTCTTATAACTGCGCGAAAAGCATGTATTCTTGCTTAATACAACGAAACAAGCTGTTTTAGACCGAAATGAGCTAAATCACAACACATCGGTTTTACAAGTGTTCCTCTGATACGCGTCAAAACTTTTTCTCTTATAACTGCGCGAAAAGCATGTATTCTTGCTTAATACAGCGAAACAAGCTGTTTTAGACCGAAACGAGCTAAATCACAACACATCGGTATTACGTGTTCCACGTGATACTCGTCAAAACGTTTTCTCTTATAACTGCGCGAAAAGCATGTATTCGTGCTTAATACAACGAAACAAGCTGTTTTAGACCGAAACGAGCTAAATCTGAACACTTCGGTTTTACAAGTATCCACGTGATACTCGTCAAAACTTTTTCTCTTATAACTGCGCGAAAAGCATGTATTCGTGCTTAATACAACGAAACAAGCTGTTTTAGACCGAAACGAGCTAAATCTGAACACATCGGTTTTACAGGTGTCCGTGACACGCGTCAAAACTTTTTCTCTTATAACTGCGCGAAAAGCATGTATTCTTGCTTAATACAACGAAACAAGCTGTTTTAGACCGAAATGAGCTAAATCACAACACATCGGTTTTACAAGTGTTCCTCTGATACGCGTCAAATTGTTTTCTCTTATAACTGCGCGAAAAGCATGTATTCTTGCTTAATACAGCGAAACAAGCTGTTTTAGACCGAAACGAGCTAAATCACAACACATCGGTATTACAAGTGTTCCACGTGATACTCGTCAAAACTTTTTCTCTTATAACTGCGCGAAAAGCATGTATTCGTGCTTAATACAACGAAACAAGCTGTTTTAGTCCGAAAAGAGTTAAATCTGAACACATCGGTTTTACAGGTGTCCGTGACACGCGTCAAAACTTTTTCTCTTATAACTGCGCGAAAAGCATGTATTCTTGCTTAATACAACGAAACAAGCTGTTTTAGACCGAAATGAGCTAAATCACAACACATCGGTTTTACAAGTGTTCCTCTGATACGCGTCAAAACTTTTTCTCTTATAACTGCGCGAAAAGCATGTATTCTTGCTTAATACAGCGAAACAAGCTGTTTTAGACCGAAACGAGCTAAATCACAACACATCGGTATTACGTGTTCCACGTGATACTCGTCAAAACGTTTTCTCTTATAACTGCGCGAAAAGCATGTATTCGTGCTTAATACAACGAAACAAGCTGTTTTAGACCGAAACGAGCTAAATCTGAACACTTCGGTTTTACAAGTATCCACGTGATACTCGTCAAAACTTTTTCTCTTATAACTGCGCGAAAAGCATGTATTCGTGCTTAATACAACGAAACAAGCTGTTTTAGACCGAAACGAGCTAAATCTGAACACATCGGTTTTACAGGTGTCCGTGACACGCGTCAAAACTTTTTCTCTTATAACTGCGCGAAAAGCATGTATTCTTGCTTAATACAACGAAACAAGCTGTTTTAGACCGAAATGAGCTAAATCACAACACATCGGTTTTACAAGTGTTCCTCTGATACGCGTCAAAACTTTTTCTCTTATAACTGCGCGAAAAGCATGTATTCTTGCTTAATACAGCGAAACAAGCTGTTTTAGACCGAAACGAGCTAAATCACAACACATCGGTATTACGTGTTCCACGTGATACTCGTCAAAACGTTTTCTCTTATAACTGCGCGAAAAGCATGTATTCGTGCTTAATACAACGAAACAAGCTGTTTTAGACCGAAACGAGCTAAATCTGAACACTTCGGTTTTACAAGTATCCACGTGATACTCGTCAAAACTTTTTCTCTTATAACTGCGCGAAAAGCATGTATTCTTGCTTAATACAACGAAACAAGCTGTTTTTGACCGAAACGAGCTAAATCACAACACATCGGTTTTACAAGTGTCTCTCTGATACGCGTCAAAACTTTTTCTTCTATAAATGCGCGTAAAGCATGTATTCTTGCTTAATACAACGAAACAAGCTGTTTTAGACCAAAACGAGCTAAATCTGAACACATCGGTTTTACAAGTATCCACGTGATACTCGTCAAAACTTTCTCTCCTATAACTGCGCGAAAAGCATGTATTCGTGCTTAATACAACGAAACAAGCTGTTTTAGACCGAAACGAGCTAAATCTGAACACATCGGTTTTACAAGTGTCTCTCTAATAGGCGTCAAAACTTTTTCTTCTATAACTGCGCGTAAAGCATGTATTCGTGCTTAATACAACGAAACAAGTTGTTTTAGACCGAAACGAGCTAAATCTGAACACATCGGTTTTCCAAGTGTCCCTGTGACATGCGTCAAAACTTTTTCTCTTATAACTGCGCGAAAAGCGTGTATTCTTGCTTAATACAGCGAAACAAGCTGTTTTAGACCGAAACGAGCTAAATCACAACACAAAGGTTTTACAAGTATTCCTCTAATACGCGTCAAAACTTTTTCTCTTATAACTGCGCGAAAAGCATGTATTCTTGCTTAATACTACGAAACAAGCTGTTTTACACCGAAACGAGCTAAATCAGAACACATCGGTTTTACAAGTGTTCCTCTGATACGCGTCTAAACTTTTTCTCTTATAACTGCGCGAAAAGCATGTATTCGTGCTTAATACAACGAAACAAGCTGTTTCAGACCGAAACGAGCTAAATCTGAACACATCGGTTTTACAAGTGTTCCTCTGATACGCGTCAAAACTTTTCCTCTTATAACTGCGCGAAAAGCATGTATTCTTGCTTAATACAGCGAAACAAGCTGTTTTAAACCGAAACGAGCTAAATCACAACACATCGGTATTACAAGTGTTCCACGTGATACTCGTCAAAACTTTTTCTCTTATAACTGCGCGAAAAGCATGTATTCGTGCTTAATACAACGAAACAAGCTGTTTTAGACCGAAACGAGCTAAATCTGAACACATCGGTTTTACAAGTATCCACGTGATACTCGTCAACTTTTTCTCTTATAACTGCGCGAAAAGCATGTATTCTTGCTTAATACAACGAAACAAGCTGTTTTAGACCGAAACGAGCTAAATCACAACACATCGGTTTTACAAGTGTCTCTGATACGCGTCAAAACTTTTTCATCTATAACTGCGCGTAAAGCATGTATTCGTGCTTAACACAACGAAACAAGCTGTTTTAGACCGAAACGAGCTAAATCTGAACACATCGGTTTTACAAGTGTTCCTCTGATACGCGTCAAAACTTTTTCTCTTATAACTGCGCGAAAAGCATGTATTCTTGCTTAATACAGCGAAACAAGTTGTTTTAGACCGAAATGAGCTAAATCACAACACATCGGTTTTACAAGTGTTCCTCTGATACGCGTCAAAACTTTTTCTCTTATAACGGCGCGAAAAGCATGTATTCTTGCTTAATACAGCGAAACAAGCTGTTTTAGACCGAAACGAGCTAAATCACAACACATCGGTATTACAAGTGTTCCACGTGATACTCGTCAAAACTTTTTCTCTTTTAACTGCGCGAAAAGCATGTATTCGTGCTTATTACAACGAAACAAGTTGTCTTAGACCGAAACGAGCTAAATCTGAACACATCGGTTTTACAAGTATCCACGTGATACTCGTCAAAACTTTTTCTCTTATAACTGCGCGAAAAGCATGTATTCTTGCTTAATACAACGAAACAAGCTGTTTTAGACCGAAACGTGCTAAATCACAACACATCGGTTTTACAAGTGTCTCTCTAATACGCGTCAAAACTTTTTCTCTTATAACTGCGCGAAAAGCATGTATTCTTGCTTAATACAACGAAACAAGCTGTTTTAGACCGAAACGAGCTAAATCTGAACACATCGGTATTACAAGTATCCACGTGATACTCGTCAAAACTTTTTCTCTATAACTGCGCGAAAAGCATGTATTCTTGCTTAATACAGCGAAACAAGCTGTTTTAGACCGAAATGAGCTAAATCACAACACATCGGTTTTACAAGTGTTCCTCTGATACGCGTCAAAACTTTTTCTTTTATAACTGCGCGAAAAGCATGTATTCTTGCTTAATACAGCGAATCAAGTTGTTTTAGACCGAAACGAGCTAAATCACAACACATCGGTATTACAAGTTTTCCACGTGATACTCGTCAAAACTTTTTCTCTTATAACTGCGCGAAAAGCATGTATTCTTGCTTAATACAGCGAAACAAGCTGTTTTAGACCGAAACGAGCTAAATCACAACACATCGGTATTACAAGTGTTCCACGTGATACTCGTCAAAACGTTTTCTCTTTTAACTGCGCGAAAAGCATGTATTCGTGCTTAATACAACGAAACAAGCTGTTTTTGACCGAAACGAGCTAAATCTGAACACATCGGTTTTACAAGTATCCACGTGATACTCGTCAAAACTTTTTCTCTTATAACTGCACGAAAAGCATGTATTCTTGCTTAATACAACGAAACAAGCTGTTTTAGACCGAAACGAGCTAAATCACAACACATCGGTTTTACAAGTGTCTCTCTAATACGCGTCAAAACTTTTTCTCTTATAACTGCGCGAAAAGCATGTATTCTTGCTTAATACAACGAAACAAGCTGTTTTAGACCGAAACGAGCTAAATCAGAACACATCGGTTTTACAAGTGTTCCTCTGATACGCGTCAAATTGTTTTCTCTTATAACTGCGCGAAAAGCATGTATTCTTGCTTAATACAGCGAAACAAGCTGTTTTAGACCGAAACGAGCTAAATCACAACACATCGGTTTTACAATTGTTCCTCTGATACGCGTCAAAACTTTTTCTCTTATAACTGCGCGAAAAGCATGTATTTTTGCTTAATACAGCGAAACAAGCTGTTTTAAACCGAAACGAGCTAAATCACAACACATCGGTATTACAAGTGTTCCACGTGATACTCGTCAAAACTTTTTCTCTTATAACTGCGCGAAAAGCATGTATTCGTGCTTAATACAACGAAACAAGCTGTTTTAGTCCGAAAAGAGTTAAATCTGAACACATCGGTTTTACAAGTGTTCCTCTGATACGCGTCAAAACTTTTTCTCTTATAACTGCGCGAAAAGCATGTATTCTTGCTTAATACAACGAAACAAGCTGTTTTAGACCGAAACGAGCCAAATCACAACACATCGGTATTACAAGTGTTCCACGTGATACTCGTCAAAACTTTTTCTCTTATAACTGCGCGAAAAGCATGTATTCGTGCTTAATACAACGAAACAAGCTGTTTTAGACCGAAACGAGCTAAATCTGAACACATCGGTTTTACAGGTGTCCTTGACACGCGTCAAAACTTTTTCTCTTATAACTGCGCGAAAAGCATGTATTCTTGCTTAATACAACGAAACAAGCTGTTTTAGACCGAAATGAGCTAAATCACAACACATCGGTTTTACAAGTGTTCCTCTGATACGCGTCAAAACTTTTTCTCTTATAACTGCGCGAAAAGCATGTATTCTTGCTTAATACAGCGAAACAAGCTGTTTTAGACCGAAACGAGCTAAATCACAACACATCGGTATTACGTGTTCCACGTGATACTCGTCAAAACGTTTTCTCTTATAACTGCGCGAAAAGCATGTATTCGTGCTTAATACAACGAAACAAGCTGTTTTAGACCGAAACGAGCTAAATCTGAACACTTCGGTTTTACAAGTATCCACGTGATACTCGTCAAAACTTTTTCTCTTATAACTGCGCGAAAAGCATGTATTCTTGCTTAATACAACGAAACAAGCTGTTTTTGACCGAAACGAGCTAAATCACAACACATCGGTTTTACAAGTGTCTCTCTGATACGCGTCAAAACTTTTTCTTCTATAAATGCGCGTAAAGCATGTATTCTTGCTTAATACAACGAAACAAGCTGTTTTAGACCAAAACGAGCTAAATCTGAATACATCGGTTTTACAAGTATCCACGTGATACTCGTCAAAACTTTCTCTCCTATAACTGCGCGAAAAGCATGTATTCGTGCTTAATACAACGAAACAAGCTGTTTTAGACCGAAACGAGCTAAATCTGAACACATCGGTTTTACAAGTGTCTCTCTAATAGGCGTCAAAACTTTTTCTTCTATAACTGCGCGTAAAGCATGTATTCGTGCTTAATACAACGAAACAAGTTGTTTTAGACCGAAACGAGCTAAATCTGAACACATCGGTTTTCCAAGTGTCCCTGTGACATGCGTCAAAACTTTTTCTCTTATAACTGCGCGAAAAGCGTGTATTCTTGCTTAATACAGCGAAACAAGCTGTTTTAGACCGAAACGAGCTAAATCACAACACAAAGGTTTTACAAGTGTTCCTCTAATACGCGTCAAAACTTTTTCTCTATAACTGCGCGAAAAGCATGTATTCTTGCTTAATACTACGAAACAAGCTGTTTTACACCGAAACGAGCTAAATCACAACACATCGGTTTTACAAGTGTTCCTCTGATACGCGTCTAAACTTTTTCTCTTATAACTGCGCGAAAAGCATGTATTCGTGCTTAATACAACGAAACAAGCTGTTTCAGACCGAAACGAGCTAAATCTGAACACATCGGTTTTACAAGTGTTCCTCTGATACGCGTCAAAACTTTTTCTCTTATAACTGCGCGAAAAGCATGTATTCTTGCTTAATACAGCGAAACAAGCTGTTTTAAACCGAAACGAGCTAAATCACAACACATCGGTATTACAAGTGTTCCACGTGATACTCGTCAAAACTTTTTCTCTTATAACTGCGCGAAAAGCATGTATTCGTGCTTAATACAACGAAACAAGCTGTTTTAGACCGAAACGAGCTAAATCTGAACACATCGGTTTTACAAGTATCCACGTGATACTCGTCAACTTTTTCTCTTATAACTGCGCGAAAAGCATGTATTCTTGCTTAATACAACGAAACAAGCTGTTTTAGACCGAAACGAGCTAAATCACAACACATCGGTTTTACAAGTGTCTCTGATACGCGTCAAAACTTTTTCATCTATAACTGCGCGTAAAGCATGTATTCGTGCTTAACACAACGAAACAAGCTGTTTTAGACCGAAACGAGCTAAATCTGAACACATCGGTTTTACAAGTGTTCCTCTGATACGCGTCAAAACTTTTTCTCATATAACTGCGCGAAAAGCATGTATTCTTGCTTAATACAGCGAAACAAGCTGTTTTAGACCGAAACGAGCTAAATCACAACACATCGGTATTACAAGTGTTCCACGTGATACTCGTCAAAACTTTTTCTCTTTTAACTGCGCGAAAAGCATGCATTCGTGCTTATTACAACGAAACAAGTTGTTTTAGACCGAAACGAGCTAAATCTGAACACATCGGTTTTACAAGTATCCACGTGATACTCGTCAAAACTTTTTCTCTTATAACTGCGCGAAAAGCATGTATTCTTGCTTAATACAACAAAACAAGCTGTTTTAGACCGAAACGTGCTAAATCACAACACATCGGTTTTACAAGTGTCTCTCTAATACGCGTCAAAACTTTTTCTCTTATAACTGCGCGAAAAGCATGTATTCTTGCTTAATACAACGAAACAAGCTGTTTTAGACCGAAACGAGCTAAATCTGAACACATCGGTATTACAAGTATCCACGTGATACTCGTCAAAACTTTTTCTCTTATAACTGCGCGAAAAGCATGTATTCTTGCTTAATACAGCGAAACAAGCTGTTTTAGACCGAAATGAGCTAAATCACAACACATCGGTTTTACAAGTGTTCCTCTGATACGCGTCAAAACTTTTTCTTTTATAACTGCGCGAAAAGCATGTATTCTTGCTTAATACAGCGAATCAAGTTGTTTTAGACCGAAACGAGCTAAATCACAACACATCGGTATTACAAGTGTTCCACGTGATACTCGTCAAAACTTTTTCTCTTATAACTGCGCGAAAAGCATGTATTCTTGCTTAATACAGCGAAACAAGCTGTTTTAGACCGAAACGAGGTAAATCACAACACATCGGTATTACAAGTGTTCCACGTGATACTCGTCAAAACGTTTTCTCTTTTAACTGCGCGAAAAGCATGTATTCGTGCTTAATACAACGAAACAAGCTGTTTTTGACCGAAACGAGCTAAATCTGAACACATCGGTTTTACAAGTATCCACGTGATACTCGTCAAAACTTTTTCTCTTATAACTGCACGAAAAGCATGTATTCTTGCTTAATACAACGAAACAAGCTGTTTTAGACCGAAGCGAGCTAAATCACAACACATCGGTTTTACAAGTGTCTCTCTAATACGCGTCAAAACTTTTTCTCTTATAACTGCGCGAAAAGCATGTATTCTTGCTTAATACAACGAAACAAGCTGTTTTAGACCGAAACGAGCTAAATCTGAACACATCGGTTTTACAAGTGTTCCACGTGATACTCGTCAAAACTTGTTCCCTTATAACTGCGCGAAAAGCATGTATTCGTGCTTAATACAACGAAACAAGCTGTTTTAGTCCGAAAAGAGTTAAATCTGAACACATCGGTTTTACAAGTGTTCCTCTGATACGCGTCAAAACTTTTTCTCTTATAACTGCGCGAAAAGCATGTATTCTTGCTTAATACAACGAAACAAGCTGTTTTAGACCGAAACGAGCCAAATCACAACACATCGGTATTACAAGTGTTCCACGTGATACTCGTCAAAACTTTTTCTCTTATAACTGCGCGAAAAGCATGTATTCGTGCTTAATACAACGAAACAAGCTGTTTTAGACCGAAACGAGCTAAATCTGAACACGTCGGTTTTACAGGTGTCCGTGACACGCGTCAAAACTTTTTCTCTTATAACTGCGCGAAAAGCATGTATTCTTGCTTAATACAACGAAACAAGCTGTTTTAGACCGAAATGAGCTAAATCACAACACCTCGGTTTTACAAGTGTTCCTGTGATACGCGTCAAAACTTTTTCTCTTATAACTGCGCGAAAAGCATGTATTCTTGCTTAATACAGCGAAACAAGCTGTTTTAGACCGAAACGAGCTAAATCACAACACATCGGTATTACAAGTGTTCCACGTGATACTCGTCAAAACGTTTTCTCTTATAACTGCGCGAAAAGCATGTATTCGTGCTTAATACAACGAAACAAGCTGTTTTAGACCGAAACGAGCTAAATCTGAACACTTCGGTTTTACAAGTATCCACGTGATACTCGTCAAAACTTTTTCTCTTATAACTGCGCGAAAAGCATGTATTCTTGCTTAATACAACGAAACAAGCTGTTTTTGACCGAAACGAGCTAAATCACAACACATCGGTTTTACAAGTGTCTCTCTGATACGCGTCAAAACTTTTTCTTCTATAACTGCGCGTAAAGCATGTATTCTTGCTTAATACAACGAAACAAGCTGTTTTAGACCAAAACGAGCTAAATCTGAACACATCGGTTTTACAAGTATCCACATGATACTCCTCAAAACTTTCTCTCTTATAACTGCGCGAAAAGCATGTATTCTTGCTTAATACAACGAAACAAGCTGTTTTAGACCGAAACGAGCTAAATCATAACACATCGGTTTTACAAGTGTCTCTCTAATAGCGTCAAAACTTTTTCTTCTATAACTGCGCGTAAAGCATGTATTCGTGCTTAATACAACGAAACAAGTTGTTTTAGACCGAAATGAGCTAATCTGAACACATCGGTTTTCCAAGTGTCCCTGTGACACGCGTCAAAACTTTTTCTCTTATAACTGCGCGAAAAGCGTGTATTCTTGCTTAATACAGCGAAACAAGCTGTTTTAGACCGAAACGAGCTAAATCACAACACAAAGGCTTTACAAGTGTTCCTCCAATACGCGTCAAAACTTTTTCTCTTATAACTGCGCGAAAAAGCATGTATTCTTGCTTAATACTACGAAACAAGCTGTTTTACACCGAAACGAGCTAAATCACAACACATCGGTTTTACAAGTGTTCCTCTGATACGCGTCTAAACTTTTTTCTCTTATAACTGCGCGAAAAGCATGTATTCGTGCTTTAATACAACGAAACAAGCTGTTTCAGACCGAAACGAGCTAAATCTGAACACATCGGTTTTACAAGTGTTCCTCTGATACGCGTCAAAACTTTTTCTCTTATAACTGCGCGAAAAGCATGTATTCTTGCTTAATACAGCGAAACAAGCTGTTTTAAACCGAAACGAGCTAAATCACAACACATCGGTATTACAAGTGTTCCACGTGATACTCGTCAAAACTTTTTCTCTTATAACTGCACGAAAAGCATGTATTCGTGCTTAATACAACGAAACAAGCTGTTTAGACCGAAACGAGCTAAATCTGAACACATCGGTTTTACAAGTATCCACGTGATACTCGTCAACTTTTTCTCTTATAACTGCGCGAAAAGCATGTTCTCTTGCTTAATACAACGAAACAAGCTGTTTTAGACCGAAACGAGCTAAATCACAAAACATCGGTTTTTACAAGTGTCTCTGATACGCGTCAAAACTTTTTCATCTATAACTGCGCGTAAAGCATTGTATTCGTGCTTAACACAACGAAAACAAGCTGTTTTAGACCGAAACGAGCTAAATCTGAACACATCGGTTTTACAAGTGTTCCTCTGATAGGCGTCAAAACTTTTTCTCTTATAACTGCGCGAAAAGCATGTATTCTTGCTTAATACAGCGAAACAAGCTGTTTTAGACCGAAATGAGCTAAATCACAACACATCGGTTTTACAAGTGTTCCTCTGATACGCGTCAAAACTTTTTCTCTTATTAACGGCGCGAAAAGCATGTATTCTTGCTTAATACAGCGAAACAAGCTGTTTTAGACCGAAACGAGCTAAATCACAACACATCGGTATTACAAGTGTTCCACGTGATACTCGTCAAAACTTTTTCTCTTTTAACTGCGCGAAAAGCATGTATTCGTGCTTAATACAACGAAACAAGTTGTTTTAGACCGAAACGAGCTAAATCTGAACACATCGGTTTTACAAGTATCCACGTGATACTCGTCAAAACTTTTTCTCTTATAACTGCGCGAAAAGCATGTATTCTTGCTTAATACAACGAAACAAGCTGTTTTAGACCGAAACGAGCTAAATCACAACACATCGGTTTTACAAGTGTCTCTCTAATACGCGTCAAAACTTTTTCTCTTATAACTGCGCGAAAAGCATGTATTCTTGCTTAATACAACGAAACAAGCTGTTTTAGACCGAAACGAGCTAAATCACAAACACATCGGTATTACAAGTGTTCCACGTGATACTCGTCAAAACTTTTTCTCTTTTAACTGCGCGAAAAGCATGTATTCGTGCTTATTACAACGAAACAAGTTGTCTTAGACCGAAACGAGCTAAATCTGAACACATCGGTTTTACAAGTATCCACGTGATACTCGTCAAAACTTTTTCTCTTATAACTGCGCGAAAAGCATGTATTCTTGCTTAATACAACGAAACAAGCTGTTTTAGACCGAAACGTGCTAAATCACAACACATCGGTTTTACAAGTGTCTCTCTAATACGCGTCAAAACTTTTTCTCTTATAACTGCGCGAAAAGCATGTATTCTTGCTTAATACAACGAAACAAGCTGTTTTAGACCGAAACGAGCTAAATCTGAACACATCGGTATTACAAGTATCCACGTGATACTCGTCAAAACTTTTTCTCTATAACTGCGCGAAAAGCATGTATTCTTGCTTAATACAGCGAAACAAGCTGTTTTAGACCGAAATGAGCTAAATCACAACACATCGGTTTTACAAGTGTTCCCTCTGATACGCGTCAAAACTTTTTCTTTTATAACTGCGCGAAAAGCATGTATTCTTGCTTAATACAGCGAATCAAGTTTGTTTTAGACCGAAACGAGCTAAATCACAACACATCGGTATTACAAGTTTTCCACGTGATACTCGTCAAAACTTTTTCTCTTATAACTGCGCGAAAAGCATGTATTCTTGCTTAATACAGCGAAACAAGCTGTTTTAGACCGAAACGAGCTAAATCACAACACATCGGTATTACAAGTGTTCCACGTGATACTCGTCAAAACGTTTTCTCTTTTAACTGCGCGAAAAGCATGTATTCGTGCTTAATACAACGAAACAAGCTGTTTTTGACCGAAACGAGCTAAATCTGAACACATCGGTTTTACAAGTATCCACGTGATACTCGTCAAAACTTTTTCTCTTATAACTGCACGAAAAGCATGTATTCTTGCTTAATACAACGAAACAAGCTGTTTTAGACCGAAACGAGCTAAATCACAACACATCGGTTTTACAAGTGTCTCTCTAATACGCGTCAAAACTTTTTCCTCTTATAACTGCGCGAAAAGCATGTATTCTTGCTTAATACAACGAAACAAGCTGTTTTAGACCGAAACGAGCTAAATCAGAACACATCGGTTTTACAAGTGTTCCTCTGATACGCGTCAAATTGTTTTCTCTTATAACTGCGCGAAAAGCATGTATTCTTGCTTAATACAGCGAAACAAGCTGTTTTAGACCGAAACGAGCTAAATCACAACACATCGGTTTTACAATTGTTCCTCTGATACGCGTCAAAACTTTTTCTCTTATAACTGCGCGAAAAAGCATGTATTTTTGCTTAATACAGCGAAACAAGCTGTTTTAAACCGAAACGAGCTAAATCACAACACATCGGTATTACAAGTGTTCCACGTGATACTCGTCAAAACTTTTTCTCTTATAACTGCGCGAAAAGCATGTATTCGTGCTTAATACAACGAAACAAGCTGTTTTAGACCGAAACGAGCTAAATCTGAACACATCGGTTTTACAGGTGTCCTTGACACGCGTCAAAACTTTTTCTCTTATAACTGCGCGAAAAGCATGTATTCTTGCTTAATACAACGAAACAAGCTGTTTTAGACCGAAATGAGCTAAATCACAACACATCGGTTTTACAAGTGTTCCTCTGATACGCGTCAAAACTTTTTCTCTTATAACTGCGCGAAAAGCATGTATTCTTGCTTAATACAGCGAAACAAGCTGTTTTAGACCGAAACGAGCTAAATCACAACACATCGGTATTACGTGTTCCACGTGATACTCGTCAAAACGTTTTCTCTTATAACTGCGCGAAAAGCATGTATTCGTGCTTAATACAACGAAACAAGCTGTTTTAGACCGAAACGAGCTAAATCTGAACACTTCGGTTTTACAAGTATCCACGTGATACTCGTCAAAACTTTTTCTCTTATAACTGCGCGAAAAGCATGTATTCTTGCTTAATACAAGGAAACAAGCTGTTTTTGACCGAAACGAGCTAAATCACAACACATCGGTTTTACAAGTGTCTCTCTGATACGCGTCAAAACTTTTTCTTCTATAAATGCGCGTAAAGCATGTATTCTTGCTTAATACAACGAAACAAGCTGTTTTAGACCAAAACGAGCTAAATCTGAATACATCGGTTTTACAAGTATCCACGTGATACTCGTCAAAACTTTCTCTCCTATAACTGCGCGAAAAGCATGTATTCGTGCTTAATACAACGAAACAAAGCTGTTTTAGACGAAACGAGCTAAATCTGAACACATCGGTTTTACAAGTGTCTCTCTAATAGGCGTCAAAACTTTTTCTTCTATAACTGCGAGCATGTATTCGTGCTTAATACAACGAAACAAGTTGTTTTAGACCGAAACGAGCTAAATCTGAACACATCGGTTTTCCAAGTGTCCCTGTGACATGCGTCAAAACTTTTTCTCTTATAACTGCGCGAAAAGCGTGTATTCTTGCTTAATACAGCGAAACAAGCTGTTTTAGACCGAAACGAGCTAAATCACAACACAAAGGTTTTACAAGTGTTCCTCTAATACGCGTCAAAACTTTTTCTCTATAACTGCGCGAAAAGCATGTATTCTTGCTTAATACTACGAAACAAGCTGTTTTACACCGAAACGAGCTAAATCACAACACATCGGTTTTACAAGTGTTCCTCTGATACGCGTCTAAACTTTTTCTCTTATAACTGCGCGAAAAGCATGTATTCGTGCTTAATACAACGAAACAAGCTGTTTCAGACCGAAACGAGCTAAATCTGAACACATCGGTTTTACAAGTGTTCCTCTGATACGCGTCAAAACTTTTTCTCTTATAACTGCGCGAAAAGCATGTATTCTTGCTTAATACAGCGAAACAAGCTGTTTTAAACCGAAACGAGCTAAATCACAACACATCGGTATTACAAGTGTTCCACGTGATACTCGTCAAAACTTTTTCTCTTATAACTGCGCGAAAAGCATGTATTCGTGCTTAATACAACGAAACAAGCTGTTTTAGACCGAAACGAGCTAAATCTGAACACATCGGTTTTACAAGTATCCACGTGATACTCGTCAACTTTTTCTCTTATAACTGCGCGAAAAGCATGTATTCTTGCTTAATACAACGAAACAAGCTGTTTTAGACCGAAACGAGCTAAATCACAACACATCGGTTTTACAAGTGTCTCTCTAATACGCGTCAAAACTTTTCCTCTTATAACTGCGCGAAAAGCATGTATTCTTGCTTAATACAACGAAACAAGCTGTTTTAGACCGAAACGAGCTAAATCAGAACACATCGGTTTTACAAGTGTTCCTCTGATACGCGTCAAATTGTTTTCTCTTATAACTGCGCGAAAAGCATGTATTCTTGCTTAATACAGCGAAACAAGCTGTTTTAGACCGAAACGAGCTAAATCACAACACATCGGTTTTACAATTGTTCCTCTGATACGCGTCAAAACTTTTTCTCTTATAACTGCGCGAAAAGCATGTATTTTTGCTTAATACAGCGAAACAAGCTGTTTTAAACCGAAACGAGCTAAATCACAACACATCGGTATTACAAGTGTTCCACGTGATACTCGTCAAAACTTTTTCTCTTATAACTGCGCAAAAAGCATGTATTCGTGCTTAATACAACGAAACAAGCTGTTTTAGTCCGAAAAGAGTTAAATCTGAACACATCGGTTTTACAAGTGTTCCTCTGGTACGCGTCAAAACTTTTTCTCTTATAACTGCGCGAAAAGCATGTATTCTTGCTTAATACAACGAAACAAGCTGTTTTAGACCGAAACGAGCCAAATCACAACACATCGGTATTACAAGTGTTCCACGTGATACTCGTCAAAACTTTTTCTCTTATAACTGCGCGAAAAGCATGTATTCGTGCTTAATACAACGAAACAAGCTGTTTTAGACCGAAACGAGCTAAATCTGAACACATCGGTTTTACAGGTGTCCTTGACACGCGTCAAAACTTTTTCTCTTATAACTGCGCGAAAAGCATGTATTCTTGCTTAATACAACGAAACAAGCTGTTTTAGACCGAAATGAGCTAAATCACAACACATCGGTTTTACAAGTGTTCCTCTGATACGCGTCAAAACTTTTTCTCTTATAACTGCGCGAAAAGCATGTATTCTTGCTTAATACAGCGAAACAAGCTGTTTTAGACCGAAACGAGCTAAATCACAACACATCGGTATTACGTGTTCCACGTGATACTCGTCAAAACGTTTTCTCTTATAACTGCGCGAAAAGCATGTATTCGTGCTTAATACAACGAAACAAGCTGTTTTAGACCGAAACGAGCTAAATCTGAACACTTCGGTTTTACAAGTATCCACGTGATACTCGTCAAAACTTTTTCTCTTATAACTGCGCGAAAAGCATGTATTCTTGCTTAATACAAGGAAACAAGCTGTTTTTGACCGAAACGAGCTAAATCACAACACATCGGTTTTACAAGTGTCTCTCTGATACGCGTCAAAACTTTTTCTTCTATAAATGCGCGTAAAGCATGTATTCTTGCTTAATACAACGAAACAAGCTGTTTTAGACCAAAACGAGCTAAATCTGAATACATCGGTTTTACAAGTATCCACGTGATACTCGTCAAAACTTTCTCTCCTATAACTGCGCGAAAAGCATGTATTCGTGCTTAATACAACGAAACAAGCTGTTTTAGACCGAAACGAGCTAAATCTGAACACATCGGTTTTACAAGTGTCTCTCTAATAGGCGTCAAAACTTTTTCTTCTATAACTGCGCGTAAAGCATGTATTCGTGCTTAATACAACGAAACAAGTTGTTTTAGACCGAAACGAGCTAAATCTGAACACATCGGTTTTCCAAGTGTCCCTGTGACATGCGTCAAAACTTTTTCTCTTATAACTGCGCGAAAAGCGTGTATTCTTGCTTAATACAGCGAAACAAGCTGTTTTAGACCGAAACGAGCTAAATCACAACACAAAGGTTTTACAAGTGTTCCTCTAATACGCGTCAAAACTTTTTCTCTATAACTGCGCGAAAAGCATGTATTCTTGCTTAATACTACGAAACAAGCTGTTTTACACCGAAACGAGCTAAATCACAACACATCGGTTTTACAAGTGTTCCTCTGATACGCGTCTAAACTTTTTCTCTTATAACTGCGCGAAAAGCATGTATTCGTGCTTAATACAACGAAACAAGCTGTTTCAGACCGAAACGAGCTAAATCTGAACACATCGGTTTTACAAGTGTTCCTCTGATACGCGTCAAAACTTTTTCTCTTATAACTGCGCGAAAAGCATGTATTCTTGCTTAATACAGCGAAACAAGCTGTTTTAAACCGAAACGAGCTAAATCACAACACATCGGTATTACAAGTGTTCCACGTGATACTCGTCAAAACTTTTTCTCTTATAACTGCGCGAAAAGCATGTATTCGTGCTTAATACAACGAAACAAGCTGTTTTAGACCGAAACGAGCTAAATCTGAACACATCGGTTTTACAAGTATCCACGTGATACTCGTCAACTTTTTCTCTTATAACTGCGCGAAAAGCATGTATTCTTGCTTAATACAACGAAACAAGCTGTTTTAGACCGAAACGAGCTAAATCACAACACATCGGTTTTACAAGTGTCTCTGATACGCGTCAAAACTTTTTCATCTATAACTGCGCGTAAAGCATGTATTCGTGCTTAACACAACGAAACAAGCTGTTTTAGACCGAAACGAGCTAAATCTGAACACATCGGTTTTACAAGTGTTCCTCTGATACGCGTCAAAACTTTTTCTCTTATAACTGCGCGAAAAGCATGTATTCTTGCTTAATACAGCGAAACAAGCTGTTTTAGACCGAAACGAGCTAAATCACAACACATCGGTATTACAAGTGTTCCACGTGATACTCGTCAAAACTTTTTCTCTTTTAACTGCGCGAAAAGCATGCATTCGTGCTTATTACAACGAAACAAGTTGTTTTAGACCGAAACGAGCTAAATCTGAACACATCGGTTTTACAAGTATCCACGTGATACTCGTCAAAACTTTTTCTCTTATAACTGCGCGAAAAGCATGTATTCTTGCTTAATACAACAAAACAAGCTGTTTTAGACCGAAACGTGCTAAATCACAACACATCGGTTTTACAAGTGTCTCTCTAATACGCGTCAAAACTTTTTCTCTTATAACTGCGCGAAAAGCATGTATTCTTGCTTAATACAACGAAACAAGCTGTTTTAGACCGAAACGAGCTAAATCTGAACACATCGGTATTACAAGTATCCACGTGATACTCGTCAAAACTTTTTCTCTTATAACTGCGCGAAAAGCATGTATTCTTGCTTAATACAGCGAAACAAGCTGTTTTAGACCGAAATGAGCTAAATCACAACACATCGGTTTTACAAGTGTTCCTCTGATACGCGTCAAAACTTTTTCTTTTATAACTGCGCGAAAAGCATGTATTCTTGCTTAATACAGCGAATCAAGTTGTTTTAGACCGAAACGAGCTAAATCACAACACATCGGTATTACAAGTGTTCCACGTGATACTCGTCAAAACTTTTTCTCTTATAACTGCGCGAAAAGCATGTATTCTTGCTTAATACAGCGAAACAAGCTGTTTTAGACCGAAACGAGCTAAATCACAACACATCGGTATTACAAGTGTTCCACGTGATACTCGTCAAAACGTTTTCTCTTTTAACTGCGCGAAAAGCATGTATTCGTGCTTAATACAACGAAACAAGCTGTTTTTGACCGAAACGAGCTAAATCTGAACACATCGGTTTTACAAGTATCCACGTGATACTCGTCAAAACTTTTTCTCTTATAACTGCACGAAAAGCATGTATTCTTGCTTAATACAACGAAACAAGCTGTTTTAGACCGAAGCGAGCTAAATCACAACACATCGGTTTTACAAGTGTCTCTCTAATACGCGTCAAAACTTTTTCTCTTATAACTGCGCGAAAAGCATGTATTCTTGCTTAATACAACGAAACAAGCTGTTTTAGACCGAAACGAGCTAAATCTGAACACATCGGTTTTACAAGTGTTCCACGTGATACTCGTCAAAACTTGTTCCCTTATAACTGCGCGAAAAGCATGTATTCGTGCTTAATACAACGAAACAAGCTGTTTTAGTCCGAAAAGAGTTAAATCTGAACACATCGGTTTTACAAGTGTTCCTCTGATACGCGTCAAAACTTTTTCTCTTATAACTGCGCGAAAAGCATGTATTCTTGCTTAATACAACGAAACAAGCTGTTTTAGACCGAAACGAGCCAAATCACAACACATCGGTATTACAAGTGTTCCACGTGATACTCGTCAAAACTTTTTCTCTTATAACTGCGCGAAAAGCATGTATTCGTGCTTAATACAACGAAACAAGCTGTTTTAGACCGAAACGAGCTAAATCTGAACACGTCGGTTTTACAGGTGTCCGTGACACGCGTCAAAACTTTTTCTCTTATAACTGCGCGAAAAGCATGTATTCTTGCTTAATACAACGAAACAAGCTGTTTTAGACCGAAATGAGCTAAATCACAACACCTCGGTTTTACAAGTGTTCCTGTGATACGCGTCAAAACTTTTTCTCTTATAACTGCGCGAAAAGCATGTATTCGTGCTTAATACAACGAAACAAGCTGTTTTAGACCGAAACGAGCTAAATCTGAACACTTCGGTTTTACAAGTATCCACGTGATACTCGTCAAAACTTTTTCTCTTATAACTGCGCGTAAAGCATGTATTCTTGCTTAATACAACGAAACAAGCTGTTTTAGACCAAAACGAGCTAAATCTGAACACATCGGTTTTACAAGTATCCACATGATACTCCTCAAAACTTTCTCTCTTATAACTGCGCGAAAAGCATGTATTCTTGCTTAATACAACGAAACAAGCTGTTTTAGACCGAAACGAGCTAAATCATAACACATCGGTTTTACAAGTGTCTCTCTAATAGGCGTCAAAACTTTTTCTTCTATAACTGCGCGTAAAGCATGTATTCGTGCTTAATACAACGAAACAAGTTGTTTTAGACCGAAATGAGCTAAATCTGAACACATCGGTTTTCCAAGTGTCCCTGTGACACGCGTCAAAACTTTTTCTCCTATAACTGCGCGAAAAGCGTGTATTCTTGCTTAATACAGCGAAACAAGCTGTTTTAGACCGAAACGAGCTAAATCACAACACAAAGGCTTTACAAGTGTTCCTCCAATACGCGTCAAAACTTTTTCTCTTATAACTGCGCGAAAAGCATGTATTCTTGCTTAATACTACGAAACAAGCTGTTTTACACCGAAACGAGCTAAATCACAACACATCGGTTTTACAAGTGTTCCTCTGATACGCGTCTAAACTTTTTCTCTTATAACTGCGCGAAAAGCATGTATTCGTGCTTAATACAACGAAACAAGCTGTTTCAGACCGAAACGAGCTAAATCTGAACACATCGGTTTTACAAGTGTTCCTCTGATACGCGTCAAAACTTTTTCTCTTATAACTGCGCGAAAAGCATGTATTCTTGCTTAATACAGCGAAACAAGCTGTTTTAAACCGAAACGAGCTAAATCACAACACATCGGTATTACAAGTGTTCCACGTGATACTCGTCAAAACTTTTTCTCTTATAACTGCACGAAAAGCATGTATTCGTGCTTAATACAACGAAACAAGCTGTTTTAGACCGAAACGAGCTAAATCTGAACACATCGGTTTTACAAGTATCCACGTGATACTCGTCAACTTTTTCTCTTATAACTGCGCGAAAAGCATGTTCTCTTGCTTAATACAACGAAACAAGCTGTTTTAGACCGAAACGAGCTAAATCACAAAACATCGGTTTTACAAGTGTCTCTGATACGCGTCAAAACTTTTTCATCTATAACTGCGCGTAAAGCATGTATTCGTGCTTAACACAACGAAACAAGCTGTTTTAGACCGAAACGAGCTAAATCTGAACACATCGGTTTTACAAGTGTTCCTCTGATACGCGTCAAAACTTTTTCTCTTATAACTGCGCGAAAAGCATGTATTCTTGCTTAATACAGCGAAACAAGCTGTTTTAGACCGAAATGAGCTAAATCACAACACATCGGTTTTACAAGTGTTCCTCTGATACGCGTCAAAACTTTTTCTCTTATAACGGCGCGAAAAGCATGTATTCTTGCTTAATACAGCGAAACAAGCTGTTTTAGACCGAAACGAGCTAAATCACAACACATCGGTATTACAAGTGTTCCACGTGATACTCGTCAAAACTTTTTCTCTTTTAACTGCGCGAAAAGCATGTATTCGTGCTTAATACAACGAAACAAGTTGTTTTAGACCGAAACGAGCTAAATCTGAACACATCGGTTTTACAAGTATCCACGTGATACTCGTCAAAACTTTTTCTCTTATAACTGCGCGAAAAGCATGTATTCTTGCTTAATACAACGAAACAAGCTGTTTTAGACCGAAACGAGCTAAATCACAACACATCGGTTTTACAAGTGTCTCTCTAATACGCGTCAAAACTTTTTCTCTTATAACTGCGCGAAAAGCATGTATTCTTGCTTAATACAACGAAACAAGCTGTTTTAGACCGAAACGAGCTAAATCTGAACACATCGGTTTTACAAGTATCCACGTGATACTCGTCAAAACTTTTTCTCTTATAACTGCGCGAAAAGCATGTATTCTTGCTTAATACAGCGAAACAAGCTGTTTTAGACCGAAATGAGCTAAATCACAACACATCGGTTTTACAAGTGTTCCTCTGATACGCGTCAAAACTTTTTCTTTTATAACTGCGCGAAAAGCATGTATTCTTGCTTAATACAGCGAATCAAGTTGTTTTAGACCGAAATGAGCTAACTCACAACACATCGGTATTACAAGTGTTCCACGTGATACTCGTCAAAACTTTTTTTTCTCTTATAACTGCGCGAAAAGCATGTATTCTTGCTTAATACAGTGAAACAAGCTGTTTTAGACCGAAACGAGCTAAATCACAACACATCGGTATTACAAGTGTTCCACGTGATACTCGTCAAAACGTTTTCTCTTTTAACTGCGCGAAAAGCATGTATTCGTGCTTAATACAACGAAACAAGCTGTTTTTGACCGAAACGAGCTAAATCTGAACACATCGGTTTTACAAGTATCCACGTGATACTCGTCAAAACTTTTTCTCTTATAACTGCGCGAAAAGCATGTATTCTTGCTTAATACAACGAAACAAGCTGTTTTAGACCGAAACGAGCTAAATCACAACACATCGGTTTTACAAGTGTCTCTCTAATACGCGTCAAAACTTTTTCTCTTATAACTGCGCGAAAAGCATGTATTCTTGCTTAATACAACGAAACAAGCTGTTTTAGACCAAAACGAGCTAAATCTGAACACATCGGTTTTACAAGTATCCACATGATACTCCTCAAAACTTTCTCTCTTATAACTGCGCGAAAAGCATGTATTCTTGCTTAATACAACGAAACAAGCTGTTTTAGACCGAAACGAGCTAAATCATAACACATCGGTTTTACAAGTGTCTCTCTAATAGGCGTCAAAACTTTTTCTTCTATAACTGCGCGTAAAGCATGTATTCGTGCTTAATACAACGAAACAAGTTGTTTTAGACCGAAATGAGCTAAATCTGAACACATCGGTTTTCCAAGTGTCCCTGTGACACGCGTCAAAACTTTTTCTCCTATAACTGCGCGAAAAGCGTGTATTCTTGCTTAATACAGCGAAACAAGCTGTTTTAGACCGAAACGAGCTAAATCACAACACAAAGGCTTTACAAGTGTTCCTCCAATACGCGTCAAAACTTTTTCTCTTATAACTGCGCGAAAAGCATGTATTCTTGCTTAATACTACGAAACAAGCTGTTTTACACCGAAACGAGCTAAATCACAACACATCGGTTTTACAAGTGTTCCTCTGATACGCGTCTAAACTTTTTCTCTTATAACTGCGCGAAAAGCATGTATTCGTGCTTAATACAACGAAACAAGCTGTTTCAGACCGAAACGAGCTAAATCTGAACACATCGGTTTTACAAGTGTTCCTCTGATACGCGTCAAAACTTTTTCTCTTATAACTGCGCGAAAAGCATGTATTCTTGCTTAATACAGCGAAACAAGCTGTTTTAAACCGAAACGAGCTAAATCACAACACATCGGTATTACAAGTGTTCCACGTGATACTCGTCAAAACTTTTTCTCTTATAACTGCACGAAAAGCATGTATTCGTGCTTAATACAACGAAACAAGCTGTTTTAGACCGAAACGAGCTAAATCTGAACACATCGGTTTTACAAGTATCCACGTGATACTCGTCAACTTTTTCTCTTATAACTGCGCGAAAAGCATGTTCTCTTGCTTAATACAACGAAACAAGCTGTTTTAGACCGAAACGAGCTAAATCACAAAACATCGGTTTTACAAGTGTCTCTGATACGCGTCAAAACTTTTTCATCTATAACTGCGCGTAAAGCATGTATTCGTGCTTAACACAACGAAACAAGCTGTTTTAGACCGAAACGAGCTAAATCTGAACACATCGGTTTTACAAGTGTTCCTCTGATACGCGTCAAAACTTTTTCTCTTATAACTGCGCGAAAAGCATGTATTCTTGCTTAATACAGCGAAACAAGCTGTTTTAGACCGAAATGAGCTAAATCACAACACATCGGTTTTACAAGTGTTCCTCTGATACGCGTCAAAACTTTTTCTCTTATAACGGCGCGAAAAGCATGTATTCTTGCTTAATACAGCGAAACAAGCTGTTTTTAGACCGAAACGAGCTAAATCACAACACATCGGTATTACAAGTGTTCCACGTGATACTCGTCAAAACTTTTTCTCTTTTAACTGCGCGAAAAGCATGTATTCGTGCTTAATACAACGAAACAAGTTGTTTTAGACCGAAACGAGCTAAATCTGAACACATCGGTTTTACAAGTATCCACGTGATACTCGTCAAAACTTTTTCTCTTATAACTGCGCGAAACGCATGTATTCTTGCTTAATACAACGAAACAAGCTGTTTTAGACCGAAACGAGCTAAATCACAACACATCGGTTTTACAAGTGTCTCTCTAATACGCGTCAAAACTTTTTCTCTTATAACTGCGCGAAAAGCATGTATTCTTGCTTAATACAACGAAACAAGCTGTTTTAGACCGAAACGAGCTAAATCTGAACACATCGGTTTTACAAGTATCCACGTGATACTCGTCAAAACTTTTTCTCTTATAACTGCGCGAAAAGCATGTATTCTTGCTTAATACAGCGAAACAAGCTGTTTTAGACCGAAATGAGCTAAATCACAACACATCGGTTTTACAAGTGTTCCTCTGATACGCGTCAAAACTTTTCTTTTATAACTGCGCGAAAAGCATGTATTCTTGCTTAATACAGCGAATCAAGTTGTTTTAGACCGAAATGAGCTAACTCACAACACATCGGTATTACAAGTGTTCCACGTGATACTCGTCAAAACTTTTTCTCTTATAACTGCGCGAAAAGCATGTATTCTTGCTTAATACAGTGAAACAAGCTGTTTTAGACCGAAACGAGCTAAATCACAACACATCGGTATTACAAGTGTTCCACGTGATACTCGTCAAAACGTTTTCTCTTTTAACTGCGCGAAAAGCATGTATTCGTGCTTAATACAACGAAACAAGCTGTTTTTGACCGAAACGAGCTAAATCTGAACACATCGGTTTTACAAGTATCCACGTGATACTCGTCAAAACTTTTTCTCTTATAACTGCGCGAAAAGCATGTATTCTTGCTTAATACAACGAAACAAGCTGTTTTAGACCGAAACGAGCTAAATCACAACACATCGGTTTTACAAGTGTCTCTCTAATACGCGTCAAAACTTTTTCTCTTATAACTGCGCGAAAAGCATGTATTCTTGCTTAATACAACGAAACAAGCTGTTTTAGACCGAAACGAGCTAAATCTGAACACATCGGGTTTACAAGTGTTCCACGTGATACTCGTCAAAACTTTTTCTCTTATAACTGCGCGAAAAGCATGTATTCGTGCTTAATACAACGAAACAAGCTGTTTTAGTCCGAAAAGAGGTTAAATCTGAACACATCGGTTTTACAAGTGTTCCTCTGATACGCGTCAAAACTTTTTCTCTTATAACTGCGCGAAAAGCATGTATTCTTGCTTAATACAACGAAACAAGCTGTTTTAGACCGAAACGAGCCAAATCACAACACATCGGTATTACAAGTGTTCACGTGATACTCGTCAAAACTTTTTCTCTTATAACTGCGCGAAAAGCATGTATTCGTGCTTAATACAACGAAACAAGCTGTTTAGACCGAAACGAGCTAAATCTGAACACATCGGTTTTACAGGTGTCCGTGACACGCGTCAAAACTTTTTCTCTTATAACTGCGCGAAAAGCATGTATTCTTGCTTAATACAACGAAACAAGCTGTTTTAGACCGAAATGAGCTAAATCACAAACACCTCGGTTTTACAAGTGTTCCTCTGATACGCGTCAAAACTTTTTCTCTTATAACTGCGCGAAAAGCATGTATTCTTGCTTAATACAGCGAACAAGCTGTTTTAGACCGAAACGAGCTAAATCACAACACATCGGTATTACAAGTGTTCCACGTGATACTCGTCAAAACGTTTTCTCTTATAACTGCGCGAAAAGCATGTATTCGTGCTTAATACAACGAAACAAGCTGTTTTAGACCGAAACGAGCTAAATCTGGACACTTCGGTTTTACAAGTATCCACGTGATACTCGTCAAAACTTTTTCTCTCATAACTGCGCGAAAAGCATGTATTCTTGCTTAATACAACGAAACAAGCTGTTTTTGACCGAAACGAGCTAAATCACAACACATCGGTTTTACAAGTGTCTCTCTGATACGCGTCAAAACTTTTTTCTTCTATAACTGCGCGTAAAGCATGTATTCTTGCTTAATACAACGAAACAAGTTGTTTTAGACCAAACGAGCTAAATCTGAACACATCGTTTTACAAGTATCCACGTGATACTCGTCAAAACTTTCTCTCTTATAACTGCGCGAAAAGCATGTATTCTTGCTTAATACAACGAAACAAGCTGTTTTAGACCGAAACGAGCTAAATCATAACACATCGGTTTTACAAGTGTCTCTCTAATAGGCGTCAAAACCTTTTTCTTCTATAACTGCGCGTAAAGCATGTATTCGTGCTTAATACAACGAAACAAGTTGTTTTAGACCGAAACGAGCTAAATCTGAACACATCGGTTTTACAAGTGTCCCTGTGACACGCGTCAAAACTTTTCTCTTATAACTGCGCGAAAAGCATGTATTCTTGCTTAATACAAGCGAAACAAGCTGTTTTAGACCGAAACGAGCTAAATCACAACACAAAGGTTTTACAAGTGTTCCTCTAATACGCGTCTAAACTTTTTCTCTTATAACTGCGCGAAAAGCATGTATTCGTGCTTTAATACAACGAAACAAGCTGTTTCAGACCGAATTGAGCTAAATCTGAACACATCGGTTTTACAAGTGTTCCACGTGATACTCGTCAAAACTTTTTCTCTTATAACTGCGCCGAAAAGCATGTATTCGTGCTTAATACAACGAAACAAGCTTTTTTAGACCGAAACGAGCTAAATTCTGAACACATCGGTTTTACAAGTATCCCGTGATACTCGTCAACTTTTTCTCTTATAACTGCGCGAAAAGCATGTATTCTTGCTTAATACAACGAAACAAGCTGTTTTAGACCGAAACGAGCTAAATCACAACACATCGGTTTTACAAGTGTCTCTGATACGCGTCAAAACTTTTTCTTCTATAACTGCGCTTAAAGCATGTATTCGTGCTTAATACAACGAAACAAGCTGTTTTAGACAGAAACGAGCTAAATCTGAACACATCGGTTTTACAAGTGTTCCTCTGATACGCGTCAAAACTTTTTTCTCTTATAACTGCGCGAAAAGCATGTATTCTTGCTTAATACAGCGAAACAAGCTGTTTTAGACCGAAACGAGCTAAATCACAACACATCGGTTTTACAAGTGTTCCTCTGATACGCGTCAAAACTTTTTCTCTTATAAATGCGCGAAAAGCATGTATTCTTGCTTAATACAGCGAAACAAGTTGTTTTAGACCGAAACGAGCTAAATCACAACACATCGGTTTTACAAGTGTTCCTCTAATACGCGTCAAAACTTTTTCTCTTATAACTGCGCGAAAAGCATGTATTCTTGCTTAATACAGCGAAACAAGGTGTTTTAGACCGAAATGAGCTAAATCACAACACATCGGTTTACAAGTGTTCCTCTGATACGCGTCAAAACTTTTTCTCTTATAACGGCGCGAAAAGCATGTATTCTTCCTTAATACAACGAAACAAGCTGTTTTAGACCGAAACGAGCTAAATCACAACACATCGGTTTTACAAGTGTCTCTCTAATACGCGTCAAAACTTTTTCTCTTATAACTGCGCGAAAAGCATGTATTCTTGCTTAATACAACGAAACAAGCTGTTTTAGACCGAAACGAGCTAAATCTGAACACATCGGTTTTACAAGTGTTCCTCTGATACGCGTGAAAACTTTTTCTCTTATAACTGCGCGAAAAGCATGTATTCTTGCTTAATACAGCGAAACAAGCTGTTTTAGACCGAAATGAGCTAAATCACAACACATCGGTTTTACAAGTGTTTCCTCTGATACGCGTCAAAACTTTTTCTCTTATAACGGCGCGAAAAGCATGTATTCTTGCTTAATACAGCGAAAACAAGCTGTTTTAGACCGAAACGAGCTAAATCACAACACATCGGTATTACAAGTGTTCCACGTGATACTCGTCAAAACTTTTTCTCTTTTAACTGCGCGAAAAGCATGTATTCGTGCTTAATACAACGAAACAAGTTGTTTTAGACCGAAACGAGCTAAATCTGAACACATCGGTTTTACAAGTATCCACGTGATACTCGTCAAAACTTTTTCTCTTATAACTGCGCGAAAAGCATGTATTCTTGCTTAATACAACGAAACAAGCTGTTTTAGACCGAAACGAGCTAAATCACAACACATCGGTTTTACAAGTGTCTCTCTAATACGCGTCAAAACTTTTTCTCTTATAACTGCGCGAAAAAGCATGTATTCTTGCATAACTACAACGAAACAAGCTGTTTTAGACCGAAACGAGCTAAATCTGAACACATCGGTTTTACAAGTATCCACGTGATACTCGTCAAAACTTTTTCTCTTATAACTGCGCGAAAAGCATGTATTCTTGCTTAATACAGCGAAACAAGCTGTTTTAGACCGAAATGAGCTAAATCACAACACATCGGTTTTACAAGTGTTCCTCTGATACGCGTCAAAACTTTTTCTTTTATAACTGCGCGAAAAGCATGTATTCTTGCTTAATACAGCGAATCAAGTTGTTTTAGACCGAAATGAGCTAAATCACAACACATAGGTATTACAAGTGTTCCACGTGATACTCGTCAAAACTTTTTCTCTTATAACTGCGCGAAAAGCATGTATTCTTGCTTAATACAGCGAAACAAGCTGTTTTAGGACCGAAACGAGCTAAATCACCAACACATCGGTATTACGTGTTCCACGTGATACTCCGTCAAAACGTTTTTCTCTTTAACTGCGCGAAAAGCATGTATTCGTGCTTAATACAACGAAACAAGCTGTTTTTGACCGAAACGAGCTAAATCTGAACACATCGGTTTTACAAGTATCCACGTGATACTCGTCAAAACTTTTTCTCTTATAACTGCGCGAAAAGCAGTATTCTTTGCTTAATACAACGAAACAAGCTGTTTTAGACCGAAACGAGCTAAATCACAACACATCGGTTTTACAAGTGTCTCTCTAATACGCGTCAAAACTTTTTCTCTTATAACTGCGCGAAAAGCATGTATTCTTGCTTAATACAACGAAACAAGCTGTTTTAGACCGAAACGAGCTAAATCTGAACACATCGGGTTTACAAGTGTTCCACGTGATACTCGTCAAAACTTTTTCTCTTATAACTGCGCGAAAAGCATGTATTCGTGCTTAATACAACGAACAAGCTGTTTTAGTCCGAAAAGAGTTAAATCTGAACACATCGGTTTTACAAGTGTTCCTCTGATACGCGTCAAAACTTTTTCTCTTATAACTGCGCGAAAAGCATGTATTCGTGCTTAATACAACGAAACAAGCTGTTTTAGACCGAAACGAGCTAAATCTGAACACATCGGTTTTACAGGTGTCCGTGACACGCGTCAAAACTTTTTCTCTTATAACTGCGCGAAAAGCATGTATTCTTGCCTAATACAACGAAACAAGCTGTTTTAGACCGAAATGAGCTAAATCACAACACCTCGGTTTTACAAGTGTTCCTCTGATACGCGTCAAAACTTTCTCTTATAACTGCGCGAAAAGCATGTATTCTTGCTTAATACAGCGAAACAAGCTGTTTTAGACCGAAACGAGCTAAATCACAACACATCGGTATTTACAAGTGTTCCACGTGATACTCTTCAAACGTTTTTCTCTTATAACTGCGCGAAAAGCATGTATTCGTGCTTAATACAACGAAACAAGCTGTTTTAGACCGAAACGAGCTAAATCTAACACTTCGGTTTTACAAGTATCCACGTGATACTCGTCAAAACTTTTTCTCTCATAACTGCGCGAAAAGCATGTATCTTGCTTAATACAACGAAACAAGCTGTTTTTGACCGAAACGAGCTAAATCACAACACATCGGTTTTACAAGTGTCTCTCTGATACGCGTCAAAACTTTTTCTTCTATAACTGCGCGTAAAGCATGTATTCTTGCTTAATACAACGAAACAAGCTGTTTCAGACCGAATTGAGCTAAATCTGAACACATCGGTTTTACAAGTGTTCCACGTGATACTCGTCAACTTTTTCTCTTATAACTGCGCGAAAAGCATGTATTCTTGCTTAATACAACGAAACAAGCTGTTTTAGACCGAAACGAGCTAAATCACAACACATCGGTTTTACAAGTGTCTCTGATACGCGTCAAAACTTTTTCTTCTATAACTGCGCGTAAAGCATGTATTCGTGCTTAATACAACGAAACAAGCTGTTTTAGACCGAAACGAGCTAAATCGGAACACATCGGTTTTACAAGTGTTCCTCTGATACGCGTCAAAACTTTTTCTCTTATAACTGCGCGAAAAGCATGTATTCTTGCTTAATACAGCGAAAACAAGCTGTTTTAGACCGAAACGAGCTAAATCACAACACATCGGTTTTACAAGTGTTCCTCTGATACGCGTCAAAACTTTTTCTCTTATAAATGCGCGAAAAGCATGTATTCTTGCTTAATACAGCGAAACAAGCTGTTTTAGACCGAAACGAGCTAAATCACAACACATCGGTTTTACAAGTGTTCCTCTAATACGCGTCAAAACTTTTTCTCTTATAACTGCGCGAAAAGCATGTATTCTTGCTTAATACAGCGAAACAAGCTGTTTTAGACCGAAATGAGCTAAATCACAACACATCGTTTTACAAGTGTTCCTCTGATACGCGTCAAAACTTTTTCTCTTATAACGGCGCGAAAAGCATGTATTCTTCCTTAATACAACGAAACAAGCTGTTTTAGACCGAAACGAGCTAAATCACAACACATCGGTTTTACAAGTGTCTCTCTAATACGCGTCAAAACCTTTTTCTCTTATAACTGCGCGAAAAGCATGTATTCTTGCTTAATACAACGAAACAAGCTGTTTTAGACCGAAACGAGCTAAATCTGAACACATCGGTTTTACAAGTATCCACGTGATACTCGTCAAAACTTTTTCTCTTATAACTGCGCGAAAAGCATGTATTCTTGCTTAATACAACGAAACAAGCTGTTTTAGACCGAAACGAGCTAAATCACAACACATCGGTTTTACAAGTGTCTCTCTAATACGCGTCAAAACTTTTCTCTTATAACTGCGCGAAAAGCATGTATTCTTGCTTAATACAACGAAACAAGCTGTTTTAGACCGAAACAAGCTAAATCTGAACACATCGGTTTTACAAGTATCCACGTGATACTCGTCAAAACTTTTTCTCTTATAACTGCGCGAAAAGCATGTATTCTTGCTTAATACAGCGAAACAAGCTGTTTTAGACCGAAATGAGCTAAATCACAACACATCGGTTTTACAAGTGTTCCTCTGATACGCGTCAAAACTTTTTCTTTTATAACTGCGCGAAAAGCATGTATTCTTGCTTAATACAGCGAATCAAGTTGTTTTAGACCGAAACGAGCTAAATCACAACACATCGGTATAACAAGTGTTTCCACGTGATACTCGTCAAAACTTTTTCTCTTATAACTGCGCGAAAAGCATGTATTCTTGCTTAATACAGCGAAACAAGCTGTTTTAGACCGAAACGAGCTAAATCACAACACATCGGTATTACAAGTGTTCCACGTGATACTCGTCAAAACTTTTTCTCTTTTAACTGCGCGAAAAGCATGTATTCGTGCTTAATACAACGAAACAAGCTGTTTTTGACCGAAACGAGCTAAATCTGAACACATCGGTTTTACAAGTATCCACGTGATACTCGTCAAAACTTTTTCTCTTATAACTGCGCGAAAAGCATGTATTCTTGCTTAATACAACGAAACAAGCTGTTTTAGACCGAAACGAGCTAAATCACAACACATCGGTTTTACAAGTGTCTCTCTAATACGCGTCAAAACTTTTTCTCTTATAACTGCGCGAAAAGCATGTATTCTTGCTTAATACAACGAAACAAGCTGTTTTAGACCGAAACGAGCTAAATCTGAACACATTGGTTTTACAAGTGTTCCTCTGATACGCGTCAAATTTTTTCTCTTATAACTGCGCGAAAAGCATGTATTCTTGCTTAATACAGCGAAACAAGCTGTTTTAGACCGAAACGAGCTAAATCACAACACATCGGTTTTACAAGTGTTCCTCTGATACGCGTCAAAACTTTTTCTCTTATAACTGCGCGAAAAGCATGTATTCTTGCTTAATACAGCGAAACAAGCTGTTTTAAACCGAAACGAGCTAAATCACAACACATCGGTATTACAAGTGTTCCACGTGATACTCGTCAAAACTTTTTCTCTTATAACTGCGCGAAAAGCATGTATTCGTGCTTAATACAACGAAACAAGTTGTTTTAGACCGAAACGAGCTAAATCTGAACACATCGGTTTTACAAGTGTCCCTGTGACACGCGTCAAAACTTTTTCTCTTATAACTGCGCGAAAAGCATGTATTCTTGCTTAATACAGCGAAACAAGCTGTTTTAGACCGAAACGAGCTAAATCGCAACACAAAGGTTTTACAAGTGTTCCTCTAATACGCGTCTAAACTTTTTCTCTTATAACTGCGCGAAAAGCATGTATTCTTGCTTAATACAACGAAACAAGCTGTTTCAGACCGAAACGAGCTAAATCTGAACACATCGGTTTTACAAGTGTTCCACGTGATACTCGTCAAAACTTTTTCTCTTATAACTGCGCGAAAAGCATGTATTCGTGCTTATAACAACGAAAAAAGCTGTTTTAGACCGAAACGAGCTAAATCTGAACACATCGGTTTTACAAGTATCCACGTGATACTCGTCAACTTTTTCTCTTATAACTGCGCGAAAAGCATGTATTCTTGCTTAATACAACGAAACAAGCTGTTTTAGACCGAAACGAGCTAAATCACAACACATCGGTTTTACAAGTGTCTCTGATACGCGTCAAAACTTTTTCTTCTCTAACTGCGCGTAAAGCATGTATTCCTGCTTAATACAACGAAACAAGCTGTTTTAGACCGAAACGAGCTAAATCACAACACAAAGGTTTTACAAGTGTTCCTCTAATACGCGTCTAAACTTTTTCTCTTATAACTGCGCGAAAAGCATGTATTCTTGCTTAATACAACGAAACAAGCTGTTTCAGACCGAAACGAGCTAAATCTGAACACATCGGTTTTACAAGTGTTCCACGTGATACTCGTCAAAACTTTTTCTCTTATAACTGCGCGAAAAGCATTTATTCGTGCTTAATACAACGAAACAAGCTGTTTTAGACCGAAACGAGCTAAATCTGAACACATCGGTTTTACAAGTATCCACGTGATACTCGTCAACTTTTTCTCTTATAACTGCGCGAAAAGCATGTATTCTTGCTTAATACAACGAAACAAGCTGTTTTAGACCGAAACGAGCTAAATCACAACATATCGGTTTTACAAGTGTCTCTGATACGCGTCAAAACTTTTTCTTCTCTAACTGCGCGTAAAGCATGTATTCCTGCTTAATACAACGAAACAAGCTGTTTTAGACCGAAACGAGCTAAATCTGAACACATCGGTTTCACAAGTATCCACGTGATACTCGTCAAAACTTTTTCTCTTATAACTGCGCGAAAAGCATGTATTCTTGCTTAATACAGCGAAACAAGCTGTTTTAGACCGAAATGAGCTAAATCACAACACATCGGTTTTACAAGTGTTCCTCTGATACGCGTCAAAACTTTTTCTTTTATAACTGCGCGAAAAGCATGTATTCTTGCTTAATACAGCGAATCAAGTTGTTTTAGACCGAAATGAGCTAAATCACAACACATCGGTATTACAAGTGTTCCACGTGATACTCGTCAAAACTTTTTCTCTTATAACTGCGCCGAAAAGCATGTATTCTTGCTTAATACAGCGAAACAAGCTGTTTTAGACCGAAACGAGCTAAATCACAACACATCGGTATTACAAGTGTTCACGTGATACTCGTCAAAACGTTTTCTCTTTTAACTGCGCGAAAAGCATGTATTCGTGCTTAATACAACGAAACAAGCTGTTTTTGACCGAAACGAGCTAAATCTGAACACATCGGTTTTACAAGTATCCACGTGATACTCGTCAAAACTTTTTCTCTTATAACTGCGCGAAAAGCATGTATTCTTGCTTAATACAACGAAACAAGCTGTTTTAGACCGAAACGAGCTAAATCACAACACATCGGTTTTACAAGTGTCTCTCTAATACGCGTCAAAACTTTTTCTCTTATAACTGCGCGAAAAGCATGTATTCTTGCTTAATACAACGAAACAAGCTGTTTTAGACCGAAACGAGCTAAATCTGAACACATCGGGTTTACAAGTGTTCCACGTGATACTCGTCAAAACTTTTTCTCTTATAACTGCGCGAAAAGCATGTATTCGTGCTTAATACAACGAAACAAGCTGTTTTAGTCCGAAAAGAGTTAAATCTGAACACATCGGTTTTACAAGTGTTCCTCTGATACGCGTCAAAACTTTTTCTCTTATAACTGCGCGAAAAGCGTGTATTCTTGCTTAATACAACGAAACAAGCTGTTTTAGACCGAAACCAGCCAAATCACAACACATCGGTATTACAAGTGTTCCACGTGATACTCGTCAAAACTTTTTCTCTTATAACTGCGCGAAAAGCATGTATTCGTGCTTAATACAACGAAACAAGCTGTTTTAGACCGAAACGAGCTAAATCTGAACACATCGGTTTTACAGGTGTCCGTGACACGCGTCAAAACTTTTTCTCTTATAACTGCGCGAAAAGCATGTATTCTTGCTTAATACAACGAAACAAGCTGTTTTAGACCGAAATGAGCTAAATCACAAAACCTCGGTTTTACAAGTGTTCCTCTGATACGCGTCAAAACTTTTTTCTCTTATAACTGCGCGAAAAGCATGTATTCTTGCTTAATACAGCGAAACAAGCTGTTTTAGACAGAAACGAGCTAAATCACAACACATCGGTATTACAAGTGTTCCACGTGATACTCGTCAAAACGTTTTCTCTTATAACTGCGCGAAAAGCATGTATTCGTGCTTAATACAACGAAACAAGCTGTTTTAGACCGAAACGAGCTAAATCTGAACACTTCGGTTTTACAAGTATACACGTGATACTCGTCAAAACTTTTTCTCTCATAACTGCGCGAAAAGCATGTATTCTTGCTTAATACAACGAAACAAGCTGTTTTTGACCGAAACGAGCTAAATCACAACACATCGGTTTTACAAGTGTCTCTCTGATACGCGTCAAAACTTTTTCTTCTATAACTGCGCGTCAAGCATGTATTCTTGCTTAATACAACGAAACAAGCTGTTTTAGACCGAAACGAGCTAAATCTGAACACCGGTTTTACAAGTGTCCCTGTGACACGCGTCAAAACTTTTTCTCTTATAACTGCGCGAAAAGCATGTATTCTTGCTTAATACAGCGAAACAAGCTGTTTTAGACCGAAACGAGCTAAATCACAACACAAAGGTTTTACAAGTGTTCCTCTAATACGCGTCTAAACTTTTTCTCTTATAACTGCGCGAAAAGCATGTATTCGTGCTTAATACAACGAAACAAGCTGTTTCAGACCGAAACGAGCTAAATCTGAACACATCGGTTTTACAAGTATCCACGTGATACTCGTCAACTTTTTCTCTTATAACTGCGCGAAAAGCATGTATTCTTGCTTAATACAACGAAACAAGCTGTTTTAGACCGAAACGAGCTAAATCACAAGACATCGGTTTTACAAGTGTCTCTGATACGCGGCAAAACTTTTTCTTCTCTAACTGCGCGTAAAGCATGTATTCCTGCTTATACAACGAAACAAGCTGTTTTAGACCGAAACGAGCTAAATCACAACACAAAGGTTTTACAAGTGTTCCTCTAATACGCGTCTAAACTTTTTCTCTTATAACTGCGCGAAAAGCATGTATTCTTGCTTAATACAACGAAACAAGCTGTTTCAGACCGAAACGAGCTAAATCTGAACACATCGGTTTTACAAGTGTTCCTCTGATACGCGTCAAAACTTTTTCTCTTATAACTGCGCGAAAAGCATGTATTCTTGCTTAATACAGCGAAACAAGTTGTTTTAGACCGAAACGAGCTAAATCACAACACAGCGGTTTTACAAGTGTTCCTCTGATACGCGTCAAAACTTTTTCTCTTATAAATGCGCGAAAAGCATGTATTCTTGCTTAATACAGCGAAACAAGCTGTTTTAGACCGAAACGAGCTAAATCACAACACATCCGTTTTACAAGTGTTCCTCTGATACGCGTCAAACCTTTTTCTCTTATAACTGCGCGGAAAGCATGTATTCTTGCTTAATACAGCGAAACAAGCTGTTTTAGACCGAAATGAGCTAAATCACAACACATCGGTTTTACAAGTGTTCCTCTGATACGCGTCAAAACTTTTTCTCCTATAACGGCGCGAAAAGCATGTATTCTTCCTTAATACAGCGAAACAAGCTGTTTTAGAGACCGAAAAACGAGCTAAATCACAACACATCGGTTTTTACAAGTGTTCCTCTGATACGCGTCAAAACTTTTTCTCTTATAACGGCGCGAAAAGCATGTATTCTTCCTTAATACAACGAAACAAGCTGTTTTAGACCGAAATGAGCTAAATCACAACACATCGGTTTTACAAGTGTTCCTCTGATACGCGTCAAAACTTTTTCTCTTATAACGGCGCGAAAAGCATGTATTCTTCCTTAATACAACGAAACAAGCTGTTTTAGACCGAAACGAGCTAAATCACAACACATCGGTTTTACAAGTGTCTCTCTAATACGCGTCAAAACTTTTTCTCTTATAACTGCGCGAAAAGCATGTATTCTTGCTTAATACAACGAAACAAGCTGTTTTAGACCGAAACGAGCTAAATCTGAACACATCGGTTTTACAAGTATCCACGTGATACTCGTCAAACTTTTTCTCTTATAACTGCGCGAAAAGCATGTATTCTTGCTTAATACACGAAACAAGCTGTTTTAGACCGAAACGAGCTAAATCACAACACATCGGTTTTACAAGTGTCTCTCTAATACGCGTCAAAACTTTTTCTCTTATAACTGCGCGAAAAGCATGTATTCTTGCTTAATACAACGAAACAAGCTGTTTTAGACCGAAAACGAGCTAAATCTGAACACATCGGTTTTACAAGTATCCACGTGATACTCGTCAAAACTTTTTCTCTTATAACTGCGCGAAAAGCATGTATTCTTGCTTAATACAGCGAAACAAGCTGTTTTAGACCGAAATGAGCTAAATCACAAACACATCGGTTTTACAAGTGTTCCTCTGATACGCGTCAAAACCTTTTCTTTTATAACTGCGCGAAAAGCATGTATTCTTGCTTAATACAGCGAATCAAGTTGTTTTAGACCGAAACGAGCTAAATCACAACACATCGCTATATCAAGTGTTCCACGTGATACTCGTCCAAACTTTTTCTCTTATAACTGCGCGAAAAGCATGTATTCTTGCTTAATACAGCGAAACAAGCTGTTTAGACCGAAACGAGCTAAATCACAACACATCGGTATTACAAGTGTCCACGTGATACTCGTCAAAACTTTTTCTCTTTTAACTGCGCGAAAAGCATGTATTCGTGCTTAATACAACGAAACAAGCTGTTTTTGACCGAAACGAGCTAAATCTGAACACATCGGTTTTACAAGTATCCACGTGATACTCGTCAAAACTTTTTCTCCTATAACTGCGCGAAAAGCATGTATTCTTGCTTAATTACAACGAAACAAGCTGTTTTAGACCGAAACGAGCTAAATCACAACACATCGGTTTTACAAGTGTCTCTCTAATACGCGTCAAAAACTTTTTCTCTATAACTGCGCGAAAAGCATGTATTCTTGCTTAATACAACGAAACAAGCTGTTTTAGACCGAAACGAGCTAAATTTGAACACATCGGTTTTACAAGTGTTCCTCTGATACGCGTCAAATTTTATTTCTCTTATAACTGCGCGAAAAGCATGTATCTTGCTTAATACAGCGAAACAAGCTGTTTTAGACCGAAACGAGCTAAATCACAACACATCGGTTTTACAAGTGTTCCTCAGATACGCGTCAAAACTTTTTCTCTTATAACTGCGCGAAAAGCATGTATTCTTGCTTAATACAGCGAAAACAAGCTGTTTTAAACCGAAACGAGCTAAATCACAACACATCGTATTACAAGTGTTTCCACGTGATACTCCGTCAAAACTTTTTCTCTATTACTGCGCGAAAGCACGTATTCGTGCTTAATACAACGAAACAAGTTGTTTTAGACCGAAACGAGCTAAATCTGAACACATCGGTTTTACAAGTGTCCTGTGACACGCGTCAATAACTTTTTCTCTTATAACTGCGCGAAAAGCATGTATTCGTGCTTAATTACAACGAAACAAGCTGTTTCAGAGACCGAAACGAGCTAAATCTGAACACATCGGTTTTACAAGTGTTCCACGTGATACTCGTCAAAACTTTTCTCTTATAACTGCGCGAAAAGCATGTATTCGTGCTTAATACAACGAAACAAGCTGTTTTTAGAACGAAACGAGCTAAATCTGAACACATCGGTTTTACAAGTATCCACGTGATACTCAACTTTTCTCTTATAACTGCGCGAAAAGCATGTATTCTTGCTTAATACAACGAAACAAGCTGTTTTAGACCGAAACGAGCTAATCACAAACACATCGGTTTTACAAGTGTCTCTGATACGCGTCAAAACTTTTTCTTCTATAACTGCGCGTAAAGCATGTATTCGTGCTTAATACAACGAAACAAGCTGTTTTAGACCGAAACGAGCTAAATCTGAACACATCGGTTTTACCAAGTGTTCCTCTGATACGCCGTCAAAACTTTTTTCCCTTATAACTGCGCGAAAAGCATGTATTCTTGCTTAATACAGCGAAACAAGCTGTTTTAGACCGAAACGAGCTAAATCACTAACACAGCGGTTTTACAAGTGTTCTCTGATACGCGTCAAAACTTTTCTCTTATTAATGCGCGAAAAGCATGTATTCTTGCTTAATACAGCGAAACAAGCTGTTTTAGACCGAAACGAGCTAAATCAAAACACATCCGTTTTACAAGTGTTCCTCTGATACGCGTTCAAAACTTTTTCTCTTATAACTGCGCGAAAAGCATGTATTCTTGCTTAATACAGCGAAACAAGCTGTTTTAGACCGAAATGAGCTAAATCACAACACATCGTTTTACAAGTGTTCCTCTGATACGCGTCAAAACTTTTTCTCTTATAAAGGCCGCGGAATCATGTATTCTTCCTTAATACAGCGAAACAAGCTGTTTTAGACCGAAACGTGCTAAATCACAACACATCGGTTTTACAAGTGTTCCTCTGATACGCGTCAAAACTTTTTCTCTTATAACGGCGCGAAAGCATGTATTCTTCCCTTAATACAACGAAACAAGCTGGTTTTAGGACCGAAATGAGCTAAATCACAACACATCGGTTTTACAAGTGTTCCTCTGATACGCGTACAAAACTTTTTCTCTTATAACGGCGCGAACAGCAATGTACTCTTCCTTAATACCAAGAAACCAAGCTGTTTTAGACCGAAACGAGCTAAATCACAACACATCGGTTTTACAAGTGTCTCTCTAATACGCGTCAAAACTTTTTCTCTTATAACTGCGCGAAAAGCATGTATTCTTGCTTAATACAACGAAACAAGCTGTTTTAGACCGAAAACGAGCTAAATCTGAACAACATCGGTTTACAAGTATCCACGTGATACTCGTCAAAACTTTTTCTCTTATAAACTGCGCGAAAAGCATGTATTCTTGCTTAATACAACGAACAAGCTGTTTTAGACCGAAACGAGCTAAATCACAACACATCGTTTTTCAAGTGTCTCTCTAATACGCGTCAAAAACTTTTTCTCTTATAACTGCGCGAAAGCATGTATTCTTGCTTAATACAAACGAAACAAGCTGTTTTAGACCGAACGAGCTAAATCTGAACACATCGGTTTTACAAGTATCCACGTGATACCTCGTCAAAAACTTTTTCTCTTATAACTGCGCGAAAAGCATGTATTCTTGCTTAATACAGCGAAACAAGCTGTTTTAGACCGGAAATGAGCTAAATCACAACACATCGGTTTTACCAAGTGTTCCTCTGATACGCGTCAAAACTTTTTCTTTTATAACTGCGCGAAAAGCTACAGCGAATCAAGTTGTTTTAGACCGAAACGAGCTAAATCACAACACATCGGTATATCAAGTGTTCCACGTGATACTCGTCAAAACTTTTTCTCTTATAACTGCGCGAAAAGCATGTATTCTTGCTTAATACAGCGAAACAAGCTGTTTTAGACCGAAACGAGCTAAATCACAACACATCGGTATTACAAGTGTTCCACGTGATACTCGTCAAAACTTTTTCTCTTTTAACTGCGCGAAAAGCATGTATTCGTGCTTAATACAACGAAACAAGCTGTTTTTGACCGAAACGAGCTAAATCTGAACACATCGGTTTTACAAGTATCCACGTGATACTCGTCAAAACTTTTTCTCTTATAACTGCGCGAAAAGCATGTATTCTTGCTTAATACAACGAAACAAGCTGTTTTAGACCGAAACGAGCTAAATCACAACACATCGGTTTTACAAGTGTCTCTCTAATACGCGTCAAAACTTTTTCTCTTATAACTGCGCGAAAAGCATGTATTCTTGCTTAATACAACGAAACAAGCTGTTTTAGACCGAAACGAGCTAAATCTGAACACATCGGTTTTACAAGTGTTCCTCTGATACGCGTCAAATTTTTTTCTCTTATAACTGCGCGAAAAGCATGTATTCTGCTTAATACAGCGAAACAAGCTGTTTTAGACCGAAACGAGCTAAATCTGAACACATCGGTTTTACAAGTGTTCCTGTGACACGCGTCTAAACTTTTTCTCTTATAACTGCGCGAAAAGCATGTATTCGTGCTTAATACAACGAAACAAGCTGTTTCAGACCGAAACGAGCTAAATCTGAACACATCGGTTTTACAAGTGTTCCACGTGATACTCGTCAAAACTTTTTCTCTTATAACTGCGCGAAAAGCATGTATTCGTGCTTAATACAACGAAACAAGCTGTTTTAGACCGAAACGAGCTAAATCTGAACACATCGGTTTTACAAGTATCCACGTGATACTCGTCAACTTTTTCTCTTATAACTGCGCGAAAGCATGTATTCTTGCTTAATACAACGAAACAAGCTGTTTTAGACCGAACGAGCTAAATCACAACACATCGGTTTTACAAGTGTCTCTGATACGCGTCAAAACTTTTTCTTCTATAACTGCGCGTAAAGCATGTATTCGTGCTTAATACAACGAAACAAGCTGTTTTAGACCGAAACGAGCTAAATCTGAACACATCGGTTTTACAAGTGTTCCTCTGATACGCGTCAAAACTTTTTCTCTTATAACTGCGCGAAAAGCATGTATTCTTGCTTAATACAGCGAAACAAGCTGTTTTAGACCGAAACGAGCTAAATCACAACACCGCGGTTTTACAAGTGTTCCTCTGATACGCGTCAAAACTTTTTCTCTTATAAATGCGCGAAAAGCATTTATTCTTGCTTAATACACCGAAACAAGCTGTTTTCGACCGAAACGAGCTAAATCACAACACATCCGTTTTACAAGTGTTCCTCTGATACGCGTCAAAACTTTTTCTCTTATAACTGCGCGAAAAGCATGTATTCTTGCTTAATACAGCGAAACAAGCTGTTTTAGACCGAAATGAGCTAAATCACAACACATCGGTTTTACAAGTGTTCCTCTGATACGCGTCAAAACTTTTTCTCTTATAACGGCGCGAAAAGCATGTATTCTTCCTTAATACAGCGAAACAAGCTGTTTTAGACCGAAACGAGCTAAATCACAACACATCGGTTTTACAAGTGTTCCTCTGATACGCGTCAAAACTTTTTCTCTTATAACGGCGCGAAAAGCATGTATTCTTCCTTAATACAACGAAACAAGCTGTTTTAGACCGAAACGAGCTAAATCACAACACATCGGTTTTACAAGTGTCTCTCTAATACGCGTCAAAACTTTTTCTCTTATAACTGCGCGAAAAGCATGTATTCTTGCTTAATACAACGAAACAAGCTGTTTTAGACCGAAACGAGCTAAATCTGAACACATCGGTTTTACAAGTATCCACGTGATACTCGTCAAAACTTTTTCTCTTATAACTGCGCGAAAAGCATGTATTCTTGCTTAATACAGCGAAACAAGCTGTTTTAGACCGAAATGAGCTAAATCACAACACATCGGTTTTACAAGTGTTCCTCTGATACGCGTCAAAACTTTTTCTTTTATAACTGCGCGAAAAGCATGTATTCTTGCTTAATACAGCGAATCAAGTTGTTTTAGACCGAAACGAGCTAAATCACAACACATCGGTATATCAAGTGTTCCACGTGATACTCGTCAAAACTTTTTCTCTTATAACTGCGCGACAAGCATGTATTCTTGCTTAATACAGCGAAACAAGCTGTTTTAGACTGAAACGAGCTAAATCACAACACATCGGTATTACAAGTGTTCCACGTGATACTCGTCAAAACTTTTTCTCTTTTAACTGCGCGAAAAGCATGTATACGTGCTTAATACAACGAAACAAGCTGTTTTTGACCGAAACGAGCTAAATCTGAACACATCGGTTTTACAAGTGTTCCTCTGATACGCGTCAAATTTTTTTCTCTTATAACTGCGCGAAAAGCATGTATTCTTGCTTAATACAGCGAAACAAGCTGTTTTAGACCGAAACGAGCTAAATCACAACACATCGGTTTTACAAGTGTTCCTCTGATACGCGTCAAAACTTTTTCTCTTATAACTGCGCGAAAAGCATGTATTCTTGCTTAATACAGCGAAACAAGCTGTTTTAAACCGAAACGAGCTAAATCACAACACATCGGTATTACAAGTGTTCCACGTGATACTCGTCAAAACTTTTTCTCTTATAACTGCGCGAAAAGCATGTATTCGTGCTTAATACAACGAAACAAGTTGTTTTAGACCGAAACGAGCTAAATCTGAACACATCGGTTTTACAAGTGTCCCTGTGACACGCGTCAAAACTTTTTCTCTTATAACTGCGCGAAAAGCATGTATTCTTGCTTAATACAGCGAAACAAGCTGTTTTAGACCGAAACGAGCTAAATCACAACACAAAGGTTTTACAAGTGTTCCTCTAATACGCGTCTAAACTTTTTCTCCTATAACTGCGCGAAAAGCATGTATTCGTGCTTAATACAACGAAACAAGCTGTTTCAGACCGAAACGAGCTAAATCTGAACACATCGGTTTTACAAGTGTTCCACGTGATACTCGTCAAAACTTTTTCTCTTATAACTGCGCGAAAAGCATGTATTCTTGCTTAATACAACGAAACAAGCTGTTTTAGACCGAAACGAGCTAAATCACAACACATCGGTTTTACAAGTGTCTCTGATACGCGTCAAAACTTTTTCTTCGTATAACTGCGCGTAAAGCATGTATTCGTGCTTAATACAACGAAACAAGCTGTTTTAGACCGAAACGAGCTAAATCTGAACACATCGGTTTTACAAGTGTTCCTCTGATACGCGTCAAAACTTTTTCTCTTATAACTGCGCGAAAAGCATGTATTCTTGCTTAATACAGCGAAACAAGCTGTTTTAGACCGAAACGAGGTAAATCACAACACAGCGGTTTTACAAGTGTTCCTCTGATACGCGTCAAAACTTTTTCTCTTATAAATGCGCGAAAAGCATGTATTCTTGCTTAATACAGCGAAACAAGCTGTTTTAGACCGAAACGAGCTAAATCACAACACATCCGTTTTACAAGTGTTCCTCTGATACGCGTCAAAACGTTTTCTCTTATAACTGCGCGAAAAGCATGTATTCTTGCTTAATACAGCGAAACAAGCTGTTTTAGACCGAAATGAGCTAAATCACAACACATCGGTTTTACAAGTGTTCCTCTGATACGCGTCAAAACTTTTTCTCTTATAACGGCGCGAAAAGCATGTATTCTTCCTTAATACAGCGAAACAAGCTGTTTTAGACCGAAACGAGCTAAATCACAACACATCGGTATTACAAGTGTTCCACGTGATACTCGTCAAAAGTTTTTCTCTTTTAACTGCGCGAAAAGCATGTATCGTGCTTAATACAACGAAACAAGCTGTTTTAGACCGAAACGAGCTAAATCTGAACACATTGGTTTTACAAGTATCCACGTGATACTCGTCAAAACTTTTTCTTTTATAACTGCGCGAAAAGCATGTATTCGTGCTTAATACAACGAAACAAGCTGTTTTAGACCGAAACGAGCTAAATCTGAACACATCGGTTTTACAAGTATCCACGTGATACTCGTCAACTTTTTCTCTTATAACTGCGCGAAAAGCATGTATTCTTGCTTAATACAACGAAACAAGCTGTTTTAGACCGAAACGAGCTAAATCACAACACATCGGTTTTACAAGTGTCTCTCTAATACGCGTCAAAACTTTTTCTCTTATAACTGCGCGAAAAGCATGTATTCTTGCTTAATACAACGAAACAAGCTGTTTTAGACCGAAATGAGCTAAATCACAACACATCGGTTTTACAAGTGTTCCTCTGATACGCGTCAAAACTTTTTCTCTTATAACTGCGCGAAAAGCATGTATTCTTGCCTAATACAGCGAAACAAGCTGTTTTAGACCGAAACGAGCTAAATCTGAACACATCGGTTTTACAAGTATCCACGTGATACTCGTCAAAACTTTTTCTCTTATAACTGCGCGAAAAGCATGTATTCTTGCTTAATACAACGAAACAAGCTGTTTTAGACCGAAGCGAGCTAAATCACAACACATCGGTTTTACAAGTGTCTCTCTAATACGCGTCAAAACTTTTTCTCTTATAACTGCGCGAAAAGCATGTATTCTTGCTTAATACAACGAAACAAGCTGTTTTAGACCGAAACGAGCTAAATCTGAAACACATCGGTTTTACAAGTATTCACGTGATACTCAAAACTTTTTCTTTTATAACTGCGCGAAAAGCATGTATTCTTGCTTAATACAGCGAAACAAGCTGTTTTAGACCGAAATGAGCTAAATCACAACACATCGGTTTTACAAGTGTTCCTCTGATACGCGTCAAATCTTTTTCTTTTATAACTGCGCGAAAAGCATGTATTCTAGCTTAATACAGCGAATCAAGTTGTTTTAGACCGAAACGAGCTAAATCACAACACAGCGGTATTACAAGTGTTCCACGTGATACTCGTCAAAACTTTTTCTCTTATAACTGCGCGAAAAGCATGTATTCGTGCTTAATACAACGAAACAAGCTGTTTTAGACCGAAACCAGCTAAATCTGAACACATCGGTTTTACAAGTATACACGTGATACTCGTCAAAACTTTTTCTCTTATAACTGCGCGAAAAGCATGTATTCTTGCTTAATACAACGAAACAAGCTGTTTTAGACCGAAACGAGCTAAATCACAACACATCGGTTTTACAAGTGCCTCTCTAATACGCGTCAAAACTTTTTCTCTTATAACTGCGCGAAAAGCATGTATTCTTGCTTAATACAACGAAACAAGCTGTTTTAGACCGAAACGAGCTAAATCCCAACACATCGGTTTTACAAGTGTCTCTCTGATACGCGTCAAAACTTTTTCTTCTATAACTGCGGGTAAAGCATGTATTCTTGCTTAATACAACGAAACAAGCTGTTTTAGACCGAAACGATCTAAATCTGAACACATCGGTTTTACAAGTATCCACGTGATACTCGTCAAATCTTTCTCTCTTATAACTGCGCGAAAAGCATGTATTCTTGCTTAATACAACGAAACAAGCTGTTTTAGACCGAAACGAGCTAAATCATAACACATCGGTTTTACAAGTGTCTCTCTAATAGGCGTCAAAACTTTTTCTTCTATAACTGCGCGTAAAGCATGTATTCGTGCTTAATACAACGAAACAAGTTGTTAAAGACCGAAACGAGCTAAATCTGAACACATCGGTTTTACAAGTGTCCCTGTGACACGCGTCAAAACTTTTTCTCTTATAACTGCGCGAAAAGCATGTATTCTTGCTTAATACAGCGAAACAAGCTGTTTTAGACCGAAACGAGCTAAATCACAACACAAAGGTTTTACAAGTGTTCCTCTGATACGCGTCTAAACTTATTCTCTTATAACTGCGCGAAAAGCATGTATTCGTGCTTAATACAACGAAACAAGCTGTTTCAGACCGAAACGAGCTAAATCTGAACACATTGGTTTTACAAGTGTTCCTCTGATACGCGTCAAAACTTTTTCTCTTATAACTGCGCGAAAAGCATGTATTCTTGCTTAATACAGCGAAACAAGCTGTTTTAAACCGAAACGAGCTAAATCACAACACATCGGTATTACAAGTGTTCCACGTGATACTCGTCAAAAATTTTTCTCTTATAACTGCGCGAAAAGCATGTATTCGTGCTTAATACAGCGAAACAAGCTGTTTTAGACCGAAACGAGCTAAATCACAACACATCGGTTTTACAAGTGTTCCTCTGATACGCGTCAAAACTTTTTCTCTTATAACGGCGCGAAAAGCATGTATTCGTGCTTAATACAACGAAACAAGCTGTTTTAGACCGAAACGAGCTAAATCTGAACACATCGGTTTTACAAGTATCCACGTGATACTCGTCAAAACTTTTTCTCTTATAACTGCGCGAAAAGCATGTATTCTTGCCTAATACAAAGAAACAAGCTGTTTTAGACCGAAACGAGCTAAATCTCAACACATCGGTTTTACAAGTATTCACGTGATACTCGTCAAAACTTTTTCTCTTATAACTGCGCGAAAAGCATGTATTCTTGCTTAATACAGCGAAACAAGCTGTTTTAAACCGAAACGAGCTAAATCACAACACATCGGTATTACAAGTGTTCCCACGTGATACTCGTCAAAACTTTTTCTCTTTTAACTGCGCGAAAAGCATGTATTCGTGCTTAAAACAACGAAACAAGCTGTTTTAGACCGAAACGAGCTAAATCTGAACACATCGGTTTTACAAGTATCCACGTGATACTCGTCAAAACTTTTTCTCTTATAACTGCGCGAAAAGCATGTATTCTTGCTTAATACAACGAAACAAGCTGTTTTAGACCGAAGCGAGCTAAATCACAACACATCGGTTTTACAAGTGTCTCTCTAATACGCGTCAAAACTTTTTCTCTTATAACTGCGCGAAAAGCATGTATTCTTGCTTAATACAACGAAACAAGCTGTTTTAGACCGAAACGAGCTAAATCTGAACACATCGGTTTTACAAGTATTCACGTGATACTCGTCAAAACTTTTTCTTTTATAACTGCGCGAAAAGCATGTATTCTTGCTTAATACAGCGAAACAAGCTGTTTTAGACCGAAATGAGCTAAATCACAACACATCGGTTTTACAAGTGTTCCTCTGATACGCGTCAAAACTTTTTCTTTTATAACTGCGCGAAAAGCATGTATTCTTGCTTAATACAGCGAATCAAGTTGTTTTAGACCGAAACGAGCTAAATCACAACACATCGGTATTACAAGTGTTCCACGTGATACTCGTCAAAACTTTTTCTCTTATAACTGCGCGAAAAGCATGTATTCGTGCTTAATACAGCGAAACAAGCTGTTTTAGACCGAAATGAGCTAAATCACAACACATCGGTTTTACAAGTGTTCCTCTGATACGCGTCAAAACTTTTTCTTTTTTAACTGCGCGAAAAGCATGTATTCTTGCTTAATACAACGAAACAAGCTGTTTTAGACCGAAACGAGCTAAATCACAACACATCGGTTTTACAAGTGTCTCTCTAATACGCGTCAAAACTTTTTCTCTTATAACAGCGCGAAAAGCATGTATTCTTGCTTAATACAACGAAACAAGCTGTTTTAGACCGAAACGAGCTAAATCACAACACATCGGTTTTACAAGTGTCTCTCTGATACGCGTCAAAACTTTTTCTTCTATAACTGCGCGTAAAGCATGTATTCTTGCTTAATACAACGAAACAAGCTGTTTTAGACCGAAACGATCTAAATCTGAACACATCGGTTTTACAAGTATCCACGTGATACTCGTCAAATCTTTCTCTCTTATAACTGCGCGAAAAGCATGTATTCTTGCTTATTACAACGAAACAAGCTGTTTTAGACCGAAACGAGCTAAATCATAACACATCGGTTTTACAAGTGTCCTGTGACACGCGTCAAAACTTTTTCTCTTATAACTGCGCGAAAAGCATGTATTCTTGCTTAATACAACGAAACAAGCTGTTTTAGACCGAAACGAGCTAAATCTGAACACATCGGTTTTACAAGTGTTCCTCTGATACTCGTCAACTTTTTCTCTTATAACTGCGCGAAAAGCATGTATTCTTGCTTAATACAACGAAACAAGCTGTTTTAGACCGAAACGAGCTAAATCACAACACATCGGTTTTACAAGTGTCTCTGATACGCGTCAAAACTTTTTCTTCTATAACTGCGCGTAAAGCATGTATTCGTGCTTAATACAACGAAACAAGCTGTTTTAGACCGAAACGAGCTAAATCTGAACACATCGGTTTTACAAGTGTTCCTCTGATACGCGTCAAAACTTTTTCTCTTATAACTGCGCGAAAAGCATGTATTCTTGCTTAATACAGCGAAACAAGCTGTTTTAGACCGAAACGAGCTAAATCACAACACCGCGGTTTTACAAGTGTTCCTCTGATAGGCGTCAAAACTTTTTCTCTTATAAATGCGCGAAAAGCATGTATTCTTGCTTAATACAGCGAAACAAGCTGTTTTCGACCGAAACGAGCTAAATCACAACACATCCGTTTTACAAGTGTTCCTCTGATACGCGTCAAAACTTTTTCTCTTATAACTGCGCGAAAAGCATGTATTCTTGCTTAATACAGCGAAACAAGCTGTTTTAGACCGAAATGAGCTAAATCACAACACATCGGTTTTACAAGTGTTCCTCTGATACGCGTCAAAACTTTTTCTCTTATAACGGCGCGAAAAGCATGTATTCTTCCTTAATACAGCGAAACAAGCTGTTTTAGACCGAAACGAGCTAAATCACAACACATCGGTTTTACAAGTGTTCCTCTGATACGCGTCAAAACTTTTTCTCTTATAACGGCGCGAAAAGCATGTATTCTTCCTTAATACAACGAAACAAGCTGTTTTAGACCGAAACGAGCTAAATCACAACACATCGGTTTTACAAGTGTCTCTCTAATACGCGTCAAAACTTTTTCTCTTATAACTGCGCGAAAAGCATGTATTCTTGCTTAATACAACGAAACAAGCTGTTTTAGACCGAAACGAGCTAAATCTGAACACATCGGTTTTACAAGTATCCACGTGATACTCGTCAAAACTTTTTCTCTTATAACTGCGCGAAAAGCATGTATTCTTGCTTAATACAGCGAAACAAGCTGTTTTAGACCGAAGTGAGCTAAATCACAACACATCGGTTTTACAAGTGTTCCTCTGATACGCGTCCAAAACTTTTTCTTTTTTAACTGCGCGAAAAGCATGTATTCTTGCTTAATACAGCGAATCAAGTTGTTTTAGACCGAAACGAGCTAAATCACAACACATCGGTATATCAAGTGTTCCACGTGATACTCGTCAAAACTTTTTCTCTTATAACTGCGCGACAAGCATGTATTCTTGCTTAATACAGCGAAACAAGCTGTTTTAGACTGAAACGAGCTAAATCACAACACATCGGTATTACAAGTGTTCCACGTGATACTCGTCAAAACTTTTTCTCTTTTAACTGCGCGAAAAGCATGTATTCGTGCTTAATACAACGAAACAAGCTGTTTTTGACCGAAACGAGCTAAATCTGAACACATCGGTTTTACAAGTATCCACGTGATACTCGTCAAAACTTTTTCTCTTATAACTGCGCGAAAAGCATGTATTCTTGCTTAATACAACGAAACAAGCTGTTTTAGACCTAAACGAGCTAAATCACAACACATCGGTTTTACAAGTGTCTCTCTAATAGGCGTCAAAACTTTTTCTCTTATAACTGCGCGAAAAGCATGTATTCTTGCTTAATACAACGAAACAAGCTGTTTTAGACCGAAACGAGCTAAATCTGAACACATCGGTTTTACAAGTGTTCCTCTGATACGCGTCAAATTTTTTTCTCTTATAACTGCGCGAAAAGCATGTATTCTTGCTTAATACAGCGAAACAAGCTGTTTTAGACCGAAACGAGCTAAATCACAACACATCGGTTTTACAAGTGTTCCTCTGGTACGCGTCAAAACTTTTTCTCTATAACTGCGCGAAAAGCATGTATTCTTGCTTAATACAGCGAAACAAGCTGTTTTAAACCGAAACGAGCTAAATCACAACACATCGGTATTACAAGTGTTCCACGTGATACTCGTCAAAACTTTTTCTCTTATAACTGCGCGAAAAGCATGTATTCGTGCTTAATACAACGAAACAAGTTGTTTTAGACCGAAACGAGCTAAATCTGAACACATCGGTTTTACAAGTGTCCCTGTGACACGCGTCAAAACTTTTTCTCTTATAACTGCGCGAAAAGCATGTATTCTTGCTTAATACAGCGAAACAAGCTGTTTTAGACCGAAACGAGCTAAATCACAACACAAAGGTTTTACAAGTGTTCCTCTAATACGCGTCTAAACTTTTTCTCCTATAACTGCGCGAAAAGCATGTATTCGTGCTTAATACAACGAAACAAGCTGTTTTAGACCGAAACGAGCTAAATCTGAACACATCGGTTTTACAAGTATCCACGTGATACTCGTCAACTTTTTCTCTTATAACTGCGCGAAAAGCATGTATTCTTGCTTAATACAACGAAACAAGCTGTTTTAGACCGAAACGAGCTAAATCACAACACATCGGTTTTACAAGTGTCTCTGATACGCGTCAAAACTTTTTCTTCTATAACTGCGCGTAAAGCATGTATTCGTGCTTAATACAACGAAACAAGCTGTTTTAGACCGAAACGAGCTAAATCTGAACACATCGTTTTACAAGTGTTCCTCTGATACGCGTCAAAACTTTTTCTCTTATAACTGCGCGAAAAGCATGTATTCTTGCCTAATACAGCGAAACAAGCTGTTTTAGACCGAAACGAGGTAAATCACAACACAGCGGTTTTACAAGTGTTCCTCTGATACGCGTCAAAACTTTTTCTCTTATAAATGCGCGAAAAGCATGTATTCTTGCTTAATACAGCGAAACAAGCTGTTTTAGACCGAACGAGCTAAATCACAACACATCCGTTTTACAAGTGTTCCTCTGATACGCGTCAAAACGTTTTCTCTTATAACTGCGCGAAAAGCATGTATTCTTGCTTAATACAGCGAAACAAGCTGTTTTAGACCGAAATGAGCTAAATCACAACACATCGGTTTTACAAGTGTTCCTCTGATACGCGTCAAAACTTTTTCTCTTATAACGGCGCGAAAAGCATGTATTCTTCCTTAATACAGCGAAACAAGCTGTTTTAGACCGAAACGAGCTAAATCACAACACATCGGTATTACAAGTGTTCCACGTGATACTCGTCAAAACTTTTTCTCTTTTAACTGCGCGAAAAGCATGTATTCGTGCTTAATACAACGAAACAAGCTGTTTTAGACCGAAACGAGCTAAATCTGAACACATTGGTTTTACAAGTATCCACGTGATACTCGTCAAAACTTTTTCTCTTATAACTGCGCGAAAAGCATGTATTCTTGCTTAATACAACGAAACAAGCTGTTTTAGACCGAAACGAGCTAAATCACAACACATCGGTTTTACAAGTGTCTCTCTAATACGCGTCAAAACTTTTTCTCTTATAACTGCGCGAAAAGCATGTATTCTTGCTTAATACAACGAAACAAGCTGTTTTAGACCGAAACGAGCTAAATCTGAACACATCGGTTTTACAAGTATCCACGTGATACTCGTCAAAACTTTTTCTCTTATAACTGCGCGAAAAGCATGTATTCTTGCTTAATACAGCGAAACAAGCTGTTTTAGACCGAAATGAGCTAAATCACAACACATCGGTTTTACAAGTGTTCCTCTGATACGCGTCAAAACTTTTTCTTTACAACTGCGCGAAAAGCATGTATTCTTGCTTAATACAGCGCATCAAGTTGTTTTAGACCGAAACGAGCTAAATCACAACACATCGGTATATCAAGTGTTCCACGTGATACTCGTCAAAACTTTTTCTCTTATAACTGCGCGAAAAGCATGTATTCTTGCTTAATACAGCGAAACAAGCTGTTTTAGACCGAAACGAGCTAAATCTGAACACATCGGTTTTACAAGTATCCACGTGATACTCGTCAAAACTTTTTCTCTTATAACTGCGCGAAAAGCATGTATTCTTGCTTAATACAGCGAAACAAGCTGTTTTAGACCGAAACGAGCTAAATCTGAACACATCGGTTTTACAAGTATCCACGTGATACTCGTCAAAACTTTTTCTCTTATAACTGCGCGAAAAGCATGTATTCTTGCTTAATACAACGAAACAAGCTGTTTTAGACCGAAACGAGCTAAATCTGAACACATCGGTTTTACAAGTGTTCCTCTGATACGCGTCAAATTTTTTTCTCTTATAACTGCGCGAAAAGCATGTATTCTTGCTTAATACAGCGAAACAAGCTGTTTTAGACCGAAACGAGCTAAATCACAACACATCGGTTTTACAAGTGTTCCTCTGATAGGCGTCAAAACTTTTTCTCTTATAACTGCGCGAAAAGCATGTATTCTTGCTTAATACAGCGAAACAAGCTGTTTTAGACCGAAACGAGCTAAATCACAACACATCGGTATTACAAGTGTTCAACGTGATACTCGTCAAAACGTTTTCTCTTATAACTGCGCGAAAAGCATGTATTCGTGCTTAATACAACGAAACAAGCTGTTTTAGACCGAAACGAGCTAAATCTGAACACTTCGGTTTTACAAGTATTCACGTGATACGTCAAAACTTTTTCTCTTATAACTGCGCGAAAGCATGTATTCTTGCTTAATACAACGAAACAAGCTGTTTTTGACCGAAACGAGCTAAATCACAACACATCGGTTTTACAAGTGTCTCTCTGATACGCGTCAAAACGTTTTCTTCTATAACTGCGCGTAAAGCATGTATTCTTGCTTAATACAACGAAACAAGCTGTTTTAGACCAAAACGAGCTAAATCTGAACACATCGGTTTTACAAGTATCCACGTGATACTCGTCGAAACTTTCTCTCTTATAACTGCGCGAAAAGCATGTATTCTTGCCTAATACAACGAAACAAGCTGTTTTAGACCGAAACGAGCTAAATCATAACACATCGGTTTTACAAGTGTCTCTCTAATAGGCGTCAAAACTTTTTCTTCTATAACTGCGCGTAAAGCTTGTATTCGTGCTTAATACAACGAAACAAGTTGTTTTAGACCGAAACGAGCTAAATCTGAACACATCGGTTTTACAAGTGTCCCTGTGACACGCGTCAAAACTTTTTCTCTTATAACTGCGCGAAAAGCATGTATTCTTGCTTAATACAGCGAAACAAGCTGTTTTAGACCGAAACGAGCTAAATCACAACACAAAGGTTTTACAAGTGTTCCTCTAATACGCGTCAAAACTTTTTCTCTTATAACTGCGCGAAAAGCATGTATTCTTGCTTAATACAGAGAAACAAGTTTTTTTAAACCGAAACGAGCTAAATCACAACACATCGGTATTACAAGTCTTCCACGTGATACTCGTCAAAACTTTTTCTCTTATAACTGCGCGAAAAGCATGTATTCTTGCTTAATACAACGAAACAAGCTGTTTTAGACCGAAACGAGCTAAATCACAACACATCGGTTTTACAAGTGTCTCTGATACGCGTCAAAACTTTTTCTTCTATAACTGCGCGTAAAGCATGTATTCGTGCTTAATACAACGAAACAAGCTGTTTTAGACCGAAACGAGCTAAATCTGAACACATCGGTTTTTACAAGTGTTCCTCTGATACGCGTCAAAACTTTTTCTCTTATAACTGCGCGAAAAGCATGTATTCTTGCTTAATACAGCGAAACAAGCTGTTTTAGACCGAAACGAGCTAAATCACAACACCGCGGTTTTACAAGTGTTCCTCTGATACGCGTCAAAACTTTTTCTCTTATAAATGCGCGAAAAGCATGTATTCTTGCCTAATACAGCGAAACAAGCTGTTTTCGACCGAAACGAGCTAAATCACAACACATCCGTTTTACAAGTGTTCCTCTGATACGCGTCAAAACTTTTTCTCTTATAACTGCGCGAAAAGCATGTATTCTTGCTTAATACAGCGAAACAAGTTGTTTTAAACCGAAACGAGCTAAATCACAACACATCGGTATTACAAGTTTTCCACGTGATACTCGTCAAAACTTTTTCTCTTATAACTGCGCGAAAAGCATGTATTCTTGCTTAATACAACGAAACAAGCTGTTTTAGACCGAAACGAGCTAAATCACAACACATCGGTTTTACAAGTGTCTCTGATACGCGTCAAAACTTTTTCTTCTATAACTGCGCGTAAAGAATGTATTCGTGCTTAATACAACGAAACAAGCTGTTTTAGACCGAAACGAGCTAAATCTGAACACATCGGTTTTACAAGTGTTCCTCTGATACGCGTCAAAACTTTTTCTCTTATAACTGCGCGAAAAGCATGTATTCTTCCTTAATACAACGAAACAAGCTGTTTTAGACCGAAACGAGCTAAATCACAACACATCGGTTTTTACAAGTGTCTCTCTAATACGCGTCAAAACTTTTTCTCTTATAACTGCGCGAAAAGCATGTATTCTTGCTTAATACAACGAAACAAGCTGTTTTAGACCGAAACGAGCTAAATCACAACACATCGGTTTTACAAGTGTCTATCTAATACGCGTCAAAACTTTTTCTCTTATAACTGCGCGAAAAGCATGTATTCTTGCTTAATACAACGAAACAAGCTGTTTTAGACCGAAACGAGCTAAATCTGAACACATCGGTTTTACAAGTATCCACGTGATACTCGTCAAAACTTTTTCTCTTATAACTGCGCGACAAGCATGTATTCTTGCTTAATACAGCGAAACAAGCTGTTTTAGACTGAAACGAGCTAAATCACAACACATCGGTATTACAAGTGTTCCACGTGATACTCGTCAAAACTTTTTTCTCTTTTAACTGCGCGAAAAGCATGTATTCGTGCTTAATACAACGAAACAAGCTGTTTTTGACCGAAACGAGCTAAATCTGAACACATCGGTTTTACAAGTATCCACGTGATACTCGTCAAAACTTTTTCTCTTATAACTGCGCGAAAAGCATGTATTCTTGCTTAATACAACGAAACAAGCTGTTTTAGACCTAAACGAGCTAAATCACAACACATCGGTTTTACAAGTGTCTCTCTAATACGCGTCAAAACTTTTTCTCTTATAACTGCGCGAAAAGCATGTATTCTTGCTTAATACAACGAAACAAGTCTGTTTTAGACCGAAACGAGCTAAATCTGAACACATCGGTTTTACAAGTGTTCCTCTGATACGCGTCAAATTTTTTTCTCTTATAACTGCGCGAAAAGCATGTATTCTTGCTTAATACAGCGAAACAAGCTGTTTTAGACCGAAACGAGCTAAATCACAACACATCGGTTTTACAAGTGTTCCTCTGATACGCGTCAAAACTTTTTCTCTTATAACTGCGCGAAAAGCATGTATTCTTGCTTAATACAGCGAAACAAGCTGTTTTAAACCGAAACGAGCTAAATCACAACACATCGGTATTACAAGTGTTCCACGTGATACTCGTCAAAACTTTTTCTCTTATAACTGCGCGAAAAGCATGTATTCGTGCTTAATACAACGAAACAAGTTGTTTTAGACCGAAACGAGCTAAATCTGAACACATCGGTTTTACAAGTGTCCCTGTGACACGCGTCAAAACTTTTTCTCTTATAACTGCGCGAAAAGCATGTATTCTTGCTTAATACAGCGAAACAAGCTGTTTTAGACCGAAACGAGCTAAATCACAACACAAAGGTTTTACAAGTGTTCCTCTAATACGCGTCTAAACTTTTTCTCCTATAACTGCGCGAAAAGCATGTATTCGTGCTTAATACAACGAAACAAGCTGTTTCAGACCGAAACGAGCTAAATCTGAACACATCGGTTTTACAAGTGTTCCACGTGATACTCGTCAAAACTTTTTTTCTTATAACTGCGCGAAAAGCATGTATTCGTGCTTAATACAACGAAACAAGCTGTTTTAGACCGAAACGAGCTAAATCTGAACACATCGGTTTTACAAGTATCCACGTGATACTCGTCAACTTTTTCTCTTATAACTGCGCGAAAAGCATGTATTCTTGCTTAATACAACGAAACAAGCTGTTTTAGACCGAAACGAGCTAAATCACAACACATCGGTTTTACAAGTGTCTCTGATACGCGTCAAAACTTTTTCTTCTATAACTGCGCGTAAAGCATGTATTCGTGCTTAATACAACGAAACAAGCTGTTTTTGACCGAAACGAGCTAAATCTGAACACATCGGTTTTACAAGTATCCACGTGATACTCGTCAAAACTTTTTCTCTTATAACTGCGCGAAAAGCATGTATTCTTGCTTAATACAACGAAACAAGCTGTTTTAGACCTAAACGAGCTAAATCACAACACATCGGTTTTACAAGTGTCTCTCTAATACGCGTCAAACTTTTTTCTTATAACTGCGCGAAAAGCATGTATTCTTGCTTAATACAACGAAACAAGCTGTTTTAGACCGAAACGAGCTAAATCTGAACACATCGGTTTTACAAGTGTTCCTCTGATACGCGTCAAATTTTTTTCTCTTATAACTGCGCGAAAAGCATGTATTCTTGCTTAATACAGCGAAACAAGCTGTTTTAGACCGAAACGAGCTAAATCACAACACATCGGTATTACAAGTGTTCCACGTGATACTCGTCAAAACTTTTTCTCTTATAACTGCGCGAAAAGCATGTATTCGTGCTTAATACAACGAAACAAGTTGTTTTAGACCGAAACGAGCTAAATCTGAACACATCGGTTTTACAAGTGTCCCTGTGACACGCGTCAAAACTTTTTCTCTTATAACTGCGCGAAAAGCATGTATTCTTGCTTAATACAGCGAAACAAGCTGTTTTAGACCGAAACGAGCTAAATCACAACACAAAGGTTTTACAAGTGTTCCTCTAATACGCGTCTAAACTTTTTCTCCTATAACTGCGCGAAAAGCATGTATTCGTGCTTAATACAACGAAACAAGCTGTTTCAGACCGAAACGAGCTAAATCTGAACACATCGGTTTTACAAGTGTTCCACGTGATACTCGTCAAAACTTTTTTCTTATAACTGCGCGAAAAGCATGTATTCGTGCTTAATACAACGAAACAAGCTGTTTTAGACCGAAACGAGCTAAATCTGAACACATCGGTTTTACAAGTATCCACGTGATACTCGTCAACTTTTTCTCTTATAACTGCGCGAAAAGCATGTATTCTTGCTTAATACAACGAAACAAGCTGTTTTAGACCGAAACGAGCTAAATCACAACACATCGGTTTTACAAGTGTCTCTGATACGCGTCAAAACTTTTTCTTCTATAACTGCGCGTAAAGCATGTATTCGTGCTTAATACAACGAAACAAGCTGTTTTAGACCGAAACGAGCTAAATCTGAACACATCGGTTTTACAAGTGTTCCTCTGATACGCGTCAAAACTTTTTCTCTTATAACTGCGCGAAAAGCATGTATTCTTGCTTAATACAGCGAAACAAGCTGTTTTAGACCGAAACGAGGTAAATCACAACACAGCGGTTTTTACAAGTGTTCCTCTGATACGCGTCAAAACTTTTTCTCTTATAAATGCGCGAAAAGCATGTATTCTTGCTTAATACAGCGAAACAAGCTGTTTTAGACCGAAACGAGCTAAATCACAACACATCCGTTTTACAAGTGTTCCTCTGATACGCGTCAAAACGTTTTCTCTTATAACTGCGCGAAAAGCATGTATTCTTGCTTAATACAGCGAAACAAGCTGTTTTAGACCGAAATGAGCTAAATCACAACACATCGGTTTTACAAGTGTTCCTCTGATACGCGTCAAAACTTTTTCTCTTATAACGGCGCGAAAAGCATGTATTCTTCCTTAATACAGCGAAACAAGCTGTTTTAGACCGAAACGAGCTAAATCACAACACATCGGTATTACAAGTGTTCCACGTGATACTCGTCAAAACTTTTTCTCTTTTAACTGCGCGAAAAGCATGTATTCGTGCTTAATACAACGAAACAAGCTGTTTTAGACCGAAACGAGCTAAATCTGAACACATTGGTTTTACAAGTATCCACGTGATACTCGTCAAAACTTTTTCTCTTATAACTGCGCGAAAAGCATGTATTCTTGCTTAATACAACGAAACAAGCTGTTTTAGACCGAAACGAGCTAAATCACAACACATCGGTTTTACAAGTGTCTCCCTAATACGCGTCAAAACTTTTTCTCTTATAACTGCGCGAAAAGCATGTATTCTTGCTTAATACAACGAAACAAGCTGTTTTAGACCGAAACGAGCTAAATCTGAACACATCGGTTTTACAAGTATCCACGTGATACTCGTCAAAACTTTTTCTCTTATAACTGGCGCGAAAAGCATGTATTCTTGCTTAATACAGCGAAACAAGCTGTTTTAGACCGAAATGAGCTAAATCACAACACATCGGTTTTACAAGTGTTCCTCTGATACGCGTCAAAACTTTTTCTTTTATAACTGCGCGAAAAGCATGTATTCTTGCTTAATACAGCGCATCAAGTTGTTTTAGACCGAAACGAGCTAAATCACAACACATCGGTATATCAAGTGTTCCACGTGATACTCGTCAAAACTTTTTCTCTTATAACTGCGCGAAAAGCATGTATTCTTGCTTAATACAGCGAAACAAGCTGTTTTAGACCGAAACGAGCTAAATCACAACACATCGGTATTACAAGTGTTCCACGTGATACTCGTCAAAACTTTTTCTCTTTTAACTGCGCGAAAAGCATGTATTCGTGCTTAATACAACGAAACAAGCTGTTTTTGACCGAAACGAGCTAAATCTGAACACATCGGTTTTACAAGTATCCACTTGATACTCGTCAAAACTTTTTCTCTTATAACTGCGCGAAAAGCATGTATTCTTGCTTAATACAACGAAACAAGCTGTTTTAGACCGAAACGAGCTAAATCACAACACATCGGTTTTACAAGTGTCTCTCTAATACGCGTCAAAACTTTTTCTCTTATAACTGCGCGAAAAGCATGTATTCTTGCTTAATACAACGAAACAAGCTGTTTTAGACCGAAACGAGCTAAATCTGAACACATCGGTTTTACAAGTGTTCCTCTGATACGCGTCAAATTTTTTCTCTTATAACTGCGCGAAAAGCATGTATTCTTGCTTAATACAGCGAAACAAGCTGTTTTAGACCGAAACGAGCTAAATCACAACACATCGGTTTTACAAGTGTTCCTCTGATACGCGTCAAAACTTTTTCTCTTATAACTGCGCGAAAAGCATGTATTCTTGCTTAATACAGCGAAACAAGCTGTTTTAGACCGAAACGAGCTAAATCACAACACATCGGTATTACAAGTATTCACGTGATACGTCAAAACTTTTTCTCTTATAACTGCGCGAAAAGCATGTATTCTTGCTTAATACAACGATACAAGCTGTTTTTGACCGAAACGAGCTAAATCTGAACACATCGGTTTTACAAGTATCCACGTGATACTCGTCAAAACTTTTTCTCTTATAACTGCGCGAAAAGCATGTATTCTTGCTTAATACAACGAAACAAGCTGTTTTAGACCTAAACGAGCTAAATCACAACACATCGGTTTTACAAGTGTCTCTCTAATACGCGTCAAAACTTTTTTTCTTATAACTGCGCGAAAAGCATGTATTCTTGCTTAATACAACGAAACAAGCTGTTTTAGACCGAAACGAGCTAAATCTGAACACATCGGTTTTACAAGTGTTCCTCTGATACGCGTCAAATTTTTTTCTCTTATAACTGCGCGAAAAGCATGTATTCTTGCTTAATACAGCGAAACAAGCTGTTTTAGACCGAAACGAGCTAAATCACAACACATCGGTTTTACAAGTGTTCCTCTGATACGCGTCAAAACTTTTTCTCTTATAACTGCGCGAAAAGCATGTATTCTTGCTTAATACAGCGAAACAAGCTGTTTTAAACCGAAACGAGCTAAATCACAACACATCGGTATTACAAGTGTTCCACGTGATACTCGTCAAAACTTTTTCTCTTATAACTGCGCGAAAAGCATGTATTCGTGCTTAATACAACGAAACAAGTTGTTTTAGACCGAAACGAGCTAAATCTGAACACATCGGTTTTACAAGTGTCCCTGTGACACGCGTCAAATCTTTTTTCTCTTATAACTGCGCGAAAAGCATGTATTCTTGCTTAATACAGCGAAACAAGCTGTTTTAGACCGAAACGAGCTAAATCACAACACAAAGGTTTTACAAGTGTTCCTCTAATACGCGTCTAAACTTTTTCTCCTATAACTGCGCGAAAAGCATGTATTCGTGCTTAATACAACGAAACAAGCTGTTTCAGACCGAAACGAGCTAAATCTGAACACATCGGTTTTACAAGTGTTCCACGTGATACTCGTCAAAACTTTTTTTCTTATAACTGCGCGAAAAGCATGTATTCGTGCTTAATACAACGAAACAAGCTGTTTTAGACCGAAACGAGCTAAATCTGAACACATCGGTTTTACAAGTATCCACGTGATACTCGTCAACTTTTTCTCTTATAACTGCGCGAAAAGCATGTATTCTTGCTTAATACAACGAAACAAGCTGTTTTAGACCGAAACGAGCTAAATCACAACACATCGGTTTTACAAGTGTCTCTGATACGCGTCAAAACTTTTTCTTCTATAACTGCGCGTAAAGCATGTATTCGTGCTTAATACAACGAAACAAGCTGTTTTAGACCGAAACGAGCTAAATCTGAACACATCGGTTTTACAAGTGTTCCTCTGATACGCGTCAAAACTTTTTCTCTTATAACTGCGCGAAAAGCATGTATTCTTGCTTAATACAGCGAAACAAGCTGTTTTAGACCGAAACGAGGTAAATCACAACACAGCGGTTTTACAAGTGTTCCTCTGATACGCGTCAAAACTTTTTCTCTTATAAATGCGCGAAAAGCATGTATTCTTGCTTAATACAGCGAAACAAGCTGTTTTAGACCGAAACGAGCTAAATCACAACACATCCGTTTTACAAGTGTTCCTCTGATACGCGTCAAAACGTTTTCTCTTATAACTGCGCGAAAAGCATGTATTCTTGCTTAATACAGCGAAACAAGCTGTTTTAGACCGAAATGAGCTAAATCACAACACATCGGTTTTACAAGTGTTCCTCTGATACGCGTCAAAACTTTTTCTCTTATAACGGCGCGAAAAGCATGTATTCTTCCTTAATACAGCGAAACAAGCTGTTTTAGACCGAAACGAGCTAAATCACAACACATCGGTATTACAAGTGTTCCACGTGATACTCGTCAAAACTTTTTCTCTTTTAACTGCGCGAAAAGCATGTATTCGTGCTTAATACAACGAAACAAGCTGTTTTAGACCGAAACGAGCTAAATCTGAACACATTGGTTTTACAAGTATCCACGTGATACTCGTCAAAACTTTTTCTCTTATAACTGCGCGAAAAGCATGTATTCTTGCTTAATACAACGAAACAAGCTGTTTAGACCGAAACGAGCTAAATCACAACACATCGGTTTTACAAGTGTCTCCCTAATACGCGTCAAAACTTTTTCTCTTATAACTGCGCGAAAAGCATGTATTCTTGCTTAATACAACGAAACAAGCTGTTTTAGACCGAAACGAGCTAAATCTGAACACATCGGTTTTACAAGTATCCACGTGATACTCGTCAAAACTTTTTCTCTTATAACTGCGCGAAAAGCATGTATTCTTGCTTAATTACAGCGAAACAAGCTGTTTTAGACCGAAATGAGCTAAATCACAACACATCGGTTTTACAAGTGTTCCTCTGATACGCGTCAAAACTTTTCTTTTATAACTGCGCGAAAAGCATGTATTCTTGCTTAATACAGCGCATCAAGTTGTTTTAGACCGAAACGAGCTAAATCACAACACATCGGTATATCAAGTGTTCCACGTGATACTCGTCAAAACTTTTTCTCTTATAACTGCGCGAAAAGCATGTATTCTTGCTTAATACAGCGAAACAAGCTGTTTTAGACCGAAACGAGCTAAATCACAACACATCGGTATTACAAGTGTTCCACGTGATACTCGTCAAAACTTTTTCTCTTTTAACTGCGCGAAAAGCATGTATTCGTGCTTAATACAACGAAACAAGCTGTTTTTGACCGAAACGAGCTAAATCTGAACACATCGGTTTACAAGTATCCACTTGATACTCGTCAAAACTTTTTCTCTTATAACTGCGCGAAAAGCATGTATTCTTGCTTAATACAACGAAACAAGCTGTTTTAGACCGAAACGAGCTAAATCACAACACATCGGTTTTACAAGTGTCTCTCTAATACGCGTCAAAACTTTTTCTCTTATAACTGCGCGAAAAGCATGTATTCTTGCTTAATACAACGAAACAAGCTGTTTTAGACCGAAACGAGCTAAATCTGAACACATCGGTTTTACAAGTGTTCCTCTGATACGCGTCAAATTTTTTTCTCTTATATCTGCGCGAAAAGCATGTATTCTTGCTTAATACAGGCGAAACAAGCTGTTTTAGACCGAAACGAGCTAAATCACAACACATCGGTTTTACAAGTGTTCCTCTGATACGCGTCAAAACTTTTTCTCTTATAACTGCGAGAAAAGCATGTATTCTTGCTTAATACAGCGAAACAAGCTGTTTTAGACCGAAACGAGCTAAATCACAACACATCGGTATTACAAGTATTCACGTGATACGTCAAAACTTTTTCTCTTATAACTGCGCGAAAAGCATGTATTCTTGCTTAATACAACGAAACAAGCTGTTTTTGACCGAAACGAGCTAAATCACAACACATCGGTTTTACAAGTGTCTCTCTGATACGCGTCAAACGTTTTCTTCTATAACTGCGCGTAAAGCATGTATTCTTGCTTAATTACAACGAAACAAGCTGTTTTAAACCAAAACGAGCTAAATCTGGAACACATCGGTTTTACAAGTATCCACGTGATACTCGTCGAAACTTTCTCTCTTATAACTGCGCGAAAAGCATGTATTCTTGCCTAATACAACGAAACAAGCTGTTTTAGACCGAAACGAGCTAAATCATAACACATCGGTTTTACAAGTGTCTCTCTAATAGGCGTCAAAACTTTTTCTTCTATAACTGCGCGTAAAGCTTGTATTCGTGCTTAATACAACGAAACAGTTGTTTTAGACCGAAACGAGCTAAATCTGAACACATCGGTTTTACAAGTGTCCCTGTGACACGCGTCAAAACTTTTCTCTTATAACTGCGCGAAAAGCATGTATTCTTGCTTAATACAGCGAAACAAGTTGTTTTAAACCGAAACGAGCTAAATCACAACACATCGGTATTACAAGTGTTCCACGTGATACTCGTCAAAACTTTTTCTCTTATAACTGCGCGAAAAGCATGTATTCGTGCTTAATACAACGAAACAAGCTGTTTTTAGACAGAAACGAGCTAAATCTGAACACATCGGTTTTACAAGTATCCACGTGATACTCGTCAACTTTTTCTCTTATAACTGCGCGAAAGCATGTATTCTTGCTTAATACAACGAAACAAGCTGTTTTAGACCGAAACGAGCTAAATCACAACACATCGGTTTTACAAGTGTCTCTGATACGCGTCAAAACTTTTTCATCTATAACTGCGCGTAAAGCATGTATTCGTGCTTAATACAACGAAACAAGCTGTTTTAGACCGAAACGAGCTAAATCTGAACACATCGGTTTTACAAGTGTTCCTCTGATACGCGTCAAAACTTTTTCTCTTATAACTGCGCGAAAAGCATGTATTCTTGCTTAATACAGCGAAACAAGCTGTTTTAGACCGAAACGAGCTAAATCACAACACATCGGTTTTACAAGTGTTCCTCTGATACGCGTCAAAACTTTTTCTCTTATAACTGCGCGAAAAGCATGTATTCTTGCTTAATACAGCGGAAACAAGCTGTTTTAGACCGAAACGAGCTAAATCACAACACATCGGTTTTACAAGTGTTCCTCTGATACGCGTCAAAACCTTTTCTCTTATAACTGCGCGAAAGGTATGTATTCTTGCTTAATACAGCGAAACAAGCTGTTTTAGACCGAAATGAGCTAAATCACAACACATCGTTTTACAAGTGTTCCTCTGATACGCGTCAAAACTTTTTCTCTTATAACGGCGCGAAAAGCATGTATTCTTGCTTAACACAGCGAAACAAGCTGTTTTAGACCAAAATGAGCTAAATCACAACACATCGGTTTTACAAGTGTTCCTCTGATACGCGTCAAAACTTTTTCTTTTATAACTGCGCGAAAAGCATGTATCTTGCTTAATACAGCGAATCAATTTGTTTTAGACCGAAACGAGCTAAATCACAACACATCGGTATTACAAGTGTTCCACGTGATACTCGTCAAAACTTTTTCTCTTATAACTGCGCGAAAAGCATGTATTCTTGCTTAATACAGCGAAACAAGCTGTTTTAGACCGAAACGAGCTAAATCACAACACATCGGTATTACAAGTGTTCCACGTGATACTCGTCAAAACTTTTTCTCTTTTAACTGCGCGAAAAGCGTGTATTCGTGCTTAATACAACGAAACAAGCTGTTTTTGACCGAAACGAGCTAAATCTGAACACATCGGTTTTACAAGTATCCACGTGATACTCGTCAAAACTTTTTCTCTTATAACTGCGCGAAAAGCATGTATTCTTGCTTAATACAACGAAACAAGCTGTTTTAGACCGAAACGAGCTAAATCACAACACATCGGTTTTACAAGTGTCTCTCTAATACGCGTCAAAACTTTTTCTCTTATAACTGCGCGAAAAGCATGTATTCTTGCTTATACAACGAAACAAGCTGTTTTAGACCGAAACGAGCTAAATCTGAACACATCGGTTTTACAAGTGTTCCTCTGATACGCGTCAAGTTTTTTTCTCTTATAACTGCGCGAAAAGCATGTATTCTTGCCTAATACAGCGAAACAAGCTGTTTAGACCGAAACGAGCTAAATCACAACACATCGGTTTTACAATTGTTCCTCTGATACGCGTCAAAACTTTTTCTCTTATAACTGCGCGAAAAGCATGTATTCTTGCTTAATACAGCGAAACAAGCTGTTTTAAACCGAAACGAGCTAAATCACAACACATCGGTATTACAAGTGTTCCACGTGATACTCGTCAAAACTTTTTCTCTTATAACTGCGCGAAAAGCATGTATTCGTGCTTAATACAACGAAACAAGCTGTTTTAGACCGAAACGAGCTAAATCTGAACACATCGGTTTTACAAGTATCCACGTGATACTCGTCAACGTTTTCTCTTATAACTGCGCGAAAAGCATGTATTCTTGCTTAATACAACGAAACAAGCTGTTTTAGACCGAAACGAGCTAAATCACAACACATCGGTTTTACAAGTGTCTCTGATACGCGTCAAAACTTTTTCTTCTATAACTGCGCGTAAAGCATGTATTCGTGCTTAACACAACGAAACAAGCTGTTTTAGACCGAAACGAGCTAATCTGAACACATCGGTTTTACAAGTTTTCCTCTGATACGCGTCAAAACTTTTTCTCTTATAACTGGGCGAAAAGCATGTATTCTTGCTTAATACAGCGAAACAAGCTGTTTTAGACCGAAATGAGCTAAATCACAACACATCGGTTTTACAAGTGTTCCTCTGATACCCGTCAAAACTTTTTCTCTTATAACGGCGCGAAAAGCATGTATTCTTGCTTAATACAGCGAAACAAGCTGTTTTAGACCGAAACGAGCTAAATCACAACACATCGGTATTACAAGTGTTCCACGTGATACTCGTCAAAACTTTTTCTCTTTAACTGCGCGAAAAGCATGTATTCGTGCTTAATACAACGAAACAAGCTGTCTTAGACCGAAACGAGCTAAATCTGAACACATCGGTTTTACAAGTATCCACGTGATACTCGTCAAAACTTTTTCTCTTATAACTGCGCGAAAAGCATGTATTCTTGCTTAACACAACGAAACAAGCTGTTTTAGACCGAAACGAGCTAAATCACAACACATCGGTTTTAAAAAGTGTCTCTCTAATACGCGTCAAAACTTTTTCTCTTATAACTGCGCGAAAAGCATGTATTCTTGCTTAATACAACGAAACAAGCTGTTTTAGACCGAAACGAGCTAAATCTGAACACATCGGTTTTACAAGTATCCACATGATACTCGTCAAAACTTTTTCTCTTATACCTGTGCGAAAAGCATGTATTCTTGCTTAATACAGCGAAACAAGCTGTTTTAGACCGAAATGAGCTAAATCACAACACATCGGTTTTACAAGTGTTCCTTTGATACGCGTCAAAACTTTTTCTTTTATAACTGCGCGAAAAGCATGTATTCTTGCTTAATACAGCGAATCAAGTTGTTTTAGACCGAAACGAGCTAAATCACAACACATCGGTATTACAAGTGTTCCACGTGATACTCGTCAAAACTTTTTCTCTTATAACTGCGCGAAAAGCATGTATTCTTGCTTAATACAGCGAAACAAGCTGTTTTAGACCGAAACGAGCTAAATCACAACACATCGGTATTACAAGTGTTCCACGTGATACTCGTCAAAACTTTTTTCTCTTAACTGCGCGAAAAGCATGTATTCGTGCTTAATACAACGAAACAAGCTGTTTTTGACCGAAACGAGCTAAATCTGAACACATCGGTTTTACAAGTATCCACGTGATACTCGTCAAAACGTTTTCTCTTATAACTGCGCGAAAAGCATGTATTCTTGCTTAATACAACGAAACAAGCTGTTTTAGACCGAAACGAGGTAAATCACAACACATCGGTTTTACAAGTGTCTCTCTAATACGCGTCAAAACTTTTTCTCTTATAACTGCGCGAAAAGCATGTATTCTTGCTTATACAACGAAACAAGCTGTTTTAGACCGAAACGAGCTAAATCTGAACACATCGGTTTTACAAGTGTTCCTCTGATACGCGTCAAATTTTTTTCTCTTATAGCTGCGCGAAAAGCATGTATTCTTGCTTAGTCCAACGAAACAAGCTGTTTTAGACCGAAACGAGGTAAATCTGAACACATCGGTTTTACAAGTGTCCCTGTGACACGCCTTTAAAGCTTTTTCTCGTATCACTGCGCGAAAAGCATGTATTTCTGCCTAATACAGCGAAACAAGCTGTTTTAGACCGAAACGAGCTAAATCACAACACATCGGTTTTACAATTGTTCCTCTGATACGCGTCTAAACTTTTCTCTTATAACTGCGCGAAAAGCATGAAAGCATGTATTCGTGCTTAATACAGCGAAACAATCTGTTTTAGACCAAAACGAGCTAAATCACAACACATCGGTTTTACAAGTGTTAATCTGATACGCGTCAACTCTTTTTTCTCTTATAGCTGCGCGAAAAGCATGTATTCGTGCTTAGTCCAACGAAACAAGCTGTTTTAGACCGAAACGAGGTAAATCTGAACACATCGGTTTTACAAGTGTCCCTGTGACACGCCTTTAAAGCTTTTTCTCGTATCACTGCGCGAAAAGCATGTATTTCTGCCTAATACAGCGAAACAAGCTGTTTTAGACCGAAACGAGCTAAATCACAACACATCGGTTTTACAATTGTTCCTCTGATACGCGTCTAAACTTTTTCTCTTATAACTGCGCGAAAAGCATGTATTCGTGCTTAATACAGCGAAACAAGCTGTTTTAGACCGAAACGAGCTAAATCACAACACATCGGTTTTACAAGTGTTCCTCTGATACGCGTCAAAACTTTTTCTCTTATAACTGCGCGAAAAGCATGTATTCGTGCTTAATACAACGAAACAAGCTGTTTTAGACCAAAACGAGCTAAATCTGAAC